>NC_054705.1:40009954-40365898 GCF_016097555.1 Gigantopelta aegis | reverse complement strand
AGAGTACTCGGGCTACTTACAGCGTATAACCTTCCAAATGTCCGTCTAGCTCTCTTACAGTCAGAGTACTCGGGCTACTTACAGCGTATAACCTTCCAAATGTCCGTCTAGCTCTCTACAGTCAGAGTACTCGGGCTACTTACAGCGTATAACCTTCCAAATGTCCGTCTAGCTCTCTACAGTCAGAGTACTCGGGCTACTTACAGCGTATAACCTTCCAAATGCCCGTCTAGCTCTCTACAGTCAGAGTACTCGGGCTACTTACAGCGTATAACCTTCCAAATGCCCGTCTAGCTCTCTACAGTCAGAGTACTCGGGCTACTTACAGCGTATAACCTTCCAAATGTCCGTCTAGCTCTCTACAGTCAGAGGACTCGGGGCTACTTACAGCGTATAACCTTCCAAATGTCCGTCTAGCCTCTAAGTCAGAGGACTCGGGCTACCAGCGTCTTCCAAATGCTCTAGCTCTCTACAGTCAGAGTCTCGGGCTACTTACAGCGTATAACCTTCCAAATGCCCGTCTAGCTCTCTACAGTCAGAGGCTCGGGCTACTTACAGCGTATAACCTTCCAAATGCCCGTCTAGCTCTCTACAGTCAGAGTACTCGGGCTACTTACAGCGTATAACCTTCCAAATGCCCGTCTAGCTCTCTACAGTCAGAGTACTCGGGCTACTTACAGCGTATAACCTTCCAAATGCCCGTCTAGCTCTCTACAGTCAGAGTACTCGGGCTACTTACAGCGTATAACCTTCCAAATGCCCGTCTAGCTCTCTACAGTCAGAGTACTCGGGCTACTTACAGCGTATAACCTTCCAAATGCCCGTCTAGCTCTCTACAGTCAGAGTACTCGGGCTACTTACAGCGTATAACCTTCCAAATGTCCGTCTAGCTCTCTTACAGTCAGAGTACTTACGGGCTACTTACAGCGTATAACCTTCCAAATGTCCGTCTAGCTCTCTACAGTCAGAGTACTCGGGCTACTTACAGCGTATAACCTTCCAAATGTCCGTCTAGCTCTAGCTCTACTTACAGCGTATAACCTTCCAAATGAGCTCTCTACAGTCAGAGGACTCGGGCTACTTACAGCGTATAACCTTCCAAATGCCCGTCTAGCTCTCTACAGTCAGAGTACTCGGGCTACTTACAGCGTATAACCTTCCAAATGCCCGTCTAGCTCTCTACAGTCAGAGTACTCGGGCTACTTACAGCGTATAACCTTCCAAATGTCCGTCTAGCTCTCTACAGTCAGAGTACTCGGGCTACTTACAGCGTATAACCTTCCAAATGTCCGTCTAGCTCTCTACAGTCAGAGTACTCGGGCTACTTACAGCGTATAACCTTCCAAATGTCCGTCTAGCTCTCTACAGTCAGAGTACTCGGGCTACTTACAGCGTATAACCTTCCAAATGCCCGTCTAGCTCTCTACAGTCAGAGTACTCGGGCTACTTACAGCGTATAACCTTCCAAATGTCCGTCTAGCTCTCTACAGTCAGAGTACTCGGGCTACTTACAGCGTATAACCTTCCAAATGTCCGTCTAGCTCTCTACAGTCAGAGTCGGGCTACTCAGCGGCTCTAGCTCTCTACAGTCAGAGTACTCGGGCTACTTACAGCGTATAACCTTCCAAATGCCCGTCTAGCTCTCTACAGTCAGAGTACTCGGGCTACTTACAGCGTATAACCTTCCAAATGTCCGTCTAGCTCTCTACAGTCAGAGTACTCGGGCTACTTACAGCGTATAACCTTCCAAATGTCCGTCTAGCTCTCTACAGTCAGAGGACTCGGGCTACTTACAGCGTATAACCTTCCAAATGTCCGTCTAGCTCTCTACAGTCAGAGTACTCGGGCTACTTACAGCGTATAACCTTCCAAATGTCCGTCTAGCTCTCTACAGTCAGAGTACTCGGGCTACTTACAGCGTATAACCTTCCAAATGTCCGTCTAGCTCTCTACAGTCAGAGTACTCGGGCTACTTACAGCGTATAACCTTCCAAATGTCCGTCTAGCTCTCTACAGTCAGAGTACTCGGGCTACTTACAGCGTATAACCTTCCAAATGTCCGTCTAGCTCTCTTACAGTCAGAGTACTCGGGCTACTTACAGCGTATAACCTTCCAAATGTCCGTCTAGCTCTCTACAGTCAGAGTACTCGGGCTACTTACAGCGTATAACCTTCCAAATGTCCGTCTAGCTCTCTACAGTAGAGTACTCGGGCTACTTACAGCGTATAACCTTCCAAATGAGCTCTCTACAGTCAGAGTCTCGGGCTACTTACAGCGTATAACCTTCCAAATGTCCGTCTAGCTCTCTACAGTCAGAGTACTCGGGCTACTTACAGCGTATAACCTTCCAAATGTCCGTCTAGCTCTCTACAGTCAGAGTACTCGGGCTACTTACAGCGTATAACCTTCCAAATGTCCGTCTAGCTCTCTACAGTCAGAGTACTCGGGCTACTTACAGCGTATAACCTTCCAAATGTCCGTCTAGCTCTCTACAGTCAGAGGACTCGGGCTACTTACAGCGTATAACCTTCCAAATGTCCGTCTAGCTCTCTACAGTCAGAGGACTCGGGCTACTTACAGCGTATAACCTTCCAAATGTCCGTCTAGCTCTCTACAGTCAGAGTACTCGGGCTACTTACAGCGTATAACCTTCCAAATGTCCGTCTAGTCTAGCTCTCTTACAGCGTATAACCTTCCAAATGAGCTCTCTACAGTCAGGGCTACTTACAGCGTATAACCTTCCAAATGTCCGTCTAGCTCTCTACAGTCAGAGTACTCGGGCTACTTACAGCGTATAACCTTCCAAATGTCCGTCTAGCTCTCTACAGTCAGAGTACTCGGGCTACTTACAGCGTATAACCTTCCAAATGTCCGTCTAGCTCTCTACAGTCAGAGTACTCGGGCTACTTACAGCGTATAACCTTCCAAATGCGTATAACCTTCCAAATGTCCGTCTAGCTCTCTACAGCTCTCTACAGTCAGAGTACTCGGGCTACTTACAGCGTATAACCTTCCAAATGGTCTAGCTCTCTACAGTCAGAGTACTCGGGCTACTTACAGCGTATAACCTTCCAAATGTCCGTCTAGCTCTCTACAGTCAGAGTACTCGGGCTACTTACAGCGTATAACCTTCCAAATGTCCGTCTAGCTCTCTACAGTCAGAGTACTCGGGCTACTTACAGCGTATAACCTTCCAAATGTCCGTCTAGCTCTCTACAGTCAGAGTACTCGGGCTACTTACAGCGTATAACCTTCCAAATGTCCGTCTAGCTCTCTACAGTCAGAGTACTCGGGCTACTTACAGCGTATAACCTTCCAAATGTCCGTCTAGCTCTCTACAGTCAGAGTACTCGGGCTACTTACAGCGTATAACCTTCCAAATGTCCGTCTAGCTCTCTACAGTCAGAGTACTCGGGCTACTTACAGCGTATAACCTTCCAAATGTCCGTCTAGCTCTCTACAGTCAGAGTACTCGGGCTACTTACAGCGTATAACCTTCCAAATGTCCGTCTAGCTCTCTACAGTCAGAGTACTCGGGCTACTTACAGCGTATAACCTTCCAAATGTCCGTCTAGCTCTCTACAGTCAGAGTACTCGGGCTACTTACAGCGTATAACCTTCCAAATGTCCGTCTAGCTCTCTACAGTCAGAGTACTCGGGCTACTTACAGCGTATAACCTTCCAAATGTCCGTCTAGCTCTCTACAGTCAGAGGACTCGGGCTACTTACAGCGTATAACCTTCCAAATGTCCGTCTAGCTCTCTACAGTCAGAGTACTCGGGCTACTTACAGCGTATAACCTTCCAAATGTCCGTCTAGCTCTCTACAGTCAGAGTACTCGGGCTACTTACAGCGTATAACCTTCCAAATGTCCGTCTAGCTCTCTACAGTCAGAGTACTCGGGCGTATAACTTACAGCGAGTACTATTACAGCGTATAACCTTCCAAATGTCCGTCTAGCTCTCTACAGTCAGAGTACTCGGGCTACTTACAGCGTATAACCTTCCAAATGTCCGTCTAGCTCTCTACAGTCAGAGTACTCGGGCTACTTACAGCGTATAACCTTCCAAATGTCCGTCTAGCTCTCTACAGTCAGAGTACTCGGGCTACTTACAGCGTATAACCTTCCAAATGTCCGTCTAGCTCTCTACAGTCAGAGTACTCGGGCTACTTACAGCGTATAACCTTCCAAATGTCCGTCTAGCTCTCTACAGTCAGAGGACTCGGGCTACTTACAGCGTATAACCTTCCAAATGTCCGTCTAGCTCTCTACAGTCAGAGGACTCGGGCTACTTACAGCGTATAACCTTCCAAATGTCCGTCTAGCTCTCTACAGTCAGAGTCACTCGGGCTACTTACAGCGTATAACCTTCCAAATGTCCGTCTAGCTCTCTACAGTCAGAGTACTCGGGCTACTTACAGCGTATAACCTTCCAAATGTCCGTCTAGCTCTCTACAGTCAGAGTACTCGGGCTACTTACAGCGTATAACCTTCCAAATGTCCGTCTAGTCTCTAGCAGAGTACTCGGGCTACTTACAGCGTATAACCTTCCAAATGTCCGTCTAGCTCTCTTACAGTCAGAGTACTCGGGCTACTTACAACGTATAACCTTCCAAATGTCCGTCTAGCTCTCTACAGTCAGTATAACCTTCCAAATGTCCGTCTAGCTCTCTACAGTCAGAGGACTCGGGCTACTTACAGCGTATAACCTTCCAAATGTCCGTCTAGCTCTCTACAGTCAGAGGACTCGGGCTACTTACAGCGTATAACCTTCCAAATGTCCGTCTAGCTCTCTACAGTCAGAGGACTCGGGCTACTTACAGCGTATAACCTTCCAAATGTCCGTCTAGCTCTCTACAGTCAGAGTACTCGGGCTACTTACAGCGTATAACCTTCCAAATGTCCGTCTAGCTCTCTACAGTCAGAGTACTCGGGCTATAACCTTCCAAATGTCCGTCTACAGCGAGTACTAACAGCGTTAACCTTCCAAATGTCCGTCTAGCTCTCTACAGTCAGAGTACTCGGGCTACTTACAGCGTATAACCTTCCAAATGTCCGTCTAGCTCTCTACAGTCAGAGTACTCGGGCTACTTACAGCGTATAACCTTCCAAATGTCCGTCTAGCTCTCTACAGTCAGAGTACTCGGGCTACTTACAGCGTATAACCTTCCAAATGTCCGTCTAGCTCTCTACAGTCAGAGTACTCGGGCTACTTACAGCGTATAACCTTCCAAATGTCCGTCTAGCTCTCTACAGTCAGAGTACTCGGGCTACTTACAGCGTATAACCTTCCAAATGTCCGTCTAGCTCTCTACAGTCAGAGGACTCGGGCTACTTACAGCGTATAACCTTCCAAATGTCCGTCTAGCTCTCTACAGTCAGAGTACTCGGGCTACTTACAGCGTATAACCTTCCAAATGTCCGTCTAGCTCTCTACAGTCAGAGTACTCGGGCTACTTACAGCGTATAACCTTCCAAATGTCCGTCTAGCTCTCTACAGTCAGAGGACTCGGGCTACTTACAGCGTATAACCTTCCAAATGTCCGTCTAGCTCTCTACAGTCAGAGGACTCGGGCTACTTACAGCGTATAACCTTCCAAATGCCCGTCTAGCTCTCTACAGTCAGAGTACTCGGGCTACTTACAGCGTATAACCTTCCAAATGTCCGTGCAGAGAGCTACTCTAGCTCTCTACAGTCAGAGTACTCGGGCTACTTACAGCGTATAACCTTCCAAATGTCCGTCTAGCTCTCTACAGTCAGAGTACTCGGGCTACTTACAGCGTATAACCTTCCAAATGTCCGTCTAGCTCTCTACAGTCAGAGTACTCGGGCTACTTACAGCGTATAACCTTCCAAATGTCCGTCTAGCTCTCTACAGTCAGAGTACTCGGGCTACTTACAGCGTATAACCTTCCAAATGTCCGTCTAGCTCTCTACAGTCAGAGCTCTCTACAGACTCGGGCTACTTACAGCGTATAACCTTCCAAATGTCCGTCTAGCTCTCTACAGTCAGAGTACTCGGGCTACTTACAGCGTATAACCTTCCAAATGTCCGTCTAGCTCTCTACAGTCAGAGGACTCGGGCTACTTACAGCGTATAACCTTCCAAATGTCCGTCTAGCTCATTACTGCCAAACAGTTATATAGGGTTTCAAACGATTCACTACGTATTTTCGAATACGAAATGATGGAAATACATGGTAAAAAAAAAGTCTCAGGTTAGCAAATTTGCACGAATCTCTCTATAATTTTTGCCCGAATTTGAGGTTTTGCTGCAGAATTAGGAGGCAATGCCCCCCCCCCCCCCCCCCCCCCGTCCCCAGCCCCCTGTCTCGTACGCTTATACTGGTAATGACGTCACTATAAAGTCTACAAAATGCCGAAAATGACGTCATTACGGAAGACGAATCACGGTAAGAACTAGGGGGTGACAGTCGAAGTCATTTTTGACTCTTCTGATAGTAAATTGTGACAGTTTAAATACGACTGTCAGGGTATTACAATAATAATGGTACTAATTAGTTTTATTACATTATTATATTTGAGTTTTAAATCGTTTGATTTGAGTAGCAAGTTACGAAAATTAAAAAAATAATGTGGATGGTTTTTTTAAAGCATTATTCTTAACCTTTAGAATCAATTTGTCAGTTAATTGCAGGCGCGTGTGCAAGGCAGTATGCAGGAGGGGGTGTAGATTGTGAGGAGCGAAGTTTGTAGGCGTGGGACGTCGAGTCATGCTTCCCCGTGAAAGTGTAGAACTCCCCCCCCCCCCCCATAAATTTGCTTCAGTAGGAGGAGGTTCGACCCTCGAAAGCCTCCCCTCTGGATGATTACATTATCATAGCATAATCAGTGGCGGATCTAAAGGGGCCCGCTCCCTCTAAATTTTGCGACAGTGTTATTTATTTATTTATTTATTTTACATTGAAGAATCAGAGGAATCCCTTCGGGAACGTTTGTGGCCACATGTCATTGCCTCCCACCCAAATGGATTTTCTGGATCCGCCACTGATAATTTACCATTTGGTGTAAATAAGTTGTATATTTTAAAAATAATTCTGAAAAGGTTAGCATAAAATGAATCCTGGTTATTATTGTATGACCGTCCTCGCTGGCGTCGTGGTTAGGTCATCGGTCTACAGGCTGGTAGGTACTGGGTTCGGATCCCAGTCGAGGTATGGGATTTTTAATCCAGATACCGACTCTAAACCCTGAGTGAGTGCTCCGCAAGGCTCAATGAGTAGGTGTAAACCACTTGCACCGACCAGTGATCCATAACTGGTTCAACAAAGGCCATGGTTTGTGCTATCCTGCCTGTGGGAAGCGCAAATAAAAGATCCCTTGCTGCTATTCGGAAAGAGTAGCCCATGTAGTGGCGACAGCGGGTTTCCTCACAAAATCTGTGTGGTCCTTAACCATATGTCTGACGCCATATAACCGTAAATAAAATGTGTTGAGTGCGTCGTTAAATAAAACATTTCTTTCTTTCTGTTAATTTTCCAACTGACAAAAGTGTGCAATGAATCTGTACAACCGCAAACTTTAAAGGGACTGTCCTGAATGTCCTGCACTGTAAGATGTTTCCGACTAATAAATCTTTTAACGTCTAAAAATACGCATTAAATATATGTTCTAATTTAGAATATCAGTGTCTGTATATTCAAGGTCGTCTTAATATATGTAAGAAGCCCAAACTGGATTTTGTGTTCCCCAAAAAATATTTTAGAAAATAAAATGAAATTTAACCTAGTACAAACACTAGAACGATCAGAAACACGTTTAATATACAGCCACTAATAATTTATACAGAAAAATATATTTGATATGTAATTACAGTCGTTAAAACCTTTACCCCCCTAGCCTATGCCCCTGGTGTGCCAGTGTGTGTGTGTGTGTGTGGTGTGGTGAGAGTGTGTGAGAGGGGTCTCTCTATCTCCTCTCTCTCTCTCTCTCTCTCTCTCTCTCTGTGTGGTGTCTTCACTCTGTGTGCTGTGTGTGCCTCTCTCTATCTCTCCTTTCTCCCGCTCTCTCCTCTCTCTCTCTCTCGCTCCCTCTCTCTCCAGTATATAGGGCTCTTCTCTCTCTTTTCTCTCTGTGTGTCTATTTCTGTGTGTGTGTGTGTAACATTTTCCAGTATAGTGGCTTTCCCTATCTCTCTTTCTGTCTGTCTGTCCAATATGTCTCCCTTCGTCTGTCCTCTGTCGTCTGTCTGTCTCTCTCTCTCTCTCTCTCTCTCTCTCTCTTGCTCTCTCTCTATCTCTTCTCTCTCTCTCTCTCTCTCTTCATCCCCTCCATGTCTGTCTCTCTCCATGCCTCTGTATCTCCCTCCATCTCTGTCTCTCTCCATCCATCCCTGTCTCTCTCTCTCTCTCTCTCTCTCTCTCTCTCTCTCTCTCTCTCTCTCTCTCTCTCTCTCTCTCTCACCATCTCTTTCACCACCTATCTCTCCATCTCTCTCTCCACCTCTCTCCATACACCTCTCTCCATGTCTCACCATCTCTCTCTCTCTCTCTCTCTCTCTCTCTCTCTCTCTCTCTCTCTCCCCCTCCATCTCTCTCCCTCCATCTCCCTCTCTCCATGTCTATCTAACTTTCTTTTTCTCCACCCATCTCTCTCACTCTCTCTCCATCCCCATCCATGACTCCCCCCATCTCTCTCTCTCTCTCTCTCTCTCTCTCTCTCTCTCTCTCCTCTCTCTCTCTCTCTCTCTCTCTCTCTCCCCCCCCATCTCTTTCCCTCCATCTCCCTCTCTCTCTCCATGTCTATCTCCCTTTCTTTTTCTCCACCCATCTCTCTCACTCTCGATCCATCCCCATCCATGACACCCCCCCCCCTCTCTCTCTCTCTCTCTCTCTCTCTCTCTCTCTCTCTCTCTCTCTCTCTCTCTCTTTCTCAATCTCTCATCTCTTTCACCATCTATCTCTCCATCTCTCTCTCCACCTCTCCATACATCTCTCTCCATGTCTCACCATCTCTCTCTCTCTCTCTCTCTCTCTCTCTCTCTCTCTCTCTCTCCCTCCCTCTCCCTCTCTCTCCCCCTCCATCTCCCTCTCTCTCTCCATGTCTATCTCCCTTTCTTTTTCTCCATCCATCTCTCTCACTCTCTCTCCATCCCCATCCATGACCCCCCCCATCCCTCTCTCTCTCTCTCTCTCTCTCTCTCTCTCTCTCTCTCTCTCTCTCTCTCTCTTAGACACACACACACACACACACACACCCACACACTCATATATATATATATATATATATATATATATATATATATATATGTATGTATTTTGTTTCCTAGATTTCAACCCCACCACTGCAAAAGAAACTCAAAAAATGTTTCCACACACAAACACAGAAAACGGAAGCTCGACGGATGCACACACCAACAGACAACAAGAAGGAAGCTTCCCGGTTGCGCCAACCAATAGACAGCAAGGCGATCCATCCACGGTTGCACATACCAATAGACAGACAGACGGACGCCCTATAGTTGAACACACACCAACAGATATCAAGACAGACTCTCTCCAGTTGCACACACCAACAGACAGCAAGAAGGATGTTCCGTGTTTGCACACACCAACAGACAGCAAGAAAGATGTTCTATTTTTGCATACGCCAATAGACACGAAGAAGACTGTTCAATGTTTGCACATACCAATAAACAGCAAGATCATTCCATGTTTGTACACACCGACAGACAGCAAGACGTCTTTTTCATCTTTGCACACACCAACAGACACCAATACGTCTGTTTCATCTTTGCACACACCAACAGGTAGCAAGACGTCTGTTTCATATCTGCGCATACCAATAGACAGCAGGAACGCTGTTCCGTGTTTGCAGTCATCAATAGTGAGGACGAAAGCTGTTCCATCTCTGCGCACACCAACAGGCAGCAAGACGGACGCCCCTCAGCACCGCACCCCAACAGGCAGATTGAAGGACAGACTGAAACACACGCTGACGTTCACGGCGCAAACGTCGTCGGACGAAACCGGCGTGGACGTAAACTCCATCTTGGTGCTACAGCGGAAGACAACTCGGCTGGTGGTTGTGTCCGATTGGTTAAACAAGAGCGTCAAGTGTTTCAGTTGCGAGACGGCCGCCCTGGTGAGTCGCTTCGACCTCCCCTGTCACCCGTGCGGCCTGGCGGGGCCAAGCGACGAGCAGACGGCGGTTCTCGTCGCCTTGCCCTTGCAGAAGCGCATCCTGTATCTGGACATCCAAGATGGCTTCCGTCTGACGCACACTCTGAAGACGAGCAGGATATACTACTTCATATTCCCCATGACCGGAAAGCGTTTGGTTGCCAGCGGCTGGAGGCTGGGTGGGTACGTCGACATACTGAACTCGGCGGGACAAGTCATCAAGACGTTCCCCCCAGGCATGTTCCCCGACCCCTGGTCCCTGACGGTGAGAAAACACACGCTGATCGTCATATCGAAGAAAGGCCAAGTCGTGGCGTGCCTGACGCCAACGGGACTGATCACGTGGATACCGTGCGATCCGGAAACCAAGCGGCACCTGGTGGGCGTGGCCTGTGACGCGGACGAGTTCATTTACCTCTGTGACGCGCTGAGGAACTGCGTCGTGAAGGTGACACACGACGGGCGGTTCAGACACGATGTTCTCACGCAAGACGTCGGGCTGGCCACGCCCGTCGCCATCTGCTGCCACCTCAACGAGGTCTATGTCGCCCAGAGCAACGGAAACGTCTCCATATTTACGTGTACAAAAAGCTAACTGTAAATGCCTCACAGTTTCTTATAAATATTGCACGATTACCCACGTGGAAACCTTCAGTTTCCTGATAAGGCTATTCGTCTCTCTTACACTGACTTGTTTTCCCTTCAAGTTGAATACAGAAAGAGTATGGAACACAGAACAACACAGAAGGACAACTCGTCATGTAGACATGACCATAAGTGTACGAGACACAGTTAGGGCGGTGGTGGTGGTGGTGGTGTGTGTGTGTGGGGAGGGGGGGGGCGGGCAAATGCCCTCGTAAAGAGCTGGAACAAATCCTCAAAACAAAATTAAAATCCTCAAATTCGTGCAAAAACGGTAAATATATTCGGGCAAAATGTGCTAACCTGAGACTTTTTTTAACATGTATTTTCTTCATCATTCTATCGGCAAAATAGCTGTAATCCATGGGAAAGTGCGTAGTGATTCGTTTGTAACCCTATATAGCTGTTTGGTAGTAACACTTCTATAAATAAACGTTGTTAATCAGATTCGGGCATTTTTGTTTAATTCGGGCGAAAACTAGCCTGACCCTTCCCGTCCCCCCCCCCCCCCCCCCCATCCCACCCTCTACAAAAATGGGAGCACGTACGCCTATGAAAATGACTACAGACTAGATGGCCATTCGCACTTCTTTTTCCCGTCTGTCGACCCATAACACGACTCGTAAACTGTGTTGGTTTTCCCGCCAATATATGAAGAGTTCAGGCGCAAAACGCGATATAAACCATTTTCTTCCTAGTTTTTAGTTAAAGCCATTATTGTATGTCAGTAAGGGCTAATCGTAGGCCCGCTGATTTGCTGCAAACACGATTGATCCTTATGAAATTGTATTGGATAAATCCCGATTATTATTTTTGTTTTTTTTTATCAAAACGCGATATACGCCAATTAAAAAAATCACTTTTACTGAAAATGAAAAATGGATATATCGCGTTTTGCGCCTAAACTCTTCATATATATATATATATATATATATATATATATATATATATATATATATATATATATATATATATATATATCGAGGGGTTAGTGCCAGAACCACTTATCTCCTTTCCACTTCAATCTGAGAAAACTGCATTGAAAACTTTGGAATGCACTTAAAAATTGGAAACTTAACTTTTGCTAAATATTTTGTTTTTAGATGCTAGCAGTTATTTGTTTTAGTATACAACTTAAAAGTTTTTCTGCTAGTAATAATAGATAATCATGTAATTAGATGAATAAATATTTTATTTATTCTGGCTCCTGGAACTTGAACACAAACGGCTCCGACCAGCATGCCAGAGCAAGCTATTTTATAAACAGTTCTTCTTACAGCCCAGCATGTTACAAATTGTGTGAAATCTCAAGTCAAGAATAATGTTATCTTGCAGTGACTCCACGTGGCATACAGTAACCTTTTAAGTTCGCAGCAGCTCTGAAACACCTAATTGGGTATGTGTTGTTAATACTTTGAAAATGTACTGGAGGCAGGGGGTAATTGTAAATAATAACAAATTATCTCTGGATGGCAGACACTGGCAAGGGTCATGGGTGTTTCCAGCTGTGTGCACAGTAACCGTATACTACACTGAGATGGTGAATCCGGCTTCCTGGTAATGTAGCAGGTTACTAGAAGCACTTAACAACTTTAGAAAACCAATTTGTCAAAGAAAGCAAAGCCTTAAAACCAGCTATAACAGCTACATTTGTTACACTAATTATTACATGAAATGTAAGCTATCACACCAGTTATAACAGATGTATTTATTACACTAATTAAACACGAAATGTAAGCTATTGGAGTAAACTGAACCATACCTGTAGTGTTAAGATACTAACTGAATAAATAATGTTAATTCAACAGTAAAGATAAGTTAATACGTTTAATGATTTCTAATATACAGTAATTTAACGAAACAAAATGAATACAGGGCCAGTAACAATATTCGGCATTTTTCCTTTAAGGTTTTTATTCGTTGTAAAGTGTCTACGTTTTGACATTTTCTAAAACAAATGTTCTTCAACTTAATGATTTAAACAGCAATTTAGAGAGAATAAAATTACAAATATATCTATAATCAACGAGTAATGATTCCTAGCAGAATGCGCATTTTCGTAGGTTTTTCAAAAATGCACCAAAAAAATCATCGTGTGCAAGATGTTTGCATGTAACATGGGACAGATGTTACTGAAACAATGTTTAGAAGTTATCTGTGATTAAAACTTACTAAAATAATATGACATTAGCAAATAATTACCACAAGTCTACTGGCCCTTAAGTAATTTTGTTGAGTACATTTTAAATATGCAAGTAATACTACTAAAGATAACTGTTTTGAAACCAAAATCTATTGATTGATATACTTTAAATTGCACACATATGTATTGGCGTATCCTGGTAACCAGACACAAGAGGACCTTGTCTTTTTTTTGGTCTTTTTTTTCTCTCTCCTTTTTGTTTTCCTTTCTTCTTTTTCGGGCTAGTAGTGGCCTATAACTATTCTACTCATGTTAGTAATGGTCTAAGTTTCTACTCATTCTAGTAGTGGTCTAAACCTCTTCTATTCGGGCTAGTAGTGGCCTATAACTATTCTACTCATGTTAGTAATGGTCTAAGTTTCTACTCATTCTAGTAGTGGTCTAAACCTCTTCTATTCGGGCTAGTAGTGGCCTATAACTATTCTACTCATGTTAGTAATGGTCTAAGTTTCTACTCATTCTAGTAGTGGTCTAAACCTCTTCTATTCGGGCTAGTAGTGGCCTATAACTATTCTACTCATGTTAGTAATGGTCTAAGTTTCTACTCATTCTAGTAGTGGTCTAAACCTCTTCTATTCGGGCTAGTAGTGGCCTATAACTATTCTACTCATGTTAGTAATGGTCTAAGTTTCTACTCATTCTAGTAGTGGTCTAAACCTCTTCTATTCGGGCTAGTAGTGGCCTATAACTATTCTACTCATGTTAGTAATGGTCTAAGTTTCTACTCATTCTAGTAGTGGTCTAAACCTCTTCTATTCGGGCTAGTAGTGGCCTATAACTATTCTACTCATGTTAGTAATGGTCTAAGTTTCTACTCATTCTAGTAGTGGTCTAAACCTCTTCTATTCGGGCTAGTAGTGGCCTATAACTATTCTACTCATGTTATGTAATGGTCTAAGTTTCTACTCATTCTAGTAGTGGTCTAAAACTTTTCTATTCGGGGTCTAGTAGTAGTGGTCTAAAACTCTTCTATTCGGGCTAGTAGTGGCCTATAACTATTCTACTCATGTAATGTTTTTGGTGGGTTTTTTGTTTTTTGTTTTTTTATTGTCCCTAGACCATTAGACAGTGCCAGGGAGTCTTACAATTTATCTTAAAATTAATATTCATACATGTGTAAACATACATACATATATACAAACATACACACATACATACGCATACACGCACGCACGTACGCACTCACATTACATTCTATTCTGATATATGCAGGTACAAATCAAAATAAAATAGTACTTCCTTTTATGCACGTCTTATGGTCCATGACTTTTAAAAAAGAAAAAGAAAAAAGGGTAACAACGAGAGAAGAAGAAGAAGAAAAAGAAGGAAAACAAGAAGAACAAGAAGAATAAGAAAAAGAAGAAAAAGAAGAGGAAAAAAAACCCTAAAGTTGATAATGAGTAACGAAGCAGAATTAAACTGATGATAATAACAGGAACAGCAGTCGGGCCTGTGTTGGAATGCTATATGAACATGCAATTACAAAAAGTTTTTCCTTTGAGTAGATCGTTATCTGAGTGTAATGGAGTTTTTCTCTTTCTTTCACTATATAAAAAGGTTGAGCCATTGTGCCCATTCTTTATTAAACTTTTCATAGTTGTAGTTTTTGAAATAAATATATTTCTCAATTTCAAATTTGTTTTGCAACACGTTTTGAACGGACGCGATAGTTAACTTTTTTTTTTGCATTTTCGTACAGTATATATAATATTTAATGTTAATAATTAGCCAGGTAATTATATTAACGTTCTTTTTGTTAATAATACCAAACATAACAATATGTTTGTCAAAGTGGACAACAATTCCTGTTTTGGACAAAACCCAGTCTTCTACAGCTTTCCATAAAGTATTAACCTGAGTGCATTCATAGAAAAGATGTTGTAGAGTTTCTAGGAAGTTATTACAGAATATACACATATTAGAATCTACATAATGAATCATATATAGAAAAGTGTTTGTTGCTAAAATCCGATGTAGGATGCGATACTGAAACCATAATAAAGTTGTATCATTAATGCTTTGGAAAGGTAATTCATAGTATTGTTCCCAATCACTTGAGTCAAAATTAAATCCTTGATTTCTATATTTTATCTGCGCTTTTGGGATTATGTGTTTATGGTTGAGTATGCAATACATGTCCGTACATCCCTGTTTACTTTTTAAAATAAGTCTTAACCTAAAAGGAAAAATTGGATTATTCACTTTTTTGAAACGATCATCCCTTAAATCACTAAATGTTGATATGAATGATTTCACAGCATTTATTAGTGAAGCATGGCTAATGAAATTTGAATTAACATGATATTTTTCTGTAAATTGTTCATACTTTAAAAATTCTCCATAATCATCTACTAAATCGTTTATGAAGATTATACCTTTTTGGGCATAATGTTTATATAAAAATGGTTTATGATTTATAACTATTTCACTATTATGCCAAATATTAACTGATAAAATATCATCTACAGATTGTGGCTTATGTTTTTGTTCAGTAGTTATCCAACTCAGTAATGTATCTTTCCAAAACATGTTTGACATCTCATTGCATTTTTTAGAAATAAAAGGATCACCATATATTATTAAATCGTTCTTTGAGATACCTGTAACGGATTTGAAAAGAGTAACCCACTTTGAATTGTTTAAAAACAGTCTTCGTATCCATGAACATTTTAATGAGTTTTTAAAATGATATATTTGTCACATTTTAATACCCCCTGCTTTGTAACATTGTGCTATTAAATCACGTTTGAGCTTTTCTGGTTTATTCTGCCAAATAAATTTATGAAATAGCGTCATTATATTTTTTAAAAAACCTTTCCCTGGGTCTGGCAATGATATTAGCAAATATATTAGCTTGGGTATTATTAAGGTTTTAAGAACAGTTATTCTCCCCAAAACCGTTAATTTTCTAATGGACTATAATTTTATTAATTTTTGAATTTCCAGTACTTTAATATTATAATTTAGATGCATGATATGTTCTAAGGTAACTGAGAAATTAATACGAAGTATAAAAAATCTGTTGCCCCCCATTCCAACTTCCATCGTGCATGGTGAAAAACGTCGTTAGAGACCTTTTTACTTCCAATCCATATGGCTTTTGATTTAGAATAATTTATTTTTAAACCAGAAATACGTGCGTAATAATCTAAAACTTTGAATGTACCGTACAAGGACTCGGGAGATCCGTCAAGAATAAAGCTTGTGTCATCGGTGTATTGCGATATAAGGTATTCTTGGCCGTCTATATCAATACCTTTAATGGCTTCGTTATTTCTAACAATAATAGCTAAAATTTCAGCACAAATAATAAAAATATATGGCGACAACGGGTCCCCTTGTCTACACCCCCTTTCTAGCATGAACGGTTCAGACAGAAAACCATTTTGCAATATTCTTGATAAGGAGTTGTTATACAATGTTTTGATCCAATTTTTAATCGAAGATTTAAAATTAAAAATATCAATACTTTATTTATGAATGACCACGATATCGAATCAAAGGCCTTCCTGTAATCGACAAGTATCAATAAACCTGGAATGTTCTGTGTTTCAGTGTACTGCATAATGTCGTATATGAGTCTAATGTTTTCTCCAATATATCGTCCTTTAATAAAGCCGGTTTGATCATTATTTATTATTTTATCTAATACCTGTTTTATTCTGTTTGCGATACAGCCGGATGCCATTTTATAAGTACAGTTCAATAAAGTTGACGGCCTCCAGTTTTTAAGAAATTCTTTAGGTTTATTTGCTTTGGGGACACATGTAATTATACCTAATTTTTGTACACTGGACATTTCCTTAATAGAGTAACTATGGTTAATAGACCTGACTATAAAGTGACTGAGATCAGTCCAGAAGAATTTAAAGAACTCTGCAGTAAATCCATCAGATCCAGGACTTTTATCGTTTTTCATAGTTTTGAGAAATGCTAGTACTTCTGAGTATTTTAATTCACCTTTTAATTGTTCAGATTCTTCATCAGTTAATTTATTAAAGTTTAATCCACCCATGTTTTCTATTATATCGTTGTCATCTTGTCCTTCTGGTGCGGAGTAAAGTTTTTGATAGAAAGCTCTAGTTTCTTTAAGAATTTCTTCTTGATCTCGGATTTCTTTTCCATTTTCTAAACGTATTCTTGAAACAAGTTTGCTAAAATAGTTCCTTGATTTTAAGTTACAAAAATATTTTGTTGGTTTTTCTCCTTCTATCCATTTTGCACGTGACCGAATATAATGACCTTTAAGCTTTTCTCTTCGCAGTTCCATTAATACATAAGGGTTTTTTTTCAATTTCTTTTGAATCAATATTTTCTTCTTCCTCCAAACGTTTAATATCATCGCACAACTTAGTTTCTAATTCATTATTTTGTTTCTTTTTAAAAGCTGCATAAGATATTGTTTTACCTCTTATTTCCATGAGCAGTGTTTCTAAGAAAAGTTGGTCGTTTACAGAAAAATGGATTTCATCATCCGAAATCAATTCTAGTTTTTCATAATTATATACTGGTACTGCATATTGGTATTTAATTTTTGTGATTGTATCCTTTACTAGATTAACATAATCTTTACATAATAGCAATGAATTATTGAATTTCCACAGACCTGTTTTAAATTGGTTTAGCTGCATAAATAAAACTAACACCTGAGTGGTCTGAGCGATAGCTATTTTCAACTATTATTTTCTCTGCAGTTGGCATTAAATTATTTGTTATAAGGAAAAAATCTAATCTGGCTTCTTTTGGCGGTGTCTTTTTTTTCTCCAAGTATATCGTCTAAAATTTGGATATAATTCTCTAAATGCATCCTTTACATCAAACATTTCCATATTTTCAACAACTACTTTTTGAGCCTTTGGGTGGTTAACATGTAAATAGTTTTTAGTGTCCAAGTCTTGATTTAATACTAGATTAAAGTCTCCACATACTATGAATTTATCGTTTCCAAATTGTACAATATACTCAAATATGTTTTGAAAGAAAATTATGTTGTCATCATTTGGTCCATATATATTTGCTAGTGTAATTCTTTCACCTTCAATTGTAATATCCATTAAAATAAAATTCCCCAAGTTGTCCGTTTTAATTTTGTGTACACTATATTCAAAGTTATTATTAATCATAACGGCTACGCCTCTGGCATTTGCAGCATATGAACTAAAGAAACATTTATACCCCTATTGCGTCTGTATATACGGTACTAAGGCTGTTGTAAAATGTGTATCCTGGAAACAATAAATGTTATAGTTCTTACATTTTAAATAGTTTAACACATCTTTTCTCTTTTCTGAATCCCCAAGTCCCTGACTGTTTAGTGTCAAAATCTTTAAACATGCCATAGCGCCTTCTCTTTTAATGTATCAATTACTAATACCATAACGAGTACACGTATACTGAGCTTCATAAAATATATCTTGTTTAAAAATAGCCAGTTAAATTTTGAACTCCACAAGGCCTGACGTCTGCCCCACCAAAAATAGTTAACCAACATTACGACATGATTAAAAATAAAGAAAGAAATGGTATTTCTGGATTCGAAAGGAAAAGACTGTAAAGAGCTGAAACAAGAGAAAAGTATCAACCAGTAGCTAAGCATAGCCTGAACTATCACAAGGGTCAAGGGTCACGCGGTTCCCCTCCCCAGATCTATTAATGAGGTCACAGAGAAATATACCCCTTATGGTAACAAAAACTTACATTTATGCTTGTTGAGGTAATTATAGTTTACAATGTACATCCACACACACACAGCCATACACATTATCCGTCATGGAGATATGCACGACCACATAATTTAGTAAATACACACACACAAAAGCACACATTCGGATACACGCACGCACGCACACACACACACACACACACACACACACACACATACATAAACACACTAATATACACACGCAAAACTACCCATCGACTATCCACATACATCCATGTGATTGAAATAATCAATATCCGGTTCATAAATCATTATAAATATATTATACATAAGCATATAACGACGGCCAAAAGAAGCTTTGAATGCATACAATTTGATCCACCACCTCAACCCTTTCAAAAATAGAAGCATTATTAGTACATGCGACTAATTTGGCAATACAACTTTTAGGGCCGCGAAGCCTCTTTTGGTCGTCATAACATTGACCCGAAAGCTAAACAGGTAATTATAAAGCTGTTGATATTACTATACAACACACGCCTAAAACATACCTTGTCTTAATAAATATACCTCTTTGTCCACAATACCAACTTTTATAATGCATGTCGTCCCATAACATGTGTAAAAGCAGTGCCCTCTATCCCCATTCCACCCCCAATATAAAATCCTGGCTATACTAATATATATATATATATATATATATATATATATATATATATATATATATATATACACACACACGCCTTTAAGTTTTGTGGACTAGTTGGATATTGGCATGGATGGAAAATAAATATTTAATATTTTTAAACCATGCTTATCATATGTCCTGTTTGTGAGGTATTGACACTTGGTCTGTAAAATGCAGAAGGAAAATTGTTATCAGCATCTAGTGGCTACTCAAACAAAACAGCGACAAGGTATCGTTTATATGCACTTCCCCGTTGACAATCTTTAATGTACCAGTCCTGGGCACTGGTTGAAGTAAGATAAAAGCCAATGGTTCCGCTAAGGGCAGTCAATTATATATCCTATCGCATCTGCCTGTCCACTGAACTATGCTGACATGTGTGATATACTGTATGCGTGTACAGGAATGAATTACTTTACTAGTCTTATCATATATAAATTGCAAATACATTGCGGTGACTGTAGATTAAAAATAAGATATATTTTCAGGTATAGTTTCATGTTTTGATTGTCAATGTTTTGAAAACATTTAAATGCGTTCAATGAATAAAGATTGTTCATTAAAATATTTAATAAACTGATGTTATAATAATGATAACAGTGAATAACAGCTACAATGAGACCAGGACTGGTGTAAACAATATCTAAATACAGTTTAATGCATTCGCCATCAGCATTGATCTGGTGCGTGATTAAGTATAATGTTTGTCTAATGCGCTCGTTGAATGATATACATGTACACACATATATTTTATTTAAACACACTATAGCAGTAACCACTTTGTTATAATGACCAGAGATCCCTCCCTCATCATTGGAACATCTGGAATGTTACAATTATTCCAGTTAATGTAGTAATATCTAGATATTTGAGTCCAGAAAATATGTATGTGCATACATTTCAACTACTACAATGAACAATATTTATTATTAGTATGCATATTTATTTTATGTCATTTACATAAAGGGGTCGCTTTTTCTAACCAATTAGTTATAATATGAACTGCCATGAACGGACTCCCATTTAAAGAAAAATGCTTGACCTTAATCTGCTAATTAATTTTCAACTATATGTCAAATATTATATCATGTCTATAAAATAAAGAAAGAAAGAAATGCCTTATTTAACGACGCACTCAACACATTTTATTTACGGTTATATGGCGTCAGACATATGGTTAAGGACCATACAGATTTTGAGAGGAAACCCGCTGTCGCCACTTCATGGGCTACTCTTTTCGATTAGCAGCAAGGGATCTTTTATATGCGCTTCCCACAGGCAGGATAGCACAAACCATGGTCTTTGTTGAACCAGTTATGGATCACTGGTCGGTGCAAGTGGTTTACACCTACCCACTGAGCCTTGCAGAGCACTCACTCAGGGTTTGGAGTCGGTATCTGGATTAAAAATCCCATGCCTCGACTGGGATCCGAACCCAGTACCTACTAGCCTGTAGACCGATGGTCTAACCACGACGCCACCGAGGCCGGTTGTCTATAAAATATACAATGACTAGAAAAGTTACAATCCTGTGATGATGCCTTTGAAATAATATAAACTAATTTCCCTCTATGCTAAGTAAATTAAAATATTTTATTGCGTATGGTCATAAAACATTTATCATCTTTGGGCCAGCATCCTTATTACAATAAACAATTCCCAAGCATTTTCATTTTAAATTTATTTTTTATATAATATTCAAATTGTCTACACAATACAGACATAGCTTGTTATTAATTTTTAACTAAGGTTGTTGCATATGGGAGCCATGTTTAAAAAAAATATATATAGAAAGGAATTTTATATTTAATGACACACTCAACACAAAACATGTGGTGTCAGACATGTGGTTAATGACCACAAATATATTTTAGAGAGGAAACTATGGGCAACTGTTTTTTTTATTAACACCAAGGGATCTTTAATATATGCATCATCCCACAGACAGGATAGTACATATCACAGTCTGTAACACCAGTTGTGAAGCACTGGCTGGAACGAGAAATAGTCCAATGATTCCACTAACAGGGATCGATCCTATTCTGACCGCACATCAGGCCAGCACTTTACTACTGTGCTACGTAATACACATAGTAACTATTCAAACTAAAATAAGGGAAAATAACTTTCCTTTTTAACTAGTTTCTTTATGTCTCTGTTCAGTTAATATTTTCTCAACTACGTGTTTCTTCTGTAGAGCGAAATGGACTCTGCAATCACTTCTGATTCAAGTATTTACATAATCGACATTTATTCAGCAACTAGTTAACAACACATACATTTTACCACATTCCAGATATCTATGCACTACAACCCCCCCCCCCCCCCCCCCCCCCCCCCCCCGTCAATATAAAACCCTGGGACAGTCGACTATCGTTTTTCCGGAGTTCATCATATGGACAAGTAATTTCTTCATATACTAGCATATCTTCTTTCTTTACATCACTTTCATTAGGCATTTTAAAAGTAAGTGGAATTTAACCATTAATAAACAACACAATGACCTGGATTTGTGCAATTATTCAATGTTCTATGTTGTATACGGTTTCTCTAACTATTAAAAGTGTGATGCGTTTGGTTGGGTTTTTGGTTGGTTGGTTGGTTGGTTTGGTTTTTGTGTTGTTTGTTTTAGGGGTTATTTTTCCTTCTTTTTTTCACGAATCACCGGATATATGTAATGTGTGGGGGGTTTTTCAGTATTATTGCACATTACTATTACATTACAATTCAATTATTATTTTCATTTTAACTACAAGAAGAATTAACAAAACAAAACAAAAATTAATGAATTGAGTCTCTCTCTCTGGGTGGTTTTGCTTATACATTGTGTATGTATGTATTTATGCATGTATGTATGTATGTATGTATGCATAATCTATACCTTCCCCCAACCCCACTTACTAGCTATCGCTGGGTCTCACGCTAATGTCTCTCGATCTCTCTATATCTCTCGATATACCTATCTAGCTCTCTCTCTCTATCTCTCAGTCAATAAGCTGTCTATATGTCTCTCTCTCTATCCTCTCGCTATAATCTATATAACTCTCTCGATACTAATACGCTATCTCTCAGCTCTATCTCTCTCTCTCTCTCTTCTAGCGCGCTTTCTCTATCGCTATCTCTCTCGCTCTCTCTCTCTCTCTCTCTCCTCTCTTCTCTCTCTCTCTCCTCTCTCGCTCGCTCGGCTCTCTCTCTCTCTCTCGCTCTCTCGCTCTCTCTCTCTCTCTCTCTCTCTCTCTCTCTCTCTCTCTCTCTCTCTCTCTCTCTCTCTCTCTCTCTCGCTCTCTCGCTGCCATATTTCTTTATTTTTACATTTTTGTGCGATATATAAAAATACAAATTAATCGATTTCTCACTTGTATAGTGTTTAATATTTAACTAACTCGATAATATCAACAAAAGTAATGGGCTGTCAATGTATAGATAAAGTTGGTTCACATTCATTCGTTTGCCCATTCATTCATTCGTTAATTCATTCATTTATTGTTATTTCTGTGCTTATATCTAATTACGGTGCAAGCACGCTGTCTTGAGTACACACCTCAGCAATCTGGGCTGTCTGTCCAGTTTGAACAGTGGGTTAGTGGTTAGTTGTTAGTAGCTACTGATAGATAAGTCGGTGTAGTGGCTGCAAAGAAAAATAGGTCAATGGGCTCACCGACGGGGATCGATCTCAAACCAATCGCCCATCAAGCGAGCTCTTTACCACTTGCAGTACGCGGGCGTGGATTATGCACTGACGGTTGACTAGCATAATAATCTTCACTGTGGGGATGGTATATATAACAAATCCTTTGCTACTAATGGGAAAATGTAGCGAGTTTCCTCTCTAAGACTAAATGTCAACATTACTAAATGTTTGACATCCAATAGCCAAAAATTACTAAATTAATGTCATCTAATGGTGTCGTTAAAAAGAAAACTTTAGCATATTATTATGTTCTTACTCAATTTACTGAGGTAATGCAATCGAAGACACCTAGCATGGACGTCATTATAATGTAACTTCAGAATAGAAGAGTTAGACAGTTTTACATCCTTTTTTTTTTATGCCATGTTGTGAAACTTGACATCTGTGGTTTTTATCAGTTTAGGTACTTTCAATTTTATGAAATATACCTAGCAGGAACTTGGAATGTTAAAGTTATTATTTTAACTGCTATTTCGAGCCCAGCATTGGTGCTTTCTGTGTGATGAGTTTGAAAAGCTAAGCTAAAGGAAAGGAATATTTGTTAAAATTTAATGTTTAACAACACCTCAGACTCGATACATTCTAAAAGTTACGGTATGATTATTTCAGTTTGGTATCTAAGTGAACACTTAAAGTTTGTTTTGTTTAATGACACCACTAGAGCACATTGATTTATTAATCATTGGCTAGTGGATGTCAAACATTTACTGATTTAGTAATTCTGAAATGTAGTTGTCAGAGGAAACCTGCTATATTTTTCTAGTAGCATCAAGGAATCTATTATATATGCATTTTCCCACAGATACGACAGCACATACCACAACCTTTAATATACATGTACCAGTCATGGTTCACTGGTTGAGATGGGGAGTGGGTGTAGCCCAGCAGTAAAGCACTTGCTTGATGTGCATTGAGTGCACCACAACTGGTATTTCAAAGGCTGTGGTATGTGCTATCCTGTCTGTAGGATGGTGGATATAACAGATCCCTTGCTACTAATGGAAAAATGTTGCGGGTTACCTTTCATAGACTCTTATGTCAAAGTCGTAGTCATAGTGACAGAAAGCATTTAGGTACCAATGCAAATGAGGGGAAGCCATGGTTCAAGAGGGAAGGAAGGAAATGTTTTATTTAACGATGCACTCAACACATTTTATTTACTGTTATATGGCATCAGACATATGGTTAAGGACCACACAGATATTAAGAGAGGAAACCTGCTGTTGCTACTTCATGGGCTACTCTTTTTGATTAGCAGCAACAGATTTTTTATATCCACCATCCCACAGACAGGGTAGTACATACCACGGCCTTTGATATGCCAGTCATGGTGCACTGGCTAGAATGAGAAATAGCCCAGTGGGCCCACCGATGGGGATCAATCCCAGATTGCCCGCGCATCGAGTGAGCGCTTTACCACTGAGCTATATCCCGTCTCATTGAGGAGGGATGAGGAGGTCATAGAAAAATATATACAAACATTTTCTGTGCAATCCATGCTTTTTTCTTCTTTTAAAAAAAAAAAAAAAGAGGAAAAATAGTGTTTTCTCTAAAAATATGGCAAAGCATGGTAGACTAAACACTTTTGAGTAATTTTCACCATTTTCAGGGCACTTTTTATTTCATATTTAAGACAAAAAAATTATTGAAATAAAAATTGAAGTTAATTAATGTGCTTGCTTTAAATAATAAATAACTGGCAAAGTACATAAAATGGATATTTTAGTAATTGATAACACATTTTCTGAGTGTTTTATAAAGGCAGTTTCAGAATTAATTATTGAAAAAGGCTTGTTTAATCTCAGGGCAGCATGGTGCTAACTAAGGCAAGATGGCATCAGACTACTGAGGCATGGTGCCGCACCATGCTGAAACTAGCTAGGAAAAACACTAAAAATCAACCACATTGCCATGTCAATTCTGAAACTATAAATTGTTTTTGACTAAAGCAGCAAGGGTTGTTTTATGTACAAATTCTCATAGATGCTGCAATACATATCACATCCTTTGATGTTTCAATTGGGGGGGGGGGGGGGCACTGTTTGGATTAGGACAAACCTCAGAGTACAGAATGGGGCTGCGGAAGGTGGGGGGAATCACACCCCACCCCATCCACTTTCCTGTTATTGTGCTCAGAATACCTGTTAAAAAGGGGGTGGGATGTAGCCCAGTCGAAAGTGCTCACTTGATGCACGTCCAGCCAGTGCACCATGACTAGAATATCAAAGGCTGTGGTATGTGCTATCCTGTCTGGGGATGGTGCATATAAAAGATCCCTTGCTACTAATGGAAAAATGTAGTGGGTTTCCTTTCTTAGACTTTGTCAAAATTATTAAATGTTTGACATCCAATAGCCGATTATTAATAAATCAGTATGCCCTAGTGGTATCGTTGAAGTAAAAAAAAACAAAAAAAAAAAAAAAAAACACCTAATAATAAAATTTCCGTTACATTCATTTCAATATAACGTCATCCCATTGGCTCAGATGTAGCAACGGGGGTTTGTTTATTTCTTGATGAATGTACAAATTACATTGTCAGGGTACGTCTGATGATGTCATTTTATATGGGCAAGTTATCTTACTGAGCATTATTGTTTGTGGACCAAAAATAATTCAAAATAAAGTATGACATTTTAGTGTTATTATTAGCAAGTATGATTCAAATTTAATTATAAGTATTGTCTGTTATTTCTTTTACATTCATACCCTGATAATGTAAAGAAAATAACAGACAATCCTTAAAGGACAGACCCTAGTTTTAACCCTTGAAAATTAACACTAAGTTTAGTTAATCTACAAACCTGTAACACATTTGGATAAAGTTATGATTGAGTGAAACATGAGTCTGTGACTTTGACATGGTGAAATACCCTCTAAAAATAGACTAAAACTCAACTCCATAACTGTTACTTCTCAGACGCACATGCATTTTCAAAAATGTGAGAAATGCATTTTGTGATATAAAAAAACACCAGGATGACCAAAAACACTTCGAATGTACGGAAATGAATAATCTAAACAATAAAATCTAAGTAAAGTATGATTTCAGTTATCAAAACTGGCTCTAATAGCAAACAATATGCCTTAGTGTTTAAAAACTAGGGTACGTCCCTTTAATTGAAAATTGAGTTTTGATTTGATTGTTGGCTTCGTTTGCCTGTAGGCTGCTGCTGATGGGAGAACGTTGTTGATGTGTCACGATGGAGACGTCTAACAGTGGGCTGGACGTGGACAGTCCTGTCTGGGTTCCTTCGGCTTCTGAGGACGAGGAGCAAGTTCACATATTCAAGAAACTGTAAGTCCAACAGGAAGATCGTGTTGGGCGTAGACTCTGTGGGCCAAATTTACAAAGTCTGTTTTTTTTCAGCATCTTTTCTGAAACAGTTTTTTTTTTTTTTACAAATAAACATTTATTTTAGATTTTAACATATGGCAGCTCTATTAATAGAAATAACTTTATGATATTAAATACTAAATTTAAGAAACAATTGCAGGGCTAGCAGAAAATCTCACTAAATCATCTATAAACTACAAAATGTGCAAAAAATACACTTTATTTTCCAACAAAATATCAAGGATTACTCTTTAAAATTTTGCCAAATTAAAATAAAATGTGCCAATTGTTTTTAAGAGAGGGAGAGAGAGAGAGAAAGAGACGAGAGAGAGAGAGTGAGACAGAGATGGAGAGAGAGGAGAGTGAGAGACGAGAGTGAAACAGAGAGACAAGAGTGAAACAGAGAGACAAGAGTGTGAAACAGAGACAGGAAAGAGGAGAGAGTGTGAGAGAAGAGAGTGAGACAGAAAGAGTGAGAGAAGAGAATGAGACACAGAAAGAGAGTGAGAGAAGAGAATGAGATAGATCGATGGAGAGAGAGTCAGGAGAGTAAGACAGAGATAGAATGAGACAGAGAGAGAGACGGGGGTGGGGTGAATGAGATAGGACATAAACTAAAAATGACAGAAAGATGGATATAATGACGGAGAATAAATAAGATGAAGGAAGAAAACGAGTGAGAAAAAAACATTTAATATTTAATATTTTACTTACCACATCCATGTACATAATACATGATGTACTTTTGTTTTTCTTCTTTCTTTCAGGAGTCGCAGTGAGAAACTCATACAGTTCCTGACAATTTTCAGTTTCAGTCTTTTCTTCGGACTCTTCCTGATACAGGCCAACATGGCGTGGCAGTCCTATCAGGTAGGTGGATTGGACAGTCGGACAGATGGATGGACAGACCACACAGTTATTCATGTGGTTTGTTGTTCGTCTGGCAACCTTTTGTTTGTACAGAGATGAAGGTTTTCTTGATTTTTTAATCGTCTGTATGTTCAGCGTTTTCAGGTTTTCCGCTGTTGGTGCAAACATTTCCTTTATTCTCCGACCAAAACTTACTAAATGGTTTCAACTGATGCTTCACATTTGCACATGCCGTTTTCTGTTGTTAAGTTTGTAATGAAATGTTATTCTTATCAAGATGCAAGACTCCATTATTTGGCACCATATTTCAAAGGTATATTCATGTGCTTATCTTTGTTTGACACCCAATAGCCGGGGGTGGGGTGTAGCCCAGTGGTAAAACACTTGCTTGATGCACGGTCCGTCTGAGATTGATCCCCGTCAGTGGGCCAATTGGGCTATTTCTCGCTCCAGCTAGTGCACCACGACTGGTATATCAAAGTCCATGGTATGTACTATCCTGTCTGTGAGATGGTGCATATAAAAGCTCCCTTGCTGCTAATCGAAAAAGAGTAGCCCATGAAGGGGTGACAGCGGGTTTCCTCTCAGTATCTGAATGGTCCGACACCATATAACCATAAATAAAATGTGTTGAGTGCGTCGATAAATAAAACAATTATTTCCTTCCCAATAGTCAATGTGTAGTTTTGTGCAGGTGTGTCATTTACATTCATTCATTCATTTATTCATTCATTCATTCATTCATTCATTCCATTTATTCATTCATTTATTCATTTATTCATTTATTCATTCATTCTCAAAGATATGTATTAGTTTTTAATCCTAATTTTAAAGTCAAAATTTCCAATCAGAATACAAACATTTCACTTACCAGTAAGTTAAATGTCATTTAAAAAAAAAAAACCTGAACATTGTATATCATCGATATGTTTCACTTTTCTTTTCTTTTCATTAGGGGTGGGAATTAATCCAGTGGTAAACTGCCCATTTGATATGCGGTTGGTCTAGGATCGATCCTTGTCAGTGGGCCCACTGGGCTATCTCTCGTTCCATCCAGTGCACCACGACTGATTTATCAAAGGCCGTGGTGTGTACTGTCCTGTCTGGGATGGTACATATAAAAGATCCCATGCTAGTAATGGAAAAATGTAGCAGGTTTTCTTTCTAAGACTATATGTCAGAATTACCAAATGTTTGACATCAAATAGCCGATGATTAATAAATCAAGGTCCTCGTGTCATTAAACAAAACGAACTATGTGTATTACTGTATGCCCATCAATATATTTCTCTATTTTTTTATTTTTTTCACCACAGATGCTGCAGCAGCTATCTCGAGGTCCCGACATTCCCGACACGGTCTACAGTCTCTATTTCGACTACATGGAATCGGGACTTGACCCCAATCAGGTGGATCTTCGTGCTAACACGACAATATTCGTACACTAGACTCCGATGTACAGTCTCTATTATGAATACAAGGAATTGGAATTCTTCCCCATTGAGGTGGATCTATGTGCATGCAAACACAACTATATCCGTACACTAGACTTCGATGTGGCGGATCCAGAAAATCCATTTAGGGGGGCCCCAATGACATGAGGCAGAATGCCAACAGAACTTTAGGGGAGGTTTGGAGGGGATCGTAAAATAAAGAAAATTAATATAATTATAATAAAATTATATCTCTTGCAAAATTTAGGGGGGTCCGGACCTCTGCCTCCCCTAGATCTACCTCTGCAGTCTCGATTTTTAATACAAGGAATTTGGATTCTACCCCATTCAGGTGGATCTATTAGTGTGCAAACACGACATATATTTGTACACTAGTCACTGACGTATCACATTTGTCATATAATATTTTTGTAATATAACAGTTACATGTACCATACTTCAAATGATAATCCAGTGACATCTTTATTTCACAGGGTTTCAGATTCATGGGTGAAGGGAAGGAAGGGGGAGGAAGCAAATCAAACATTTTATTTACGGTAAATGTCTTTTGGAGAACAGCTAATATTGGAGTTATGGTGACATCATATTTAGAAAGGGGCAGAACGTAGCCCAGTGGTAAAGAGCTCGCTTCTTGCACTGTCGGTCTGGTATCGATCCCCGTCGGTGAGCCCATTGGGCTATTTCTTGTTCCAGCCAGTGCACCATGACTGGTATATCAAAGGTCGTGGTATATGCTATTCTGTCTGTGGGATGGTGCATATAAAATATCCTTGTTACTAATGGAAAAATGTAGCAAGTAAGACTATATGTCAAAATTACCAAATATTTGACATCCAATAGCCGATGATTAATAAATCAATGGGCTCTAGTGGTGTTGGTAAACAAAAAAACAACTCATCTTTAGAAAGGATGAGTTTGAAAAACAGTTTATTTACGCAGTCTTTCAGATATGTTTTATTTACTCAGTCTTTCAAAGGTATTTGTGCATAACAGTAATAGCATTAGAAAGTATAACTTATTTAGCCTATATACTCTTCAAAGACGAGATTTAAAAAACAGCAGAGTTTGACATCAAATAGCCGATGATTAACAGAACAATGTGCTTTAGTGGTGTCATCATACAGAGCAAATGTTATATGCCTGTGCCAAAACACATCAAAATCTCAGTACTGTAAACTGAACAAGTACAGGTATCTGTCTAACTGCAATTAAAAAATGTATCATGCAGTGTTTGAAATTAGCACTTGTCCATTTATCACGACAAGCGAAAATCTGCTTGGACAAACAAAATGTACGTTGGTGGTTGTCCAGTGGACAAGTGAAAATGTTCAGTGAAGTTTCATTTTGAGCAATGAAAAACATCGTCCTTGTACTTTAATAAAACACAACTATTTATTTGAACAAGTGAAAATATTGTCGGACAAGTAGATTTCTAGATGATGTATTTGTCCGGTGGACTAGTGAAAACATTCTGCTTATTTGTATCACTGTCGTGTTGATCGTAAATATGGGGATGGGTGGGGAGCGAGGGGTTTTGTATCAGCCTAGGTTGACCGATTCAATTTTGAGCTAGGACACAATTTCTTTTTCGTATTTTATGCCATTTGCGAACGAGTGTCTGAACGTATGAATCAGATTTATGTTCACGTTACTTTGTAGAAACATTGTTTTGGATACTGTGATAGGGAAGCCTGTGGCATCAGGGTTTTCTGCAGGAAATACACTTGTGGAATACAGAAATCAGAAAACAACATATACGTAGTTTTGTCTATGTAACTTTACAAATAATAATAACAGTGTTTTAAACAGTGTCCAACAAATCCACTAGCTGTCGGGTTCCAGCTAGTGTATTTTCGGTCTGGGCTAGTAGAAATTATCAACTGTATTACCATAATACAAAGCCTCTGTGAGGACTAGCGACTTTCTCAAACATTTATCAAACATGTGATGGGTCATATCAGACTTTTGTCTTCTTTTCAACATCACCTGTCCTCAAACTAGTACATATTCCCCTATGGGTAGTAGTCTTCTTCTTTTTTGAGTATCGGCAGCCAGTGAATGTTTCCAGGTGACAGATGTAAAGCAATGACAAAACTACTGAGATACATAGCAAGTAGTAACTGCAGATATCTAACACATACATTGTCTCATTATTTTCAACTTTGTTTGCTTTACGTGATATGCCAGTGTTACATATCTGTTGTATGTATGTATGCCCGCCCACAAATGACTGTCAGGTCAGATGTCGGGAATTAACGTGCTTATATCAATTTAATGTTCAAGCACACTCGTTACGAGCACGATTTCTGACTAGAGCCAGAAACTGTACTCGGAACGAGATGGATTTCTGTTGCTCTGTGGGTGCAATATTTAGTCTAGGTTCTAAGTGAATTCATTTTCAACTTTGTTTGCTTTACGTGATATGCCATTCTTAAATTTCTGTTGCTCTGTGGGTGCAATATGTAGTCTGGGTTCTAAGTGAATTCATTTTCACCCACCAGTGTAGGCACGTGTGCAGGGGGTGGGTTTTGGGTGGTCAACCCCCCCACTCACACTCATGTTTTTGTTATGTAATGAAATGAATTATATTATTTGTATTTATACTGACAAACAAATAAGGGAGCACTTGGTGATGTAGGTCAGATTGAATTCAGCAATTGGCTGATTTGGCCATGTGATGGGTGAACTGTCCCGACGCGTTGAAGAAGAGTTTTGGTTGCAGTATTTCTGTGATTCCACATTTCTTTCCATCAGTGTAATATTTCAAAAGGTGGTTAAGCAATCCGTTATTGTCAAAAACTAACGAAAACATGCAATGCAGTATAATCATATAAAATACTAAGTTCATGAAGGATTGTAATTTTTAGAATTTCTTAAACAAAATACTTTAATGAACAACAAGTATTTTGTGAATGCTGTATATTTTAAGCTTCCACATAAATATACAAGTTTATGATTTTATGATTGTTAACCGATAATGCGGAGTGTGACAGAGTGCATGGTTTTTGCACACTTTCCATGTTTTAATTGATAGCTATTAGTCGTAAGACCGACAGTACGAGGGTTATTTGCTGTTCATCAAAACATAGAAAGTGTAATAGCCATATATATCAGTCAGAGGTTTATGTGGTAACTTAATGACTTAGTCCCTGCTCCTAAGTGACGTTGCATGATGCAATAAAGAAGTTTGGCTCGGTGAGATGTGGGGTTTAAAAAGTGTGCAGTTATACAGAATTATTGCACACTTTTGTCAATGAGAAAACAACCTATGCGTGATATAGTTGAAAATGTTCCTATAATATTCATCAAAAAGTAGTTTCATATACAATTAGTGTATTAGGTGAAAACAAGTTAATATCTATGTGTGTGATACAATTGAAAATGTTCCTATTAGTGTACTACCGTAAATCCTTTAATAAAAGCCTAAGATGATATTTTTTAAGTGTCGCATCGAGACCAGGGGCCTATTTCACAAAGGTTTCTTAGGCTCTGCTAGACAACAAAGCATCCTCTTTGGAAGTCTTTTAGTATTGCACTGCAAGATCGCAAAGTTGCGAGAGTTTAGTGAATTAGGCCCCTGGCCTCTATTCCAGGCTGGCTTCTATTAAAAAAAAAATTCAAAATAATTTTCCTGTCCTGCTGTTCTTGCCATGTGATTAAAAATGTGACGTCATGCAATGGAAGTTACGAGTATAACACAGTAATTTCACCTGACAAAGCTAGAACAGCAGAACTAGGCAGACTTCTATTCAAGGCAGGCCTCTATTTTTATGACGCTCTAAAGACCTGGCCTTTCTTTTTATTTGGTGATGCTCTAAGACCTGGCCTCTAATCGAAGCAGGCTTTCTATTCAAGGCAGGTCTCTATTCAACGATTTTTACTTAGTTTTACAATTTGTGTACTAGGTGAAAACAAGTTAATATCTATATGTGTTACAATTGAAAAGGTTCCTATTAGTGTACTAGTTTTACAATTAGTGTACTAGTTGAAAAAAGTTAATATATAATATTTATTTTGTGTATGCATATATGTCTACAAGTGAGTGTTTTTTAAATATGGTTTTATGAAAATGTTTATACAACTAAAACTACACATTTTTTGTTATCTGTGTTTATGTGGTGTAATCAAGGTGTTCATATTTAGTAAGTTATACATGTATGTGGTGTAATAATATATTTAACATCAGGGAGTCCACGAGTTCAAAATATTGGACTATAGTACTCGCGGGTCAAACTCGACCTGGACCCGAGTACCCGACACTTAAGTACTCGCGGGTCAAACTCGACCCGGACCAGAGTACCCGACACTTACATTACGGTATATGATAATGAGACTAAGAGATAAAGTACAATAGCACTATGCATCTTAATTCTAGCCCTGAACATGGATGTCAAATTATATAGAGATTATTATATGAGCTTGTGTGTCGTACTGATTTTACGAATCGAGTGTCAGGATTTTGGTATTGCCATAGCGAGAGTGAGGGTAATACATGAATCGTGACACGAGTTTCGTAAAATCAGTTTCTTTATTACCCATATTATTATTATTTTGTTTTGTTTTGTTGTGAATAACAAGACCCAACTCAAAATGTTTCAGCCATAACTATAAAGAGATGACGAAATGACGTAATTTCAAATGCACAGTCTGAGCTAGGACTGTAGAAGCAACGTCATGTTATGATGTCGCTTCCCAAAATTATGTCATAACACTTGTTATTACACGTGTGCGTCGTATGATTATTATTAACTCGGTTATGTTGAACCATATGGATAATAAGCTGTAGTATTGCATTCCACACATTCGACTTTGTTTTCCCCTCCTCGTCTCGTAGCCTTATTATGTAACCGGAGGCAGACATGTGGCAAAATTACATTAAATAAACTATAATTAAATGAGAGTGCTCTTCCTTGCATGGGTCCTCGAGTCCTGTGAATGGACTCTAGTCTTGCTAGACTCTGCCAATGCTCATGTACTCTTGGAGACCCTATTTAAGATGCTATTTGTGCAATGGAAAATGATGCACAACTAATTTAAGATTAATATACTATGTATTTGGTGCGACTGTGGGTCTTTTGCCCGAAGTGATGAGAGGTCAGTTCAGAGGTCCAAGGCTACTCTTTCAATCTTAATTGAAAACAAATGAGAAAATCAAGTAAAATTGAACGGCACGTTTTTTTTTTAAGGTGACCTTTTGACAAAATTAATCACTCTTATCATTATTGTATGATTTTCTTAACCCTAATCCTAACCCATTTTCTTTCTAGGGGAGGCCTTCCATACCCCCTATTCATGTAAATATTCAATTTCATAGTGCCATACCCAAATATTTCTTTCTGGCAGAAACACTGGTAATCCTGTAAAGCTTGGTGCATCTGTGTGTCTGTTAATACTGCTTCATACAGTATTGCCTGAACGTGAGTTTAATAATTTCTTTATTATCCATATTATTTTATGAATAACAAAGACCGTCTCAAAATGTTTGAACCACAACTAGGAGATAACGAATTGACGTCATTTTTCACAGGCAGTCCGAGTTAGGACTGGAGAAGCAACATCATGTTATGATGTCACTTCTCAAAATTATGTCTTTACACTTGTTATTGGATGTGTTTTTCGTATGTTTATGTTGAACCATGTGGATAATAAGTTACTCTATGACTGGCCTTGGTGGTGTAGTGGTCAAATTATTGGACTAGAGGCTGGTAGGTACTGGGTACATATCCTGTTACTGGCTTAAACCCAGAGTATAATTTAAAGGGGAGTTTACGGTTACTACACCAATACCTCCATTAACTATTAAAAAGGTCTTGTCCCAGATCTTACAGCTACGATATCGTAAAACCATCGTAGGCTATGACATCACTATGATGTGCGTTATAGTCACATCATAGCCTGGACAGATAATTGGCCTGTTTGCTTGAACTGTAAACGTACACAAGAAAATAAAGTTAAAATGAATAGAACAGTGGTAGCATGCTCACTATCAATGTGGTAGTATATATGTGTGTGGGGGGGGGGGGGGGGGGCTGATCCTTCCCAATTATGAAGATAATGGAATGGCCTCAAGAGTTGACAATTAAATCAATATTAAAATCACAAGATGTTAGCATAATTCAAATATTCTGGTGCAGGACGTAGCCCAATGAAAAAGCGCTCACCAGCTGTGTGATTAATCAGGGATAGATCCCCATCGGTGGACCAATTGGGCTATTTCGCATTCCAGCCAGTGCTCCACAACTGGTATAACAAAGGCCATGGTATGTGCTATCCTTGCTATACATATAAAAGATCCCTTGCTGCCAATTGAAAAAAAAAAAAGAGTACTTTATGGAGTTGTAGCAGCAAGTTTCTTGTTTATTAATTATTTGTGTGGTCTTTAACCATAGGTACAGTGCCATATAACCGTCAAGGCTAGCTTTGGGTGAGCAAAACAATTCGCCAAATTGTTTATTAAACTTCAAAAATTGCAGAAATTGTCAGTTATTTAAAAAAAAAAAAAAAAAAGAGTCAATTATTACATGTAATTATTTCGCCAAACTAAAATAAAATTCGCCAACTGCTTTCAAAATTTGCTATTGGCAAATTTACTGAGTGCCAGAGCTAACCCTGAGATCCGTAATAAACGTTGAGTGCATCATTCAGCAAGACCTTTTTTTGGTTTATTTTCTCTTTTAAATATTCCATATATATTCATGTGTATTATTGAGACATGTATTTTATGTATACAGTTTGACTATTGAGGAGTCAAATTAGTATATATATATATATATATATATATATATATATTATATATATATATATATATATATATATTTTATATACTCAATATATGTGGGAAAAAGTAGGAAATTACTGTGAATGGATTGAATGAAAAATTTACACAATTAATAAATAAAAACATGTATACAAGTTTGTTGTGATGTGCAGTCAAAAACACATTGTAATACTATTAATAAAGTTGTAATTTATATTATATGAATGGTTTTCTTTACTGGAATGAGCATAGTATTTTATTTATTATAATGTGTTGCAATTTCTTTTGCAAAACAAGTCACAAGTACAAGATATCTTTTTTTTTCTCTTTTTTTTTACCAAACTTCATGCCCCCCCCCCCCCCCCCCCCCCTTTAATTCTACAAAAAGTAAGTGATGCTTAAGTTACGTCAAGATTCCTGAAGGTCCTGGAGTGCCTTAACGTACCAAATAAAAGATCCCTTGCTGCTAATCGAAAAGAGTAGCCCATGTAGTGGCGACAGCGGGTTTCCTCTCAAAATCTGTGTGGTCCCTAACCATGTCTGATGCCATATAACCGTAAATAAAATGTGTTGAGTGCGTCGTTAAATAAAACATTTCTTTCTTTCTTTCTGTATGGTCCTTAACCATAATGTCTGACACCATATAACTGTAAATGAAATATGTTGAGTGTCGTTAAATAAAACCTTTCTTTCTTTCTGTATGGTCCTTAACCATAATGTCTGACACCATATAACTGTAAATGAAATATGTTGAGTGTCGTTAAATAAAACATTTCCTTCCTTCTTATAAGGTCCTTAACCATATGTAAATAAACCTATAAATAATAACAATAAAAACATTATGTACTAAAACTCAAATTTTATTCCATTCTCACTATCCAATATATTTATCAAATGATGTAGGTCAGCCATTCTTAAGTACAAAATATCTTGCGCAATCAAACTAAACCTGCTTCAGGAGTGAACACACAATCCTAATCGGGGGGGGGGGGGGGGGGGGGAGTAAAAAAAAACCCTAAAACATGTCTCCATCTAAAGCCATAAACCTCATTAACAGTTACCTCCCTTCATTCAGCCAGCCCTGTGTTCAGCCATTTTTCCCTAAATACTTTGCAAACTATTTTGACTGGTTTTCCTAAAGTGGTCATTCAGTTTAATGTGTAGTATAGAAACCAGTCTAGCAAACAGCTGGCTGAAGTTACCTCTGGGCAGAGTTCATCTAGACCAAGCAGAAAAAACATCTGCTAGATTGGTTTATGTGCTTCACAGTAAACCAAAATGGCCAAGTCGGGAACCAATCAAATAGCTTGTGAACATTAGCAAAACGTTTGCTGGATGAACTTGGGGGAGGTTTAGTTTACACGGTCAAAGATATTCTGTAAACTGCAAACTATTTTGACTGGTTTACCTAAAGTGGTTATTCAGTTTAATGTGTAGTACAGCAAACAGTAGTCAGAAACAGCTGGCTGAAGTTACCTCTGGGCCGAGTTCATCTAGATCAAGCAGAAAAACATCTGTTATAGTCCTTCCCATACTTTTACAAAAATATGTTTGGTAAATAAATTCAGTTTGGCTTGACCATAAGAAGAAAAGTAAAAGTGTTGTGAAAATAACCAAAAAAATACTATTTTTGTGTGCATTTTAGAAAATATACGGCTCAGGAAAAAAACAACTTGGGAGTACATTCCATAGTGGGACAGACTATAGACGGGTTTATGTGCTTCACGGTAAACCAAATGGCCAAGTCGAAACGTTTGCCGACTGAACTTCTGGCAGGTTTTGTTAACACTCGAAGATATTCTGTAACAATACTTTTCACTGGATAAGTCTTGTTTTCACCGTGATATCTAGTTATGTAAAAGAACTCATCATTGAATAAGTCTTTGGATACAGTGTCCAGTCACTTGTAAAAATGCCCTTCATTGGATGTTTTTGTCCTATGACTATAAACAAACACAGCTCAGGAAGTTTCTCGACCAATCTGCTGCAAGCTTTTAACAGAGTCCACGCTGCAACTGGTCCAGAGTTTTCTGAAAAATAAATAAATAACATACACTTAATAAAAAGTATACAGTACAGATATAAAAAAAATTCTGGATTTACATAGAATTCCTGACATTTCATTGTCTGTACGGTTTCCGTATTTTCCATTATTTGTCCAAACATTTTCATATTCTCCACCATTTTAGACCGTTGTGCAATCCTAACCATAGGGCTAGTCTCAGTACCCACCAGCAGTATTAAAATTTAAAATTTCCTGATATTTTTTTCATAACCCACTTTCATCTGTGACAGTAGGGGGCAGGATTAAGTTGTTGGTTGACTGCTCGCTCGAGGTGCTTGCATAACAGGATCGAACCATCTTAGTGGATCCATTAAACTGATTGGTTTTTTTTCACGTTCCAACCAGTGCACCACAACTGGTCAAATGCCGTGGTGTGTGTGCTTTCCTGTCTGTGAGAAAGTGCATATAAAAGATCCCTTGCTGCATTAGGAAAAATGTAGCGGGTTTCCTCTGATGAATGTAAGTCAAAATTACCAAATGTTTGACATCCAATAGCTGATGATTAATTAATCAATGTGCTCTAGTGATGTCATTAAACAAAACAAACTTCTTCTTCTTCTATGACAGTAGATGTTATAATATTTATTAGAATGAGAACTCTGCTTTGCTGACTGCCTTGGTTAATGCAGGGATGTGATAGCTATGCGGAAACGCGTAAATGCACTTTTTAATTTTCTCAAAAAACCCACTCCAAAACATGATGTTCAATACTGTTGATCACACAAGGTTCATTTGCATGTTTTCACGGTTTCATTTTATGATGTGTGCCTTATATTATAAGTTATAACCAATTTAGATTTGTTAGCATTGACTGCAATTTTTGGCAGTTCCAGGGGTTGCAGACAACAATTTTCCTTCAGGGGCCCTTGAGCGGCCCCTGGACCCCGGTCACAGTAAGCTTTTTTGTTCCAGCTCCTCTCACATCCCTGTTAATGTCAGTTGTTCAAAAGTTAGTTAATCTTAACCGGTGGTTAAAAGATATTTTCAAAAACCCAGAACTGAATGAACATAAATAATAATTGAAAATGTACTGGTGAAACTTGATCTAGAACAAATAAAAGAAAAATATTAGACTAACCCAGGATTAAATTTAACTAGGCTTTGAACAACTGGGCCAAGAATTGCTTTGGTGTATATTGCTTATTCTGAGGTGGAGGGGCGTATTTATGCAACAGGGTTAAATTTAATAGAACAACTGGGCCAAGAATTTTGGTGAAATCCTTATTCTGAGGTTTCATTAGCATAAATTTGTGTGGTTTATTGTGAAAAAAATTAGCATAAATTTGTGTGATTTTACGAGAGAAAAAAAACATTTCGTTGGGTACTTAAATTTGTGGATCGAAAATGTAGTACCATAAATTTGTGTTACATGTTCACATCCATTATATTTTCAAATTTGTTAACATTCTGACCACTGCAGGCGAGATATCGCCCGACGTCATGCCAGTCGACATACTGTACACTGTTTTGCACACGACACTCACCGGAAAGACTTGTATAACAGGAAACAGAAGACAACTCGGCTTCCTGTTTCTTTAGGTTTTTAATTTTCCATCGAAAATGGCTTGTAATTTTGAGTTGAAAAAGTGGTTTTCGGGAAATATTTTCTCCAGACAACAATGGCAGCACATCGCGGTCATATTCAGGGATCGATAGCTGATTGTGACAGCTAATTTGATAATAAATTTGATTGTTTTACCAACAACGAAAATCACCAAATATTGGGATATGAATCGTAGTTCATTTAAAAAAAAAAAAAATCTGGTCAGAAAACCACTGTTATTGGGAATAATGGATATAAATACTGGACAGCTGGCCACAAATTCCCATAAACACCACTTTTTGCCTAATTTTAATCAACATCAACCGATCTAAAATATAAAAATAAAAATAATAAAAAATTGATTCAAATATAACTTTATTTTATGTATTTATAAAACATTTAAATGAATATATGTGAGTAAAAATTATAAACTTGTACACACTCAACATGGTTTTTGTCAAAAATTAATCCAGTAGTCTAAAGGTTAACTGCACTAGTCCACACAACTGACATGACAATTGGACCACAAGGGAAAAAAAAAAAATGTGATTTCACCGGACTTATACATGAATGACAAAACTTACTTGAGCGACCGAAGATCTTCAAATGCAGACTCAAACTGCATGGCTTTCTGGACAGCTGTTTTAATGATCTGTGGAACAAAACAGAAATAATAAACTGAAATAATAAATTTCAAAAAGCAAAAATAAAATCAGCATGAATCTATTTGTTTTTGGTTTAACAATTTGTTCCTCACTAAAGCCAGTCACATATAATACTTCTTACTGTGATACTGACTCATGAGAAGGCGGGACATAGCCCAGTGGTAAAGCACTCGCTTGATGCGCTGTTAGTTTAGGATCAATTCCCATCAGTGGCCCTATTGGGTGTAACAAAGGATGTGGTATGCACTATCCTGTCTGTGGGATGGTACATATAAAAGATCCCTTGCTGCTAATAAAAAAAAGAGAGTAGTCCATGAAGTGGCGACAGCGGGTTTCCTCTCTCAATATCTGTGTGGTCCGTAACCATATGTTCGATGCCATATAACAGTAAATAAAATGTGTTGAGTGCGTCGTTAAATAAAACATTTCCTTCCTTCATGAGAAGTCATGAATATCTCATTTTCCAATTAACAAGTTGTGAAGAGCGTTCGTTTTGGTGAAATAACTCGTGAAATAACTCGTGAACACAACTTGTGAACTGGGGTAGGATTTTCTGTCTCAGTCTTCACAACTCGTGAAAAAAATGCAGGAATAAACACAAATCATTCGTGCAATTATGAGTTGGGTGTGTGAGATTGGAGTGACAGTGTAGATTGTCTCAAAATCGCCTGAACACTCTCCACTTGGTGAAGTCGTGTTTACAATTTGGAACTTGTGAATTCACGATCACCAAATGAACACAGCATTACATATTTATCTAATTTTGGGACAATATTTTTTCTTCTCCTATAGATATTGGTTTTTTACTTACAAAACATCAATTATTTTTATATACCGGTACTTTTAACTCTGGTGGTTTCAGTAGAAACAATTCTTTAAAATTTTATGAAAAGAAGAGAGAAGAAAAAGAAGTTTGTTTTGTTTAACGACACCACTAGATAGAGCATTTATTTATTAATAATTGGTTATTAGATGTTAAACATTTGGTAATTCTAACAAACAGTCTTTAGAGAGGAAACCTGCTACATTTTTCCATGAGTAGCAAGGGATCTTTTATATGCACCATCCCACAGACAGGATAGCACATACCACAGCCGTTGATACACCAATCGTTATGCACTGGCTAGAACAAGAAATAGCCCAATAGGGCCACCGATGGGGATCGATCCTAAACCAACCGTGCATCAAGTGAATGCTTTACCACTGGGCTACATTCCACCCCAAAGAGAGAGAGAGAGAGAGAAAGAGGTGAGAGTGGAAGACAGAAAGAGAGAGAGGTGAGAGTGGAAGACAGAAAGCGAGAGAGAGAGAGAGAGAGAGGTGAGAGTGGAAGAAGACAGAAAGAGAGAGAAAGAGAGGTGAGAGTGGAAGAAGAAAGAGAGAAAGAGGTGAGAGTGGAAGAAGACAGAAAGAGGAGAGAAAGAGAGGTGAGAGTGGAAGAAGACAGAAAGAGAGAGAGAAAGAGGTGAGTGGAAGAAGACAGAAAGAGAGAGAAAGAGAGGTGAGAGTGGAAGAAGACAGAAAGAGAGGTGAGAGTGGAAGAAGACAAAGAGAGAGAGACAGAAAGAGAGGTGAGAGTGGAAGAAGAGAGGTGAGAGTGGAAGAAGACAGAAAGAGAGAGAGAAAGAGAGGTGAGAGTGGAAGAAGAGAGAGAGAAAGGTGAGAGTGGAAGAAGACAGAAAGAGAGAGAGAGAGAGAGAAAGAGAGGTGAGAGTGGAAGAAGAGAGAGAGAAAGGTGAGAGTGGAAGAAGACAGAAAAAGAGAAAGAGAGGTGAGAGTGGAAGAAGACAGAAAGAGAGAGAATGAGAGGTGAGAGTGGAAGAAGACAGAAAGAGATAGAGAGAGAGAGAGAGAGAGAGAGGTGAGAGTGGAAGAAGAAAGAGAACTTGAAGACAATGGCCTTTGTCCCGGCCTCGAAAAGGAGAGAGAGAAAAGCACTAACCTCTTCTGGGATGCTGGCGAGACGGGCTGCATTGAAGCCATAGCTCTTGGGACAGGCACCCTTGACAAACTTGTACAGAAAGATGATGGTTTCCTGGGACGGGTCGTCTGTGTTCTCGTTCTCCACCATACATGCCTGGAACAGAGGAGAGGAATGTTTGATAATAATGGCAAAAGCACTGAAATACGATTTTAGTTTTTTTCCATCAAATACTAGACTGAATGTTCTCTCTCTCTCTGTCTCTCTCTCACTCTGTCGGTCTCTTTCTTTCTCTCTCCCTCCCTACCCCCTCTCTCAGTTTCTCTCTCTGTGTGTGTGTCCCCCCTCCCTCCCCCCCCTCCCTCTCCTCTCTCTCTCTCTCTCTCTCTCTCTCTCTCTCTCTCTCTCTCTCTCTCTCTCTCTCTCTCTCTCTCTCTCTCTCTCTCTCTCTCTCTCTCTCTCTCTCTCTCTCTCATATCATTAAATATTAAATATAAGAACTTGCTAATTACCATGTGACCAAGCCTGACGTTTTTGTCGTGACTGAATTCCTCCACAAGCGAGTGATAGTGAGTAGAAAACAGAGTTCGACACCGGACTCTCTCGGACAACTCCTGAACCACAGAACACGCGATGGCTGTTCCATCAAACGTCGCCGTCCCTCGTCCTAATTAAAACAGAAACACATCACAAAAATCAAAGTATGTAGTGCTCTTTAAAGTTGGGAGGAATTTTTCAAAACAGAACTCTATATTCATTTCATTTCAACTTATTTTCATGCTTATATCCAATTAAGGTTCAAGCACACTGTCCTGTGTATGTGCATATGTGTGTTCCAACACCCCTGTTCCAAGCCATTTTTTTTTTGTTTTGAATAATGTACTTTCCAGGGTAGCCTGACGCTACCCCACTATTGTCATTCATTTCATCCATTCATCTTATTTTCATGCTTATATCCAATTAAGGTTCAAGCACGCTGTCCTGGGCACACACCTCAGCTATCTGGGCTGTCTGTCTTGGACAGTGTGTTAGTTGTTAATGGTTAGTGGTTAGTGGTTAGCGAGAATGAAGAGAGTGTATTTTCATTCTCCATTATGCAGGCATGATCAACACATGAAAATATCTCGAAATGGATGAATGAATGGATGAATGTTTAACGACACCCCAGCACAAAAATAAAAATTGGCTATTGGGTGTCAAACAAGGTAAATACATCAATATGAATATCTCAAAATGAGATAAACTAGTGCTTTTTTAAATCTGGGAGAAAATACAGGACACCACTGTGATATAATTTACAGTTTTGTTTTTGACAATAGAACTCTCAACAAAAACACTGGGTGGGGCTATAGGATAAATGGGGATATTAACAGTTAAAAAATTGTTATATTAGTCTAAAGGTCAATTGCACACAAATTGAAATTCCTGAAATTCCTCCTAAGGTGCTTACCCAGTTCATCAACCAGCACAAGAGAGTGCTGTGTGGCGTGCTGTAAGATGGACGATGTTTCACTCAGTTCAACAAAGAACGTACTCTCACCTAAAACAGGAAACGTTTTACTCAACACATTTTATTTACGGTTATATGGCATTGGACATATAATTAAGGACCATACATAATGTCATTTTAAGTAATTAACACAAAAATAGTCCATTTTATAAAATTAAGTAAACACATGTAATAAAATTAAAAACCAATATCTTTCCTTTCTGCTTGTAAAAAAACAGAAAAAAAAAAAAGACAACAAATATTCTAAAAGAACGTAAAACATATTTGTTTGTAGTCTGAATCACTAATTTATAAATTTTGATTTTGCAAAGACAAATAAAGAAAGAATGAATTGATAAAAAAGATATGCTCTAGAAATGAAAAGTTTACAGATGGACGGATGGACAACGCCATACCATAATATGACCTGTCAAAGATGTGCGATAAAAAAAATTGAACCTAGTACAATACAAACTGAGTTACTTCCCTTTTACAACAGTGTTCAGGAAATGATTTTTATTTAACGACACACTCAACAAATTTTATTTACAGTTATATGGCGTCGGACATATGGCTATGGACCACACAGATATTGAGGAAGGTAACCCGCTGTCACCACTTCATGAGCTACTCTTTTTGATTGACAGCAAGTGATCTTTCATCCAAAAGACAGGACAGCACATACCACAGCCTTTGATGTACCAGTCGTGGTGAACAGGCTGGAACAGTGTTCAGGAGGCTGGGATCTTTAGAACAATTTGACTGGTACCATAATCTTCTATCACATCACATTCATGTATCAGTTGGCATAAAAACCAGTCTAGTGAGCGACTGCGACCACTCATCCTACTGAACATGCCTCAGCCGACATTACCAAAGGGATAACCCGATTTGCCAACACAGACGGATATGTGGTTGGCCACAAGAGACAAGTCCCTGTCACTGTGGGAGACAAGGAGTGGGATGTGGAGATGGACATCAAAAGAAGTTGAAACTCCCAACACTAGTATACTAACCAGACACGATCCTGTCACTGTGGGAGGCAAGGACTGGGATGTGGAGATGGACATCAAAAGAAGTTGAAACTCCCAATACTAGTATACTAACCAGCCATGATCCTGTCACAGAGACAAGGACTGGGATGTGGAGATGGACATCAAAAGAAGTTGAAACTCCCAATACTAGTATACTAACCAGCCATGATCCTGTCACAGAGACAAGGACTGGGATGTGGAGATGGACAACAAAAGAAGTTGAAACTCCCAACACTAGTATACTAACCAGCCATGATCCTGTCACAGAGACAAGGACTGGGATGTGGAGATGGACATCAAAAGAAGTTAAAACTCCCAACACTAGTATACTAACCAGCCATGATCCTGTCACAGAGACAAGGACTGGGATGTGGAGATGGACATCAAAAGAAGTTAAAACTCCCAACACTAGTATACTAACCAGCCACGATCCTGTGTCAGAGACAAGGACTGGGATGTGGAGATGGACATCAAAAGAAGTTGAAACTCCTAACACTAGTATACTAACCAGCCACGATCCTGTGTCAGAGACAAGGACTGGGATGTGGAGATGGACATCAAAAGAAGTTGAAACTCCCAACACTAGTATACTAACCAGCCATGATTCTGTCACAGAGACAAGGTCTGGGATATGGAGATGGACATCAAAAGAAGTTAAAACTAGAATACTAACCAGCCATGATCCTGTCACTGGGAGGCAAGGACTGGGATGTGGAGATGGACATCAAAAGAAGTTGAAACTCCCAACACTAGTATACTAACCAGCCATGATCCTGTCACTGGGAGACAAGGATTGGGATGTGGAGATGGACATCAAACACTAGTATACTAACCAGCCATGATCCTGTCACTGGCTCCCAGTCGTGTGAACACTCGGTCGATCGGCGTCAGTCGACATTTTGAAGCCGGAACGTAGCAACCCTGTAAAGAAGGAATGAAATGTTTTATTTAATGACACACTCAACACATTTTATTTACAGTTATATGGTTAAGAACCACACAGATACTGAGAAAGGAAACCCGCTGTCGCCACTTCATAGGCTACTCTTTTCGATTAGCAGCAAGGGATATTTTATCTGCACCACCCCACAGACAGGATAGTATATACCACGGCTTTTGATATACCAGTTGTGGAGCACTGGCTGGAACAAGAAATAGTCCAATGGGGCCACAGATGGGGATCAATCCTAAACTGACAGCACATCAAGAGAGTGCTTTACCGCTGGGCTACGTCCCGCCCACCCCTGTGAAGAAAGGTGATTAGGGAAAAAGGAAAAAATGGCTGCAAGTTTTATAACCTAGAATCACCATGGATACTGAACAACAAAAGAAAATAGTAATATTATTTTAGTAGTCTTTAATTTTATTTTTAAATTATTCAGTTTCAGTACAAGGTAAGCAAAAGCAACTGCTAAGGATGTTTGACATCCAATAGCCGATGATTAATAAATCGACGTGCTCTAGTGGTGTCATTTAATAAAACTGAAGGGTATGTGTCAGAATTACCAAATGTTTAACATCCAATAGCCACTGATCTATAAATTAACATGCTCTAGTGGTGTTATTAAACAAAACAAATTTTAACTGATGAGTATGTGTCAGAATTATCAAATGTTTGAAATCCAATAGATGATGATTAATAAATAATCAACATGCTCTAGTGGTGTCATTAAACAAAAGAAAAACATTCAGTACAAGATGCAATGGATGTCAAACATATGGTAACCTACACACTAGAATCCTCTCGAGGAAACCCAGTACATTTTTCTATTAGCAGCAAGCGATCTTTCATGTACATTTTCCCAGACAGGACAGGACAGCATCTACCACATATTTTGGTACTCACAATCTGAGCCATGATGGTGATGAGTCCCACTTGCCTCATCAATGTCGACTTGCCGCCCATGTTGGGTCCAGTCACCAACACGAGTTTACTACACGAATAACCACCATCATCGCCATCTTCATCCTGAAAAACAATTAAAATGATAAACAGTATATACCAATCTGATTGAAATTACCTCTACTGGTCTACCAGTAGATCTAACAACATTGTGTGGACTCCCATGTCCAGGTGACATTTCATCTATAATTTATAAATAACAATTTAAATATCGACTAATGACACTTCGCCTTCTATAGCGTTATTCGGGAGCATACAAATTCTAAAAATATCGGGCGAGACTATTTATGCAATAGGCGAACTTGTTGGTCTATTTCAACATTGAAAAAACAGGGGGAAAAGTTCAGTAATAAACTCTGGATTGTATACTAGTATAAACAGATTTTATGGCTATACCATTACGTTGTTTTTTTTTGTCTTGAAACAAATTTTATATAAAATTTTATATTAAAATTAGTTTCCGGCATACTTCGTAATTCACCTGAATCATTTCGTATATCCTCGGCATAATCCCGAATGATTTCAAATTCTTTTCAAATCACTGGCATGATTTTGCAAGTAAGGTTTTGATTGGTCGAATGAAAGGTCAACTGAACATGAGCTCCAACGGGCTGCTGTTAGATCCACAGGTAATAGTAATTAACCAGTGGAGCTAATTTTAATTAGACTGAGTATATACGACAGTAATAGAGAATAGTTGACAGGATACACAATTGATACGAGACCATTTAACAATTACTTAATGCAAAATCTGACATGTATTTTAAACCCCCCTCCCCCAGGCTTCTGCCAGAAAATTATTTGATGGTACGTTATGAAAAGAAAACAGACCAATCAAGTGCCCCTACTAGGTGGTTATGGGTTTGAAATCTTTTCAAATTGGACCCTGCATTTCATGGACATAAGGGACATTCCTAAATTTGCTGCATTGTAAGATGTTTTCGACTATTAAAATATTTCTACGATTAAACTTGCATATTACATATATTCAATGTTTTCTGGTGTTTAATAGAATATCAGTATGTCTGTACAATGAAATTTAACCTAGTACAAACAGTAGAACGATCCGGAACAAGTTTAATATACAGCCACTAATATTTAATGCAGAAAAATATATTTGATATGTAATTACAATCGTCGATAACATCTTAAAAACTGGAGCAAACTCAGGAATGTCCCTTTAAACAGTAGTTAGCTAACTATAATCTTTCTAAACATTATAAAAATGTATCTATAATCTATTAATTTCCTAGATTTTAGGGTATGTAATTTTACCCTTCATACCCTCTGGCAGACACCCTGCACTACTACCCCCCCCCCCCCCCCCCCCCCCCATGTAACATTTCATAATGTTAAGCCTACTCTCCACTTTCATTCATTTATCCTGCTTTCCCCAGCACATAATGAAGATTTGACCAATATTAGTGGATTTTTTAATTGTATTTTTGTTTGATGTGTTAAACTTACATCTTCAGTTCCTACTACTGTATCGTTGGGAATGAAATCTCCACCGACAAACGTCTTGGAAATACATGGATGTCGGCCTTCTCGAATCTCAATGAAAGGCTAAAATAGAAATTAGAACAGAAACATCCGGAGTTATTAAAAATTAACAGGTTACATTTTCCATATTAGTTTCTTTTGTTAATCTGTCTTTATTTGTGGAGAATGTTTTTTATTATCCACATGTTTCAACATAACCAAGTTTAATAATAATCATGTGAAGCACACGGGTGAGGATGAATTTTGGGAAGCGACGTCATAACATGACGTTGTTTTCTCCAGTCCCAGCTCAGACTTTGCATGTGGAATAAAAAAGAAAGAAATTTTTATTTTACGATGCGCTCAACACATTTTATTTAAGATTATATGGGCTACTCTTTTCGATTAGCAGCAAGGGATCTTTTATATGCACCATCTCACAGACAGGATAGTACATACCATGGCCTTTGTTACACCAGTTGTGGTACACTGGCTGGAACGAGAAATAGCCCAATGGGCTTGCATGTGAAATATGACATCGTTTCCTTCTAGTTCTGGTTGAACATTTTGATTTGGGTCTTGTTATCCATAAAAAATAACAATAATAATATGGATAATAAAGAAATTATTACACTCAAGTGTGTGTCGTACTGATTTTACGAAACTCGCTCTGTAGGGGCAAAAAAAAATCCAGAAAATACAATTTCAAACTTCATCAGTACGACACATAAGCTCATACAATAATCTCTATATATGTATGTAGGATCAAAAAAAAATCCAGAAAATACAATTTCAAACTTCATGAGCAGATGACATTCTATGTCATGGGAGAGTTGCTGTTTTATTTATACTAACAGAAAAATATTTAGCAATTTCATACTACTGCATTGAGCATGGATCCCCAAGCTACGCCCAATGATATGACAGTTACATATTATATTTTATATTGAAAATCTCCTGTTACTTTTACTGTCAAATGATGCCTCAATTAATTGAGAGAGGAAACCTGCTGTCGCCACTTTATGAGTTACTCTTTTCGAATAACAGCAAGGGATCTTTTATATGCACCATCCCACAGACAGAATAGTACATACAACGGCCTTTGTTACACCAGTTGTGAAGCGCTGGCTGGAACGAGAAATAGCCCAATGGATCCACCGACTGGGATCGATCCTAGATCGATGGCGCATCAGGTGAGCGCTGTACCACTGAGCTACATCCCGCCCCTTCACTTTGAAAGTCACAAGTTTTCTTTTCTTTAAGATTATTTATCAAGCGGCTAAATATTTCTGTCTTAGTATATATCTTGACCAATGTTTTTTTACAAATAGAACATAAAAACATTTTTGTCATTTCAAAAATACTTTTCCTTTCTCTATCTATCTTTTTTGTTTTTACGTCAAGACAAACTAAATTCATTGAAAAAAGACCCAAACATTTTTAGTGAAGACTGGGACAGAGTATGCAGAATATATAAATACAACAACAACAGGAAAATGTAAAAAGTGACTCTAGTATTTTTACCTCAGTGCCTTCGCTGGTGTTTAAAACCTGCGGCCGACAGACGACTCCATCACCACAGCGACTGAACTGAGCGAGTGAGATGAGAACATCGAGAACTGACAGACATGACACAATACTGGCCCACTTCATGTGTCTGTAACAAATAAGGTCAATCTTATACATTTTCGTTTTTGTTTCTTCTAAAAATGAAAAAAAAAAAATTGGTTTGTTTTTTGTTTTTAAAATAAAAATGGCAAAATCTTGGTTTTGTGTTTGCATTGAAACTAAAAGACCGGCCTCGGTGGCGTCGTGGTTAATCCATCAGACTACAGCCTGGTAAGTACAGGGTTCGCAGCCCGGTACCGGCTTCAACCCAGAGTGAGTTGTTAAGGGCTAATTAATAGGTTTAAGGCCACTACACCCTCTTCTTTTTCACTAACCACTAACCAACTAACCAACTAACCACTGTCCTGGACAGACAGCCCAGATAACTGAGTTGTGTGCCCAGGACAATGTGCTTGAACCTTAATTGGATATAAGCACGAAAATAATTTGAAATTGAAACTGAAAAAAAATAATCTAAATTTTATTTTTCAACTTAACCTGACCTCCAACTAATGGCATTTTACCCCTGGAACAATGGAATGGTCCCAATATTCCACAGCCAGTGGAATTTTGAAAAAATCTCATTCAGTATCACTGTATGAGAATTATTTAAAAAAATATTTTTGTTAATTTATCCATGTACAACAGTCACAAATTATAGAAAATTACTTTTTTAAAATGTCTATACATGTTTAATAAACCAACTAACTCTTCACATTTTAAGTTAGAAAATATAACTAAATTGTAATTTTAATCATGTAAAAATATTTTACTTGCCGATAAACATTTACAATGTCTACTAACTTAGGACAGTCCCTTTAGCACTCATACGGGCTAAAATATCTGGGTATTTTTTTTTTTTATGAGAACTGCCATTTGAAGATTATTTCTACAGCCAATGATTGGCTGGCTTAAAAATTACATTTAATAGGTTATTCACTACAGTAAAAACTTCCTTCATAAATGCATGTAAACCCCACCAAATGCTCGGATTTACATCGTTAATACACTCGGGACAGATACACCAAACGTTCCCACAGTTCTATAATTAACCTTTAGACTACTGGATTAATTTTTGATAAAAACCATGTTGAGTGGGTACAAGTTTCCAATTTTTACTCACATATATTCACTTAAATGTTTTATAAATACATAAAATCAAGTTCATATTTGAAGCGGTAAGTATTATTTTTGTGGATTTTTCTAATTTTTATATTGTAGATCAGTTAATGTTGATTAAAATGAGGCAAAAAATCGGAAAAGTTGAGTTTACTTACAGGAATTTGTGGCCAGCTGTCCAGTATTTATGTCCATTATTCCCAATAACAGTGGTTTTCTAACTAGAATTTTAAAAAACTAGAACTAAGATTCCTATCCCAATATTTGGTGATTTTTGTTGTTGGTAAAATTATCAAATTTATTACCAAATTAGCAGTCACAATCAGCTATCAATCCCTGAAAATTATCGCGACGTGCCGCCATTGTTGTCAAGAGAAAATAATTGTAAAAAGTACTTTTTCAACTCAAAATTCCAAGGTATTTTCCAATGAAAAAACTAAATCTAAAGACACAGGAAACAAGAGTTGTCTTCCGTTTCCTGATAATAAATCAATTCTGGTGAGTATCGTGTGCAAAACAGTGTGAAATATGACTTGAGGAATACACTGTCTGTATAGAATGTACAGTATGTCGACTGGTGTGATGTCAGGCGAGATATCTCGCTTGCAGTAATCAGAAGGTTAACAAACGAACCTTTCATCAAAACTGTGGAATATTTGTCTCATCATATCTTTTAGTGCAGTAATCAGGTTAACAAACGAACCTTTCATCAAAACTGTGGAATATTTGTCTCATCATATCTTTTAGTGCAGTAATCAGGTTAACAAACGAACCTTTCATCAAAACAGTTGAATATTTGTCTCATCATATCTTTTAGTGCAGTAATCAGGTTAACAAACGAACCTTTCATCAAAACTGTGGAATATTTGTCTCATCATATCTTTTAGTGCAGTAATCAGGTTAACAAACGAACCTTTCATCAAAATTGTGGAATATTTGTCTCATTGTATCTTTTAGAGCGGAATCTTTTCTCTCCTCAGCTTCCGTAAGAACGGCTAACATTTCCTCTATTTCCGTCGTCCGATATCTCTTCCAGCCTTTCTTCGATGAGTGCAGCTCAAAGTGAGTTGGGACTCTCTTCCACGCAGTCTCGGGAACCTCCATTTGAAACCGGTGCTTGCCATTTCCCCAGTATACTATTTGCTGTCAAGATAATGTCAAAATTAGTAACAATCGTGATACTGTTGAGTAATATATTATTTATTATTTTAAAACTTCGGGATTTTATATGCAGATTTTTTTTTATGGTAGCCTAAATAAAAATATGAAATACCAGTAATTTTCTATTTCATAAAACTCATGAATTTATTTGCATTTTTAAAGTGTGATTTTAGTCATTAAAAAAGAAGAGTATTCATTTTATTACCCTATTCAGGCTATTCACATCACTTTGAATAACCTGAAACACCCAAATGTTGGCAATGCCAAATGATGTGGAGGTAATAAATTTATTGAAAAGAAGACATAACAGTTAGACAATACTAAGAAAATGTTTTTCACGAACCCGACAACTGAGATTGTCTCTCTGCTCATCGAGGTAGTGGTCAAGACGTCGCAGTGCCGACTTCATGTCTGACTTCGCACGGTCGTAGTCGAGATTCACACCTTTAGCAAACAAAGAACAATTCACCACATTATCAATTATAGTGATACTTTGCTGTCCGAACATTGGTTATTCAAAACTTGGGAGGATGGGGAAGAGAAAGAGACAGACACACACACACACACACACAGACACACACAGAGAGAGAGAGAGAGAGAGAGAGAGAGAGAGAGAGAGAGAGAGAGAGAGAGAGAGAGAGAGAGAGAGAGAGAGAGAGAGAGAGAGGACACACAGACAAAGCAAGTAGACGAAAGGAGAGATAGAGACACAGTGATAGAGGTAAAGAGATAATGAGAGAGAGCAAAAACGACAAGAGTCAGAGAAAGGGAGAGAGAGAGAGAGAGAGAGAGAGAGAGAGAGAGAGAGAGAGAGAGAGAGAGAGAGAGAGAGAGAGAGAGAGAGAGAGAGACACACTTTCTTACCAACAGTAGGTATAATGGTTCCATCCTTCCTCGCCTTGTCATGATCAAATGCTGCCTGTAGAAGTGAAAGGAAAAATACTATTTTAGTTGACATACACCTCAGCACATTTTTAAACAATAGCTACTTGGTTATTCCAACATTTGTTATAGAATGGAAAAGGAATAGAATTCTTTTCTCAAAACTGTTAATTACGGGCTTTTTGTTTTAGAAGGGCAGATCACATCTCAGGTGAGTGTTCACCATTCCGCTCTGTCTCGTTCTGAAATAGCAGACCTTATTGTAAAAACAAACTGAGGGGAGTGATTGATTGCTGTTATTATTGGCTGTTGGAAAACAGACTGTCAAAAATGGCTAAAAATGCCTACATGACATTAAAAAAATGTAATACTAAATTAAAAAAACAATTGATTGAAAAAAATAATCACATTTCTTTCTTATGTTACTCAGTAAAGCATATTATTATTATATTATTCTACAATATCTTATTAGCTCCTGTAAAGCCCGTCTTGTCACTGTAAAATATTGTTATTATATGTTCCTAATATGCCTTTCTGGAATGGCCTGAGTTGTAATAAAGTTCTTTTCTGTTATTCTTTTCATAATCTCCCACGGATTATTTTAAAAATGTTATGTAAAATGATTAAAACGCACTTATCCTAATCTTACATTTAGTCACACCAAACTTACATTAAAAAATTCCAGATCCTCTGTAATGTCGGGGAAATTTCCCTCACTCGATTCAAACATCACTGACTTTTTCAGCAACCGCGACCTAGAAATGTAGAAAATGAAATTTGATACGATGCAGTACTCAACTTGAAATTTGATACGATGCGGTACTCAACTTGTTCAGAAGGAAGGAAATATTTTATTTAAAAAAGTAAAGTTTGTTTTATTTAACGACGCCACTAGAGCACACTGATTTTTTATCTTATCATCGGCTATTGGACGTCAAACATATGGTCATTCTGACACTGTTTTTAAGAGGAAACCCGCTGTTGCCACATAGGCTACTCTTCTTACGACAGACAGCAAGGGATCTTTTATTTGCGCTTCCCACAGGCAGGATAGTAAAAACCATGGCCTTTGTTGAGAGACTCTCTCTCTCTCTCTCTCTCTCTCTCTCTCTCTCTCTCTCTCTCTCTCTCTCTCTCTCTCTCTCTCTCTCTCTCTCTCTCTCTCTCTCTCTCTCACACACACACACACACACACACACTGGCACACCAGGGGCATAGGCTAGGGGGGTAAAGGTTTTAACGACTGTAATTACATATCAAATATATTTTTCTGTATAAATTATTAGTGGCTGTATATTAAACGTGTTTCTGATCGTTCTAGTGTTTGTACTAGGTTAAATTTCATTTTATTTTCTAAAATATTTTTTGGGAACACAAAATCCAGTTTGGGCTTCTTACATATATTAAGACGACCTTGAATATACAGACACTGATATTCTAAATTAGAACATATATTTAATGCGTGTTTTTAGACGTTAAAAGATTTATTAGTCGGAAACATCTTACAGTGCAGGACATTCAGGACAGTCCCTTTAAAGTTTGCGGTTGTACAGATTCATTGCACACTTTTGTCAGTTGGAAAATTAACAGAAAGAAAGAAATGTTTTATTTAACGACGCTCAACACCTTTTATTTACGGTTATATGGCGTCAGACATATGGTTAAGGACCACACAGATTTTGTGAGGAAACCCGCTGTCGCCACTACATGGGCTACTCTTTCCGAATAGCAGCAAGGGATCTTTTATTTGCGCTTCCCACAGGCAGGATAGCACAAACCATGGCCTTTGTTGAACCAGTTATGGATCACTGGTCGGTGCAAGTGGTTTACACCTACCCATTGAGCCTTGCGGAGCACTCACTCAGGGTTTGGAGTCGGTATCTGGATTAAAAATCCCATGCCTCGACTGGGATCCGAACCCAGAACCTACCAGCCTGTAGACCAATGGCCTAACCACTACGCCACCGAGGCCGGTATATTTTATTTAATGACGCACTCACATTTTACTTACGGTTATATGGTGTTATAAGTTAGTTAAGGACCACACATATATTGAGAGAGGAAACTCGCTATCGCCACTTCATGGGCTACTCGTTTCGATTAGCAGCAAGGGATCTTTTATATGCACCATCCCACAGACAGGACAGTATATACCACGGTCTTTGACATACCAGTCGTGGTGCACTGGCTGGAACGAGAAATATCCCTATGGGCCCTATGGGCCCTATGGGTCTGGAATTGATCTTAGACCGACCGCGTATCAAGCGAGCACTTTACCACTGGGCTACGTCCCGCCCCCTAAATCGTTCAGGTAAAATAAGTGTTTTCTCTTTTCAAACATGAATCGGCTACTGGGTGTCAAACATATAATAATTATGACATACAGTTGGAGTTTGTTTTATTTGACGACACCACTAGAGCACGTTGATTTATTAATCATCGGCTACTGGATGTCAAACATTTGGTAATTTTTTACATATAGTCTTAGAGAGGAAACCTGCTATATTTTTCCATTAGTAGCAAGGGATGTTTTATAGGCCCCATCCCACAGGTGGGATAGCACATACCATGACCTTTGATATACCAGTCGTGGTGGACTGGTTGGAATGAGAAAAAACTGAATCAGTTAATTGGATCCACTGAGGTGGTTCGATCCTGCGACACAAGCACCTCAAGCGAGCACTCAACCTACTGAGCTAAATCCAGCACTTTTTTTCTCACGAATGCTCAGAGGAAAGTTCTGAAACCAGCTACATTTTTCCATTAGTAGCAAAGAATGTTTTATATCCACTTTCACATCGACAGGACAGCACATACCATGGTCTTTGATATATCAGCTGTGGTGCACTAGGTGGGATGAAAAAACAACACAAAAAACAATCATGTGTCCACCGAAGAGATTTGATCCTGCTACTCGAGCACCACTCTTCCAACTGAGCAAACTCGTGCTCCAGGAATATTTTTTTACTCCAACATATTGGTTAATGCAAAAAGTTAGTAAGAAAAAAACAATGTAAAAATAAAGGAAAAAGAAATCTTACTTAAAATCCGATGCACACTTCTTGAATTTCTTAACGATGCTCAGAGCCGCTTTGAATCCACTTAATGCCGAGAGAAAATCCTCAATTTTACGTTTGCTAAAGGACAAAAAAAAAGAAGAAGAAAAGAATTGAGTATGCTGAAACTGAGTGCCGAATTTACAAAGCCTATTGATGTCTTACACATTTTGATACTATATACATGTATATTTACAATGCTTTAACACCTGCGTTTAAGAAAAACAAGCTTTGTAAATTCGGCCCTGAAATCGATAAAAATATTTACAAAACACTGCGAAAGACGAACAACTCAAGCGATATCCGTACTGTGTTTTCTGATCTGTCGACACAGACTGGTTGTTTTACTGTTACAACATTACTTTTATCATCATCCATTAAAGGCTTTTGTAGGAGATATTGTTGGCACTATTATCTGAAATAGCTCCTGCAATATCCTCCAAGGAGATATCGCTTCTTATAATCTTGATTGGTCAAGTTTTAATCACAAGACACTCGGAAAGTATCCTCTATATAGACGGACTTTACTTTGTTACGTTACGGTGTAGTTTTCAGGGCTAAACCTATCATTAGTGACGTCACGCCACTATCGTTCTGTTAATTAACGAGTCTACCGCTGCCAAATATAGTGACATTCAACCCACATTACTGACATTATTTACAATTGTTACAAATAAAAAGAATGATAACAGATGAAAAACAGAATAGCCTCTCGTGTCTTGTAATATCGTAATTTATTAGTACTCATTGATAAAAGTATACTTTTATCATCTTGTGCTGATAAATTATGATAAAAAGAATACCCCTTCATGTCTTGTGATATCATAATTTATGTAAGTAACATATTGTTAAGTCAACTGATGCATGTACAGTTACAAGTATATTTTTATTATTTTACCACATAAATGACGTTACGATACAGTGAGGCGAGATTAAAACTGTAATGTCCTTCTCTTGGTTCTAGACTGGAAGGAAGGAAGGAAGGAAATATTTTATTTAACGACGCACTTAACACATTTTATTTATGGTTAAGGACCACAGAGATATTGAGAGGAAACCCGCTGTCGCCACTTCATGGGCTACTACTCTTTTCTGATTAGCAGCAAGGGATTTTTTATATGCACCATCCCATAGACAGGATAGCACATACCACGGCCTTTGATGTACCAGAGCAATGGGTCCACTGATGGGGATTGATCCCAGACCAACTGGTTCTAGACTGGTATAAATATATATATATAGAGGATTGGTCACGAGACAAATACCGATTAACTAGACGAGGTTGATATTTTCCATATTAAAAAACACGAGTAGCGAATTCTATTTATCCTATAACACTTCTAAAATAACATTTTTATTAAATTTTTAGTAAATCACAGTAATAAAGTTGCCGTCATCGGTAATATGACGTCATCACGATTAGCACAAATTAGTTTGACGTCACACATTTTAAAACTTTGAAAACGTGACGCTCATGTATACAGGTCTTGCTGGCTTGTAAGCAAATGACCCATCCACAGCAACACATTACCTAGAGACCTTGCAAATTTGCATACAATTATTAACCAGGTTAATACACTAAAATTATCGCATGGGTTTATGACATGGATATTATAGGTAAGTTATAGGATAAATATACATATACGGTTCTAGACTGGGTTTTTTATTACGAACCTGTAGGCAACTTCTTCGTACAGAATGGCGCGGCTGTCTGGGTGTTTCTTGTTGGATTTCTTCAAACCCAACGAGTGAATTCTGAAAAATAATTGAAGGAACATCCTAATTGTTGTGCATGTTCAAATTAAAATATATTACTTGACCTTGACATTAAAATATATAAAGTTCAGAGTTAAAGTTTGTTTTGTTTAATGACACCACTAGAGCACATTGATTAATTAATCATCAGCTATTGGATGGCAAACATTTGGTAATTTTGACTTGTAGTCAACGGAGGAAACCCACTACATTTTCCTAATGCAGCAAGGGATCTTTTATATGCACTGTCCCACAGACAGCAAAGCACATACCATAACATTCGACTAGTTGTGGTGCACTAGTTGAAAAAGAAAAAACCAATCAGCTGAACTGATCCACTGAGGTGGTTCGATCCTGCGACGCAAGCACCTCAAGCGAGCGCTCAACTAACTGATCTAAATCTCGCCCACTTTATAATATATAAACAGTTAAAAAAAATTGCTTTGACCGAGAAAAACATAGAAGAGTTCATTCTTGTTATAAATTTCTAAAATACTGCGATGGTGCCATATATAATTGTCTTGCATTTATATAGTGAAATACTGTTGTGGTGCATCAATCCATCTTCAGAATTAATGCTGCAGTATGTGCTATCCTGTCTGTGGGATGGTGCATAAAAATGTAGCGAGTATTCCTCTCTATGTCAAAATTACCAAATATCCGACATTTGACAAAACTCATGTCTACCCCTGTACATGAGCTGTGTGTTTGTATGTGAGGGACTGAAAAAAAAAAAGTTAAAAAAAATAAAAAAAAAAAAACCCATTGTACTCTAGTGGTGTCATTAAGTAAAATAAACTCCAACATTTAATTCCAGTACGAACCGTGACAGTAATTTTTCAAGGTCTGGAAATTTGTTCAAGATGTCGACAGTTTCCGACATGACATCAGGAACCGACATTAAATCTTCCACAGCATCCAGTCGGTCGTCAATAGCAACCGGGTTACACAACGGCGTGCATAGCCACTGTCGAAACAATCGTTTTCCTGCAACAAAACATAAAACACAGATATCAATGAAATTCAATTACAGAGACAGTTCTGAGTTTGCTACGATTATAACATTTCCCCTGACTACTAGACTACAATTAATGTCGCGGGCTGTCAAATGTCACTCTCTACAAAAAACATTAATTATTTGCTTACCAAATGGCGTCGAGCACTGGTCGAGTCGCGCGAGAAGAGTTCCCTCTTGGGTTGCTGTGGCACTGTTCTCAACAAGGTCAAGGTTAGACATGGTGATTCCATCGAGCACCTACCGAAAATAGACAAAACAGTTTTAAACAACTTTCATCGGTTTTTACAATGTGTTTCAAAGTGCCTTGCTGTGTTGCAGTTTAAACACCTTTCACCCGTTTTTACAGTGTTTCAAAATGCCTTGCTGTGTTGCAGTTAACTCTTTGTGGGGAGGGATTGTAGTATTCATATTTATTAGTTGATATATTCCACATACAGTGGAAACCTTTAAAAACCAGACCCTCTGTGAACCGGAATTCCATTAAAACCGGACGTTTATTCACAAAGGTCTCTTAGGCTCTGCTAGACAACAAAGCATCCTCTTTGCAAGTCTTTTAGCATGGCACTGTGAGATCGCAAAGTTGCAAGATTTTAGTGAATTAGGCCCCAGTTCAGAAAAGAACCTCTCCAAACCAGATACCCTTTAAAACTTGATGTTTTAGCTGGTACAAATGGTGTCAGGTTTAGACGGGTTTCACTGTAGTATTTTCAGCCGCATGTGTTAACATTATGACATACAGAATTTTATTTGGTACAGTGCAACCTTCTCTCTATACCACCGATTTAAAAAAAACTCAGCATACCCCCCCATCCTCAACAATAAATACTTCAAATACTTGCCATATGTCGTTGCTCAATGTTAAACGTGGCAGGTTTCGTCTCCGGTGTAATTCCACTGTCGACTGGTCGGTATTCTTCAAACTTCTTCATCGACAACAAATCTTCATCCATCAGACTGTACTGTAGATACCTGAAACAATTTGTTTTGTTTAACGACACCATTAGAGCACACTGGGTTATTAGTTATCGGCTATTGGATGTTACACATTTGGTAATTCCGACATATAGTCTTAGAGAGAAAACCTGCTACATTTTTCCATTAGTAGCAAGGGGTCTTTTATATGTGCCATCCCGCAGACAGGATAACACATACCACTGCTTCCGATATACCAGTCGTGTTGCACTGGCTGGAACGAGAAATAGGCCAATGGGTCCACTGACGGGGATCGATCTCAAAATGACAGAGCATCAAGCAAGCACTTTAACACTGGGCTGTGTCAGGGCTTGCTCGGGGTGATCATAAAAATTTGCCAAATTATCTCAAAAATGCAAAACATATAGCTGTTTTCCAACAAAATATTAATTATTACACACATTCATTTTCGCCAAATTAAAATAAAATTCGCCAACTGTTCTTGAAATTTGTAATTCGTGAATTTGGTGACTGGCAGAGGTAACCCTGTGTGTCCCGCCCCGTGAAACCATAGATATGAGATCTTGTATCTAAATCACATTCTGCTAAAGCATTTGTTTTTCTTTTTAAGAAAACCTCATTGATTATGGGACTGACAAAAACTAAAGTCTATAGTGTAACTCTGTAAACATCTAGTAAATTTTGTAATGCATCAGCGCTACTCACTAACATGAGAAAACCTGCTACATTTTTCCATTAGTAGCAAGGGGTCTTTTATATGTGCCATCCCAGACTGGATAACACATACCACTGCTTCCGATATACCAGTCGTGGTGCACTAGCTGGAACGAGAATTAGCCAAATGGGTCCACTGACAGGGATCGATCCCAAAATGACTGCACATCAAGCAAATGCTTTACCACTGGGGTGCGTTCCACCCCATGAAACCACAGATATGAGATCTTGTATCTAAATCACATTTTAAAAAAACCTTGTTGATCATGGGACTGACAAAAACTAAAGTCTGTTAAACTTTGTAAATATGTAGTAAATTTTATAATGCATCAGTGCTATTAACGTGTATAAAAAACATTGATAGTAAACCACTTACCATGTAACAGCTCCCAGAGACCTCACTGCTAAATCATATTCTTCTTTCGCACTCATCCCGAGAGAATCAGCTGAAAACAATACAAACATTTCAGAGTTAATACACGGTCCATACTCTATATACATCACCCCCCATCCCACCACCCCCCATGGCTACATTTCTCAATTACAGTGAAACCCCTCTAAAGTGGACACCCACATGGGACCAAGGTAATAATTCCTGATATCAGAAGTACCCGGTTTAACGAGGTTTTTAAATCCTGGTTATATAATTCTGTTCTGTACTGATATTTTTAAAAAGTGACAAAACTGTCAAGCCAACTCAAATGAAGCATTTATGGATTTCATCAAGGTGATGTTTTGGGTGGGTTTTTTTAAAACAATATTTATTGACGTTTGTATTAACGTTGGGGATTGACCAACAGGCGATGCATATATTAAGGTATCTATCTACATTTGACAATTACAAATTTTACATGGCAGACAAAATAATACAATTGATTTAAAACAACAAGTAGACAGACAAACAAGAAGTGAAGATTATAGGTGGGGATGTGTGTATGTGTTTGTGTGTCTGTCTGTCTATGTGTGCATCTGTGTGTGTGTCTGTATGTGTGTGTGTGTGGCTGTGTGCGTGTATGCATGCACGTGTTTGTGTGACTGTGCATGTGTGTGTTTGTGTGTGTGTCTGTGTGCGCGTGCGTGCATGCATGAGCATGTGTGTTTGTGTGAGTTTTTGACAAAGAGATGTTTTTCCAGTATGTTCCGACATTTTGAAAACAGATGTGGAAATTCTTGCATTTTCTAACCCAGCATAGTCAAAGGAATGTACTCTTGCATACTCTTTTTGTGTTCAAACTTTGCTAAAGAAAAGTCAGTTTTGAAAAAAAAAGCTAAATTCTTTTCATGTGCAGTGAAACTCCTCTAAACCAGACACCCTCTGGACCAAGTAAAAAGTCTGGTATTAAGAGGTATCCAGTTTAGAGAGGTTCTCTTCTGTACAGATATTCAGAAAAGGGACGCTAAAAACGTCCGGTTTTGAGGGAATTCCGATTTACGGAGGGTCCGATTTTGAGAGGTTTTACTGTATATAGTCCCTTTCCAACTATATTTTCCTGAAGATGAAAAAAGTGTTTTTGTGTTTTATTTTTGAGTCAAAATGAGTTAGTATTTTGCAGGTAGTTTAAAAAGATTATTACAAAGATTACAATACTGACTATCAGATATCATATTCTTGATGACTTCAGGCCACTCAAAACTTTTGCCCTCATCCTGGAAATATTTCTCCTCGGCAAGATTTTTCAGGGTCTTGCTGCTATCCCAGAATTCCGTGCTCGGTGCCAGCCCATCTTTAATGGCCGACAGCAGGTGCGTGTTGATGACTTGTAACGTCTTCAGCGAGACCTTGCCTCTCTCGTAAAGAACCTGGACACAACAAACATAAACTGACTTTATTATCCATATGGTTCAACATAACTGAGTTAATAATAATCATACGAAGCACACGTGTAATAACAAGTGTAATGACGTTGCTTCTCCAGTCCTAGCTCAGACTGAGCATTTAAAATATGACGCCATTTCGTCGTCTCCTTCTAGTTGTGGCTGAAACATTTTGAGTTGGGATTTGTTATTAAGCTCTATCTCCCTCTTTAGGTGACATATCTGATTATTATTTAGTAAAATTGTATTAACTTGACGTAAAGTAGGGCTAGTTATTTTTTAATCATGGCTAGTAAATATTTTTAATCACCGATCCCATGGCTAGTGGATTAAAAAAAAATTCTAGAATCTCTGGATACACCATGAGCAAACGACTGTGATATAAAGAATGTCCGAAGCCTTCTTCAGTGTTTGTGTTTTATATGCTAAACATAAGTGTATGAGACAGGGGGGCAGGGGAGGTAACTGCCCTTTGGAAATGGAAATGTTTTATTTAACGACGCACTCAACACATCAACTGCCCCTCTGATGCTGGAGAAAGTTCTCCAATTCGGGCAGAATTAGCTAGCTTGAAATGTTTTCACCACGTATTTCCATCATTCTACCCACAATATTAGTTGTAATCCATGTTAAAATGCACAGTGATTCGTATGCAACCTTATATAGCTGTTTGGTAGTAATGCTCCTATACTGCTTCTAGATTATAGTATTCCCACTCACATGGCTAGTGATATTCAAAGTGGGGCTAATAAATAACTACTATTGCCATCCCCGATGGCTAGTGAAAAACAGTTGTCAAATATTGCAGTTAAGTCTTATTTTGTAAATATGAATATCCTTCCCCTACCCCGAACCCCAAATGTTAGTGTTTTGAAACTCTATCTCCCTATTTAGATGACATTTCTCATTATAAGTATTATTTAGTAGAATTGTATTAACTTAATGTAAAGTAGAGCTAGTGAATTTTTAATTGTGGCTGGTAAATTAAAAAAATTACTGATCCCATAGCTACTGGATTTTATAAAATGTCTAGAAGCCCTGCACTATAAATCAATGTTGTTATCCAGATTTGGGCATTTTCATTTAATTCAGGCAAAATTCAGCCTACCCACTACAAAAATGGAAGCCTGTATGACTATGATACTAAACAAACCCTGCTACAGACACATCACTAACCAACGTATCCAACTAACCAACAAATGCCCCCATACTAAGAAAAAAAAACCCAAAACCCACAAACCTGAGCTGGTGGGTGGTGAGCTATCAATGTCCGTAATCTGGAGCAATGGCGATCATCAGTAAATTGTCCAACCTAAATAAAAAACAAAACCAAGGTAAGTAGCAATGAATGAAATGAACAAATCACAAATAATAAAAAATGCTCAGATAAAATTGATTAAATTAAAATTACAAACCTTTTGCTATTGTACAATTTACTCGTTTCTGATTCTAAAACAATTTCATATTTTTCCAATCATATGCTAAAGTGCAGAAAATTACATCATTACAGAAAACAGATCATGGAAGGTATAAAATTACTGAATGTTTGACATCCAATAGCTAATGATTAATAAATCAATATGCTCTAGTGGTGTTGTTAAACAAAACAAACCTTTTCTTCATCAATGGATAACAGTAATTAAATGTATAAAATCATGACTATTTGTATTACATTGATAAATTCACAAAAAAATTACAACTGTTACCATTACAAACAAGACAACACATATATACTGATGGAAAGAAATAAGGGAACACATCAAATTGTAGACCAAATTTAATTCACTACTAGGGTAGTAATGTCTGTATTTCATACCAAGTTGTAATGTGGGATTGAATGTCTGTAGTGTTGAATGTGCTGCCTATATGTTCCCAGTCAACTTCTGATAGTATCAATTGATTTTTAATGCAGTCATTATTTCTTGTTGCTGTCTGTGTGATCCTTTATTTCTTTCCATCAGTATAGTTGAAATACACATTTTGTAAATTTGACATATAGTCTTAAGAGAGGAAACCCACTACATTTTTTTTTATTAATAGCTAGGGATCGGTTATATGCACTTTACCACAGACAGGACAGCACATACCACAGCATTTCATACACCAGTCGTGGTACACTGGCTGGAACGATAACTAGCCCAATGGCCTATTCCTAGACCAACCATGCATCAGGCGACCATGTTACCACTGGGCTATGTTCTACTCTTGCAATGGAAGAATTCACAAATGACAAACAATTCTTATAAGAGTAAGGTCTCACTACACATCATTTCTGGGTGAGAGTTCATTTATCACGGTCCACTATAGTTCTTAATTGTGACACATGTTGTAGGTCACATATTCACTTCCAAAGTTCCAGGAAATGGTGAAGAATTAAAACAATATGTATGTTTAATGGCAAGTCTTCTAGCTCTATTTTGACCATGTTATTTTGTAATATTGTGCATCGACCTTTTGGGACATGAGTGTATAGCGTAAGAGACAGCCGGAGTGAATCGGTTAATGAACCACCTGTTCGGACTGGTATTACAGCCAGATGCGGTCATATAGCAAAAAACTGAGACGGAAATGTTCTCAATTTTGGAGTAAAAATAAATGCTTATATAATGTATGTTCGCAATGGTGTATGTTGTTAGTGCCAACGAGAACCCATTCTATTGGCAATCTTCATTTGAAGTTGGGCAATTTAACATGGGTTTCAATGGCAGATGACATCTGTGTAGTGAGACCTAAAACTTACATGAAACTGGCCGATGGACGTGTCAACAAAACAAACACCGTACACGCTCGAGTCATCTTGTCTGTTCTCCTGCAGGAAATAATACAAACAAAATAATACAGAGATTAATATTGTGATGTGTTTTTGTCATGAATGCACACCTTAGAGCATGTTCACGATGTTTAAATTGGTTTACTAGTATATTAACTTGTTTCTTTTAAATTAAAATATAAAAATCAGTCTCAGTCTGCTTGCTTCCGCCGTGCCTGTGTTTTGTTTGTTTTCCTTCATAGTTTACTAGTATATAGAAAATCAGACACCACCTAAACACGCTTGGACCTGGAAAATAGCGTATGCGTATAAATCACGTTAAGAAAGGTATTGACTTAATGTGCCCCGTTCACTATATAAACCATGATATTAACTAGATTCCAGAGACAGAATCATTTTGTTTTGTTTGTTTTCCTTCATGGTTTTCTAGTATATAGAAAATCAGACACCACCTAAGTACACTCTAACCTGGAAAATAATGTGTGCGTATAAATTTCGTGAATTGAGATTGGGCACGAATGACAGAAAATTAATACACACGCATCCTTTCCCCGGTTTACAGTAAGAAGAAAATTTTGATCATTTCCTCTTTTTATAAATACTTAGCCTGACCTCTCACTAATGGCAATCTCCCTGTTTATATAGACTGGTCCAAACATACAACCATGAGCCCCATATTTTCGAAGCTAGCCCTGCCACTTGCCAAATTCGCCACTTGCGAATTTTGACAAGAATTGGCAAATTTTATTTTAATTTGGCGAAAAAATAATGTGTTATAAATTATATTTTGTTGGAAAATAGCTCTAGGTTTTGCATTTTTTAAAGATAATTTTGGGAAATTTTCTGATCACCCAGAGCTATTCCTGCTATCTTAGCACTACGAAATCATAAAACTATCATAAGCTATGACATCACTATGGAGTGATGAAGTGACGTCATACCCTACGATGGTTTTATGATTTCGTATAATTAAGATGGTTTTCTCGCCCGATTTCTAACCAATGGCATTCCTGATATCGAGATAGCTCAACTGACAACAAGCACGGAGCATAGCCCTGTCAAGTAGTCCCATGGATACAAAAAGGGAAATATTACAGCCTCACCACTGATCTCATCATCATGTACTGCAGGTTCCGTGTACCCCAGGCTCGGGCGATACCAAGACAGCTCAACTGACAAGTGTGGAGCACAGCCATGTCAAATCGTGTTATCATGACAGAAATGGACATACTGCGACTTCACAATTCATCTTAATATCATCATCTATAATATTAATTTTATGATGTCTTAACAAAAAGTGTCTCGGTCTCTGTGTTACATTTTTGTAGAGTCTGTAAAAAAATAAATATTTTGTTTGATATTTACGAACCTTCTCGGCTATCGCTAACAGATAGTTGGTCTCATTGGTGCTGCAGTCACCATCGGCATGGCGATACGTCTTCGTACCCTTTGACGTAACCCGACAAACCTCCCTCCTTACCACTTTGTCAAACTTGGTAGGTCGAGACACTGAGACGAAAGTAGACAAAAATTATATAATGCAGGGCTTTTTGGAATTTTATAAAATCCACTAGCCATGGGATCTGTGATTTGAAAAATTTACTAGCCACAATTTAAAATTCACTAGCCCAACTTTACTTCAAGTTAATACAATCTTACTAAATAATAGCAATAATTGGATATGTCACCTAAAGGGGGAGATAGAGCTTAAAAACACTAACATTGGGGGGGTTGGGGTGGGGGCAGGATATGTATATTTACAAAACAGACTTAACTGTAACATTTGACCTCTTTTTTTTTACTAGCCATCGGGCATTGCAATAGTAGATATTTACTAGCCCAACATTGAATATCACTAGCCATGGGAGTGGGGCTACCATAATCTAGAAGCCCTGTCTGGCATGGCAATAGTAGTTATTTACTAGCCCAACATTGAATATCACTAGCCATGGGAGTGGGGCTACCATAATCTAGAAGCCCTGTATAATGTAAAAGAAACTAAACTAAGAAAAGCTGAATGTATGAATTAATCATTAAATTTCAATTATATTCATTACAATTTAACCTCATCCCATTGGTCCCACTATGGTAATGCTAGTTTGTTCATTTCTTGATGAATATAAAAATTATGTCGTAAGGGAACATCATATCTGACAACATCACTTAATATTAGTACTTATAGGATATTAAACGAGCTTCCATTTCGTATCATGTTTATGCCCCAAGTGAAATAATTTTCAGTTGTCACGAGCTTTAGCAAGTTACAATGAAAATTATTTCACAAGGGACATAAACATGATGTGAAATGGTAGCGAGTTTATTATCCTATTTATTACACTTAATCAATGTTAATTTATATCACTCAACTCATTTGGTTGACGTTCCCTGTAAGGTTGTAGCGCGCCAATCGATGACGTCATGAAGTGCTATGTCCCACTTGGCATTCTAGTAGGATGTATCACTTTGATATGTACCAAGATATTTTTAACCATAGGGGTAATAATTTGTCCTATTGAGCATCATTTTTTACAAATTATATTTGCAGCCATATTTTCATTTCAGTGCCATGCTAAAAAATTCAATAAAACAATTTACACATGAACTTTCACAGATGTGACTATACACCAAGTTCCGCTGACGTAGAATTTATAGTTTGTGAGAAATGGAGCTAAACTCAACACTACAGGGCTCAAACTTAACGAAGGCACCTACGGCAATTGCCGTCGTTAACATATATGGTCTAGGATCGATCCCCGTCGGTGGACCCATTGGGCTATTTCTCGTTCCAGCCAGTGCTCCATAACTGGTGTAACAAAGGCTGTGGTATGTATTATCCTGTCTGTGGGATGGTGCATATAAAAGATCCCTTGCTGTTAATCAAAAAGAGTAGCCCATGAAGTGGCGACAGCGGGTTTCCTCTCTCAGTATCTGTGTGGTTCTTAACCATATGTCCGTAAATAAAATGTGTTGAGTGCATTGTTAAATAAAACATTTCTTCCTTTCACTTCATAAATGTGGACGTAGCCCAGTGGTAAAGCGCTCGCTTGATGCGCAGTCGGTTTGGGATCGATCCCTGTCGGTGGGCCCATTGGGTTATTTCTCATTCCAGAAAGTCTAAGATCAATCCCCGACCCATAGGGATATTTCTCATTCTAGCCAGTGCACCACGACTGGTATATCAAAGGCTGTGGTATGTACTGTCCTGTCTGTGGGATGGTGCATATAAAAGATCCCTTGCTACTAATGGGAAAAAACTAGCGGGTTTCCTCTCTATGACTGTGTCAAATTGACCATATGTTTGACATCCAATAGCCGATGATTAATAAATCAATGTGCTCTAGTGGTGTCGTTAAACGAAACAAACAAATGTTTTCATAAATGTGACAAAAAAAAAAAAAAAAGAATCGGTGAGGTACAGGACATGCCCATCAGGAGTTTGATGGAAAACCGTATCTATATTAATCAACATGTTACGGATATGATTCAATTCTAATTATGTGAAGTTATTGCAATGGGATGGACGAACAGTTTGTTTTGGACCAACCACCATTCCAAGTTGTTCCTACATGTGTATGCAAGATATGGTCCAGACAAGGATTTACTGTTATGTGCAGTAGACAGGGAAACAGGTCCACATGACCTAGTAATAGAACGCAACCCAATGCCATCCCAAGTTGTTCCTACGAGAAATTGTTAACAGACCGACGGACAGACGACCGGCCATACAATGCCATATCAAAATACGACCCATAGATAAAAAATAATATCCTATTGAAATAAAAAATGTGTTTTCCAGAACCATGTTTTTCATACATGAACCGGCCTCGGTGGTGTAATGAATAACCCATCGGCTTTAATGCTGGTAGTTACTGGATTCACAGCCTGGCCCTGGCTCACACCCAGAGCATGTTTCAACGACTCAGTGGGTAGGTGTTATACCACTACACCAACTTCTCTCTCACTAACTCCTGGCAATGAACTACTAACCCACTGTCCTTGACAGACAGCTCACATAGCTGAGGTGTGTGCCCAGGACAGCATGCTTGCACCTCAATTGGATATAAGCACAAAAATAAGAATAAATCAATGAATCACGACTTACGTTGTTTACATCTTTTCTCCATCATGTCGGGAGTCTCTGTCTGTTCTATCCGCGCGACCTTGTAGCCTCTCTCGATGAGAACGTTGGCGTAACGGTCGTATGCGATCTCTGGAAACCCGCAGTGAGCATGATCACCCTGGAACAAAGCAAACGAAAACCAATAGCTATGAGAGGAATTAATTAATGTTTCGGTGTCAGACACATAAATATATTAATGAATGACAAAATAAAAGGATACTAAATGATATTCAACCAGTTATTATCAAATTTATTAGTGATTTCCCTAGAAATTTGGCAAGGCATGGTAGACCAAACACTTTTGGGGTAATTTTCACCATTTTCGGGGAACTTGTTTTTCATAAAAAATACACACAAAATTAATTGAAATAAACATTAATGTAATTTATGTGCTTGCTTTAATAAATGAATGGCAAAAGATATAAAAGGTATATATTATTAATTAATAATACCTTTTTGGGTGTTTTATAAGGGCAATTTTAGAATTAATTAGTGAAAAAGGCTTGTTTAATTTCAGGGCAGCATGGTGCTGATTAAGGCAAGATGGTGCTAGACTATTGAGGCATGGTGCTGCACCATGCTAAAACAAGCTAGGGAAAACACTATTTATGTTCCGAGTGAAATAATCTTTAGTCTTTACGTAAATATATCAATAAATGACAATTAAGAGGATTTCAGATGAATCTTATGTTATCAAATATCATACTCATATACAAAATACTTTTTTCAAAGAAAATTGTGAATGTTAACCTTGTACTGTGATTTTTAAATAATACGTAACCTGCATATTGTAAGTAACCATAAAACAGGGGTGGGAATTGGAGAACTGTAAAAAAAAAGAGGAAATCTAGAGGGGTCCCGGAAATTCTTGAAATCCTAGGTTAAAATCTGTGCCATCTGACACATTTTGGAGGAAAGGATGATTAAAATGAGAGGAAATGCAATGTTCCATGAGAGGAAAGCAGCTGATCCGTGGAGAATTCCCACCCCTGGTAAAATGATTTAACCGTACCTTCATGAAGATGAGGCCGAGTTCATTCACACAGATGACGGCATCCATATGAAACAACTCGTAGAATTTACCCATCTGAAATACAAATACAGACCAGTTAGTAATAGCGATGTGAGACACATTTAAAAACAAAATCTAAAATTGTCATAAAGCAGGGCTCGAACTTAACGACAGCACCGACGGCAATTGCTGTCGTTGAGATATAAATATATCACCAACGGCACAAAAGTCCTGTTGATAAAGCTCCTCAACAGTGACAAAATGTACACACCTAGTGTATATTATCTGTCAGTATTCAACATTCATGCATTTAAAATATGTCTTCGTAGAGCAAAAAACAATTTATTTGCTGCAAAATTAATGCATTTTAAAAACAAATTGCCATAGGCAGGCTCAAAATTGTCATCGGTGGGACATTTCATTGCCGTGGGAGACAAATTCTTAAGGTCGAGCCCTGTAAAGTAATTTAAAATTAAAGTAACAATAAACATACTGCACCAAAGACCACAAAATGTAAAAGGGAAGAAAGTCTATATTGTACATGGGAAAAAAAACACCCCTTGTAATGGCTCAATCAAGCAAGCAATGCCCAATCACCATAAAATATTTGTGACATAACTAGTTAACTCAAGTTTAAAAAAAAAATCAGCCATTGTATTGAGGAGTTTACCTTGAAAAACAAAATGACATCGAAATGCTTCGCTTTAAGTTCCCACCACTGTTTCATACCCTGAAAACAAAAACAAGACAAACATGTTTACAGATCAAAGACTCGTTAACCTTTAGAAGGAAGGAAGGAAATGTTTTATTTAACGACGCACTCAACACATTTTATTTACAGTTATATGGTGTTGGACATATAGTTATGGACCACACAGATCTGCCGCCACTTCATGGACTATTCTTTTTGATTAGCAGCATGGGATCTTTTATATGCACCATCCCACAGACAGGGTAGTAGTGGCCTTTGATGTACCAGTCATGGTGCACTGGCTGGAGCGAGAAATAGCCCAATGGGCCCAATGGCAGGGATTGATCCCAGACTGACTGTGCATCAAGTGAACGCACTCAACACATTTTATTGACGGTTATATGGAGTCAGACATATGGTTAAGGATCACACAGATATTGAGAGAGGAATCCCGCTTTCGCCACTTCATGGGCTACTCTTTTTGATTAGCAGCAAGGGATCTTTTATATGCGCCATCCCATAGACAGGGTAATACATACCAGGACCTTTGGATATGCCAGTCATGGTGCACTGGCTGGAATGAGAAAGTGTTTTATCAAGTCAATTTTAGAATTAACTATAGAACAAGGCTTGTTTAATCTCAGGGCAGCCTGGCAGATTAAGGCAATATGGTGTTAGACAAATGAGGGATGGTGCCGCACTATGCTGAAACAAGCTGGTGAAAACACTATTTTATTACCTATATGGGCAGTGAGATGCGGGTGAATATATTTTCAATCTTTCCCTATCTTTCCCTGTTGACGCCATGACGTTAGTTTAGTGACGTCATGGGTTTCCTGGACTGTCGTCTCTCGTTGATGAGATTTTACAAAACATTTAGCTCCACCAGTGTTCAGTTTTTGTTGAAATCGTTTAAGCAATTTGTTCTTGTTAACAATTAAACATGCTCTAAACTAATTTCTTTGTAGTTCATTCACTTCCCACTAGAAACATCAGTTCATTACAAATGTGACCTCTCTTGCTTACATTTGATTTGTGTATCTAAAGATAGCTTTTAACATCATTGCTTTTCTTTCGTGACGTCATCAGTTTCCTCAGACTTTCATGTCTTGTATATGCTTATTATATAGTTTGTGTCATGTAAGAAGTTTAAAGTTTAAGTTTCTAAACTATTTACACTATGGGTAATAAATACAACAACCCACTCGATACTCAGAATTATGGATTATCTGTCCCTCATGAAATTAATGTTGTCAGTCACTTGCTAAAGCTCATGACTGACAACATTAATTTCATGCGGGACAGATAATCCGTAATTCCTCGTAACTCGTAAGTTATTGTCTATATACTATATAGCAAGATGTTATGTGACAAATGGTAAAACCAGCTCACTGGCGTCTGCTTCAGCAGGAAGCCGTCTGGAATGTAAAGAGTCTTTGGGTCATAATCCTCATCACTCTTCCTGTGACCGTCGATATCCCTGAAATAATACACAAACATCTGTGACCTTCGATATCAATGAAATAACACACCAACATCTGTGACCTTCGATATCCCTGAAATAACACAAACATCTGTGACCTTCAATATCAATGAAATAACACACAAACATCTGTGACCTTCGATATCAATGAAATAACACACAAATATCTGTGACCTTCGATATCAATGAAATAACACACAAACATCTCTGACCTTCGATATCAATGAAACAACGCACCAACGTCTGTGACCTTCGATATCTCTGTAATAACACAAAAACATCTGTGACCTTCGATATCAATGAAATAATGCACAAACGTCTGTGACCTTCGATATCAGTGAAATAACACACAAACGTCTGTGACCTTCGACATCAATGAAATAATGCACAAACGTCTGGGACATTCGGTATCTCTGTAACAACACACAAACATCTGTGACCTTCGATATCAATAAAATAACACACAAACATCTGTGACCTTCGATATCAATGAAATAACACACAAACATCTGTGACCTTCGATATCAATGAAATAACACACAAACATCTGTGACCTTCGATATCACTGAAATAACACACAAACATCTGTGACTTTCGATATCAATGAAATAACACACAAACATCTGTGACCTTCGATATCACTGAAATAACACACAAACATCTGTGACTTTCGATATCAGTGAAATAACACACAAACGTGTAAACTGTACGAATAACCGATTACAGTTAACATTTTCCACAGCAACTGATTATGGCAGAGATTTATTCTGGCGTTCTGTGGGTCTGAACATAGCACGGTTCATAGCCAAAAAGACCAAACAAATTCAAAGACTTTTACCTTCCATTTTCAAAGACTTACAAAGTGGTCAAAGACAATAGAATGCAATAAAAATACCAAATCAGTTTGTTTACGTTGCTGTTCATGGTCAAAACATTTAAGGTTTTTTTTACATGCATCATGACAGATTAAACCTTGTAACTGGAAAATATCAAACACATGCAGCTGTAAAAGATATCATCATTGCTTTGGCTATGATTTGTGAGAATTTAAAGACTTTTATTACAATTCAAAGACTTTCAAAGACCTAAAAATATTTTTTTCAAATTCAAAGACTTTCAATGAATTTAAAGACTACTACGAACCCTGAACAAAAGAAAGTTACACTAAAATTCCTAATCTCTGTACTACAAATTCCCAACAGATTATATATATATATACATATACGCGATAAGCTTGTCCGAGGAGATATCGCAGATTGCAGAGAAACTGGCATAGTGTTTATGGTGGTTTGGAATAAAATGTTTTTACGATTGGGTGTGTATAGTGGCATTTATCGTTTAACTCTTCATATATATATATATATATATATATATATATATATTGTTATTAAGATGCAATACAATGGTTGAAATTAGAATCCTGTGTTTTCTGGTTAGAGTAAATAGATTTGTGGTTTTACTGTCATAAATTTGAAATTTTAGTTGCTCTAAATTTGTTACAGTAAAACTCCTGCTTTACATTAGCAAACATTGCAATACCACATGTAGTAAGTTAAAAGCAAGTTACTTGATTCTGTTAGTTTGAATGAATTCCAGCTTCAGATGGGGAAAATCTCGACTTCCAGATTCTTGTGATGATTCGCTCACACTCGGCTAAACCACGCAAAAAAATACAAAACCAGAATTATGAGTTGTGAATTTACACGCAAAGGGTTTGTTCACAAATGTTACCATTTTTACAGCTTACAAAAGAATCCTTTTTTATTATAATTTACACCCCTCACTTCCTAAAAGTGGATATAAAAATTATTAATTTAGATATGAAACTTTGTTATCGATACAATTAGTTTCTAAAGCATACTTTGGCAGTAACCACAATAAAACAAGCTCAGCCAATGACGTCATTTCACCAGACACAAAAAGGTTAACAACTTAAATATTTAATAAAATATATATATATATATATATTATTTCCTTTCTCGGTTCAAGACAATTTGTTTAAATTAAAAAACATTTAATAAAATATCAGGACTCAAACATAATAAGCAATTTTCTTCCGATGATTTTATATTTATTGCTTAAGTTTGGGCCCTGAAATATGCAAAATCTTCCCCTTCCAAATCATTCGTAAAAAACCCACATCAATGGATGGCATTCAAAGAAAAACACCATACAAATACTTGAAATAATTAAGCACAAGTTACCGACTCGTTTGCCGAGAACAAGGAGAGTTTTGACTTTGTCTTGTCACTGACGGCGAGTGTGAACGGATTTTTCGTTCCGCTGGACGTCACGGAATTATTCAGTGGACTCTGGACATCGTTTTCCTTTGATGAAGATATTTTGCTGGTCGGTCGTTTCCGCTTTAATGTCTAAAAAAGAAAACAGATTTAGTATAATATAAAAATATTCATAGAACTCCTTCCCATCCGTGGTGGGGAGAAATCCCTTTTTTCCTGGTCTGGGGCCAATTCTCGATATCTGAGACTGAAATTATTTTTTAAAAACAACTGTTTGCCGGTCCAACTTTTGTCATTCTTGTTTGTCCGAAGCACCTGTCCGTTTCAATTATTGGAACAAATTCAAATGTGGCCTCCCCTCCCCAACCCCACCGTTATGCCCGAATTTTTTAAAAACATGAATGAAGATGAATTAAACATTGATGGGTGAGTCAGGCTCCTGTGGTTCGGCCGTATCTGATTCTCCATCTTCTTTCACATGGAAAAATAATGCAGGAATGAATACCACCTCTCCATTATTACAGAAATTATACAAAAATCATCAACGATCAAAGCCGAATCAAACCTTGACAGGAGAATCGGGTTCGAGCGATTCGTTTGTATCCGATTCTTCATCTTCCTCTACGCCACTACTGCCATCGCTGTCGTCATCATCACCGTCTGACTTCCCGGGTTTGAATTCGTCACCTGTTGAACGAATGAATGAAAGAATGTTTAACGACACCCCGGCACGAAAAATACATCGGCTATTGGGTGTCATACCCTGTTGAATCGACACACAGATATACAAATAACAGGAAGGTGATGTCCTTTTAAAAATGAGCTGAAATGATCTTAAACAAACCTAGAAAATTAGAACATAGAAGTTGTATAAAGGTGGGAGGGCTGGACGTAACCCAGTGGTAAAACACTCACCTGATGTGCGGTCGTTTTGTGATCGAACCCAGTCAGTGGACCCACTGGGCTATTTATTGTTCCAGCCAGTGCACCAAAAACTGGTGTATCAAGGGCCATGGTATGTGCTATCCTGTCTGTGGGATGGTGCATATAAAATATCCCTTGCTACTAATGGAAAAATGTAGCATGTTTCCTCTCTAAGACTATATGTCAATATTATCACATGTCCGAAATCCAATAGCCAATGATTAATAAATCAATGTGCTCTAGTGGTGTTGTTAAACTAAACAAACTTCTTTATACAAACATAATTTTCAGCATTTTAGCAGTGTTCGAAATAAGTACTTGTCCATTTGTCCTGATAAATGAAAATCGGAGAAGCAAGATACACCTTAGTTGTTATCTGATGGACAAGTAAAAACATTTTTAAATTGCAACATATTTCATTTAAGTGATTGTAAGTGATTTTGGACAAGCAAAAATATTGATGAACATGTAGATCTTTTGATATACTTTTCCGGTGGACTAGTGAACAAGTCTGCTTCTTTCCATCACTGTTTAGATCACATCTGCTTTATTCTGCAATAATCATTTTAGGTCAATAAAAAAAAGGAGGATGAAATTTTTTTTATTTAACGATGCATTCACCACATTTCTAATAATGGATAAACATATAAAGGAAGGAAGTAAACGGTTTATTTAACAACACACTCAACACATTTTATTTACGGTTATATAGTGTCAGATTTTGTTTAACGACACCACTGGAGCACATCGATTAATTAATCATCGGCTACTGAATGTCAAACATTTGAAAATTCTGACTCATATGGACCTGGCAAGAAATTTTAAAAGTTTGTTTTGTTTAACGACACCACCGGAGCACATCGATTAATTAATCATCGGCTATCGGATGTCAAACATTTGGTAATTCTGTCTCGTATGGACCTGGCAAGAAACCAATCCAATCCTTACCGGATTCTTCGTCACTGCTTGCCGATATAATCCTCACTCGCTTTGCTTGATTCTTCGATGCTCTGCGTGGCTGTCGTTTTGTTCCTTTCTTCGGAGATGCCTTCGAATTTTTCTGTGCAGTGTTAAAAAATATATATAAAACAAATATTTGTCATCAAAACAAAAAAAATATATATACTATATATAACAAGAATTCTGAGAGTACCGCTAAAGTAATACATGTCCTCTATCAGGTCCAACAAATTCTTGTATCTCATAAGTTCAAGGGTCATAACTCTGTGAAACATTGGTAAACTGCCTTTAAAGTCAAACTTGATCTGTAACAGTACATGATAAAGCTATACACAAAATTTCAGCTCAATATGTTGAGGTATTACGCAAAAAAAAGTATGGATTTCCCCCCCCCCCATTTCAACTTATTTTCATGCTTATATCCAATTAAGGTTCAAGCACACTGTCCTGGGCACACACCGACTATCTGGGCTGCCTGTCTAGGACAGTGTGTAACTTGTTAGTGAGAGAAAAGAGGGTGTAGTGGTCATTAAAACTCGCTCTGGGTGGGAGCCGGTACTGGGTTACGAACCCAGTAACCTACCAGCCATATGTCCGTGGCATAACCCCGACATCACTAAGGCCGGTGAAAATTTATTTTATTTAGCTCCTGAGTTCAAGGGCCATAACTCTGTAAAAAAAAAGGGTAAATCACCTCAATAGTCTTAACTTTATCTGAAATAGTACACTGTAAAGCTATGTTAAAAATATCATCTCAGTATCTTCAAACTTTGCACAAAAAAAAAAGTCTTGAAAACTACTTGTGTGACAGACGGATGGAGATGAAACCTATAGTCCTCTACAGTTGGGACCGGTAGGGGACTTAAAATTCTTACATTAATCTATTCTACTTCAGCTTTTACACCAGGACTGCTAAATGCCAATTTATATCAACAGAAACCTGGACACAGTTGCAGCTTGAACCAGTCTAGACTGAAACACATTGTTTCTATTATATCTTGGGATGTGAATCGGTAGATGTTACTACAATAACTTGCCTTTGGTGCTGGTGACACTTTGTAAAATGTACTATGTAAAATGTTGTTACAACCTGAAGATGGTGAATAAAATATTTAAATTTAAAAAAAAGGTTTAAACCCCCCCCCCCCCCCCAGTCTACACCCAACAGAAAGCGAAACCTACTGTTGTGATTTATGTTTGTTGTACAGACAGCAGTATATAAAAGCTACTGTTGCGATTTATGTTTGTGGTACAGATAGCAGTATATAAAACCTACTGTTGTGATTTATGTTTGTTGTCCAGATAGCAGTATATAAAACCTACTGTTGTGATTTATGTTTGTTGTCCAGATAGCAGTATATAAAACCTACTGTTGTGATTTATGTTTGTTGTACAGAAAGCAGTATATAAAACCTACTGTTGTGATTTATGTTTGTTGTACAGACAGCAGTATATAAAACCTACTGTTGTGATTTATGTTTGTTGTACAGATAGCAGTATATAAAACCTACTGTTGTGATTTATGTTTGTTGTCCAGATAGCAGTATATAAAACCTACTGTTGTGATTTATGTTTGTTGTCCAGATAGCAGTATATAAAACCTACTGTTGTGATTTTTGTTTGTTGTACAGAAAGCAGTATATAAAACCTACTGTTGTGATTTGTTTGTTGTACAGACAGCAGTATATAAAACCTACTGTTGTCATTTATGTTTGTTGTACAGACAGCAGTATATAAAACCTACTGCTGTCATTTATGTTTGTTGTACAGACAGCAGTATATAAAACCTACTGCTGTCATTTATGTTTGTTGTACAGACAGCAGTATATAAAACCTACTGCTGTGATTTATGTTTGTTGTACAGACAGCAGTATATAAAACCTACTGCTGTCATTTATGTTTGTTGTACAGATAGCAGTATATAAAACCTACTGTTGTCATTTATGTTTGTTGTACAGACAGCAGTATATAAAACCTACTGTTGTCATTTATGTTTGTTGTACAGACAGCAGTATATAAAACCTACTGTTGTCATTTATGTTTGTTGTACAGACAGCAGTATATAAAACCTACTGCTGTCATTTATGTTTGTTGTACAGATAGCTGTCATTTATGTTTGTTGTACAGACAGCAGTATATAAAACCTACTGCTGTGATTTATGTTTGTGTACAGGACAGCGTGCTTGAGCCCAGATAGCTAAGATGTGTGTACAGGACAGCGTGCTTGAGCCCAGATAGCTGAGATGTGTGTACAGGACAGCTTGCTTGAGCCCAGATAGCTAAGATGTGTGTGTACAGGACAGCGTGCTTGAGCCCAGATAGCTGATGTGTGTGTACATGATAGCATGCTTGAGCTCAGATAGCTGATGTGTGTGTACAGGACAACATGCTTGAGCTCAGATAGCCAAGGTGTGTGTGTACATGATAGCATGCTTGAGCTCAGATAGCTGATGTGTGTGTACAGGACAACATGCTTGAGCCCAGATAGCTGAGATGTGTGTACAGGACAGCGTGCTTGAGCTCAGATAGCTGATGTGTGTGTACAGGACAACATGCTTGAGCCCAGATAGCTGAGATGTGTGTACAGGACAGCGTGCTTGAGCTCAGATAGCTGAGATGTGTGTACAGGACAGCGTGCTTGAGCTCAGATAGCCGAGATGTGTGTACAGGACAGCGTGCTTGAGCTCAGATAGCTGAGATGTGTGTACAGGACAGCATGCTTGAGCCCAGATAGCTGAGATGTGTGTGTACACAACAGCGTGCTTGAGCCCAGATAGCTGAGATGTGTGTACAGGACAGCATGCTTGAGCCCAGATAGCTGAGATGTGTGTACAGGACAGCATGCTTGAGCCCAGATAGCTGAGATGTGTGTGTACACAACAGCGTGCTTGAGCCCAGATAGCTGAGATGTGTGTACAGGACAGCATGCTTGAGCCCAGATAGCTGAGATGTATGTACACAACAGCATGCTTGAGCCCAGATAGCCGAGATGTGTGTACAGACAGCATGCTATACCTAGCTGCATGTTTGTTGAGCCAGCAGATAGCCTAGATGTATGTACACAGACAGCATGCTTGAGCCCAGATAGCTGAGATGTGTGTACAGGACAGCGTGCTTGAGCCCAGATAGCCGAGATGTGTGTACAGGACAGCATGCTTGAGCCCAGATAGCCGAGATGTATGTACACAACAGCATGCTTGAGCCCAGATAGCTGAGATGTGTGTACAGGACAGCATGCTTGAGCCCAGATAGCTGAGATGTATGTACACAACAGCATGCTTGAGCCCAGATAGCTGAGATGTGTGTACAGGACAGCGTGCTTGAGCCCAGATAGCTGAGATGTGTGTACAGGACAGCGTGCTTGAGCCCAGATAGCTGAGATGTGTGTACAGGACAGCGTGCTTGAGCCCAGATAGCTGAGATGTGTGTACAGGACAGCGTGCTTGAGCCCAGATAGCTGAGATGTGTGTACAGGACAGCGTGCTTGAGCCCAGATAGCTGAGATGTGTGTACAGGACAGCATGCTTGAGCCCAGATAGCTGAGATGTGTGTACAGGACAGCATGCTTGAGCCCAGATAGCTGAGATGTGTGTACAGGACAGCGTGCTTGAGCCCAGATAGCTGAGATGTATGTACACAACAGCATGCTTGAGCCCAGATAGCTGAGATGTGTGTACAGGACAGCGTGCTTGAGCCCAGGTAGCTGAGATGTATGTACACAACAGCTTGCTTGAGCCCAGGTAGCTGAGATGTGTGTACAGGACAGCGTGCTTGAGCTCAGATAGCTGAGATGTGTGTGTACACAACAGCATGCTTGAGCCCAGATAGCTGAGATGTGTGTACAGGACAGCGTGCTTGAGCCCAGATAGCTGAGATGTGTGTACAGGACAGCGTGCTTGAGCTCAGATAGCCGAGATGTGTGTACAGGACAGCTTGCTTGAGCCCACATAGCTGAGATGTGTGTACAGGACAGCATAAAACCTACTGTTGAGCAGACAGCAGTATAGCTGAGATGTGTGTGTACACAACAGCATGCTTGAGCCCACATAGCTGAGATGTGTGTACACAACAGCATGCTTGAGCCCACATAGCTGAGATGTGTGTACACAACAGCATGCTTGAGCCCAGATAGCCGAGATGTGTGTACAGGACAGCGTGCTTGAGCCCACATAGCTGAGATGTGTGTACACAACAGCATGCTTGAGCCCAGATAGCCGAGATGTGTGTACACAACAGCGTGCTTGAGCCCAGATAGCCAAGATGTGTGTACAGGACAGCTTGCTTGAGCCCACATAGCTGAGATGTGTGTACACAACAGCATGCTTGAGCCCACATAGCTGAGATGTGTGTACACAACAGCATGCTTGAGCCCAGATAGCGGAGATGTGTGTACAGGACAGCGTGCTTGAGCCCAGATAGCTGATGTGTGTGTACAGGACAACATGCTTGAGCCCAAGTAGCCGAGATGTGTGTACACAACAGCGTGCTTGACCCAGATAGCTAAGATGTGTGTACACAACAGCGTGCTTGCTGTGATTTATGTTTGTTGTACAGACAGCGTAGCCTGGCTGGGATGTGTGTACAGGACAACATGCTTGAGCCCAGATAGCTGAGATGTGTGTGTACACAACAGCGTGCTTGAGCCCAGATAGCTGAGATGTGTGTACACAACAGCGTGCTTGAGCTCAGATAGCCGAGATGTGTGTACAGGACAGCGTGCTTGAGCCCAGATAGCTGAGATGTGTGTACAGGACAGCATGCTTGAGCTCAGATAGCCGAGGTGTGTGTACAGGACAGCGTGCTTGAGCTCAGATAGCCGAGATGTGTGTACAGGACAGCATGCTTGAGCTCAGATAGCCGAGATGTGTGTACAGGACAGCGTGCTTGAGCCCAGATAGCTGAGATGTGTGTACACAACAGCGTGCTTGAGCCCAGATAGCTGAGATGTGTGTACACAACAGCGTGCTTGAGCCCAGATAGCTGAGATGTATGTACAGGACAGCGTGCTTGACCCAGATAGCTAAGATGTGTGTACACAACAGCGTGCTTGAGCCCAGATAGCCGAGGTGTGTGTGTACAGGACAACATGCTTGAGCCCAGATAGCTGAGATGTGTGTGTACACAACAGCGTGCTTGAGCCCAGATAGCTGAGATGTGTGTACAGGACAGCGTGCTTGAGCTCAGATAGCTGAGATGTGTGTACAGGACAGCATGCTTGAGCCCAGATAGCTGAGATGTGTGTACAGGACAGCATGCTTGAGCCCAGATAGCTGAGATGTGTGTACAGGACAACATGCTTGAGCCCAGATAGCTGAGATGTGTGTGTACACAACAGCGTGCTTGAGCCCAGATAGCTGAGATGTGTGTACAGGACAGCATGCTTGAGCCCAGATAGCTGAGATGTGTGTACAGGACAGCATGCTTGAGCCCAGATAGCTGAGATGTGTGTACAGGACAGCGTGCTTGAGCTCAGATAGCTGAGATGTGTGTACAGGACAGCGTGCTTGAGCTCAGATAGCTGAGATGTGTGTACAGGACAACATGCTTGAGCCCAGATAGCTGAGATGTGTGTGTACACAACAGCGTGCTTGAGCCCAGATAGCTGAGATGTGTGTACAGGACAGCGTGCTTGAGCCCAGATAGCTGAGATGTGTGTACAGGACAGCATGCTTGAGCCCAGATAGCTGAGATGTGTGTACAGGACAGCATGCTTGTGCCCAGATAGCTGAGATGTGTGTGTACACAACAGCGTGCTTGAGCCCAGATAGCTGAGATGTGTGTACAGGACAGCATGCTTGTGCCCAGATAGCTGAGATGTGTGTGTACACAACAGCGTGCTTGAGCCCAGATAGCTGAGATGTATGTACACAACAGCATGCTTGAGCCCAGATAGCTGAGATGTGTGTACAGGACAACATGCTTGAGCCCACATAGCTGAGATGTATGTACACAACAGCTTGCTTGAGCCCAGATAGCTGAGATGTGTGTACAGGACAGCATGCTTGAGCCCAGATAGCTGAGATGTGTGTACAGGACAGCGTGCTTGAGCCCAGATAGCTGAGATGTGTGTACAGGACAGCGTGCTTGAGCTCAGATAGCTGAGATGTGTGTACAGGACAGCTTGCTTGAGCCCAGATAGCTGAGATGTGTGTACACAACAGCGTGCTTGAGCCCAGATAGCTGAGATGTGTGTACAGGACAGCGTGCTTGAGCCCAGATAGCTGAGATGTGTGTACAGGACAGCAGTATATAAAACCTACTGTTGTGATTTATGTTTGTTGTACAGAAAGCATTATATAAAACCTACTGCTGTCATTTATGTTTGTTGTACAGATAGCAGTACATTAACTCATTGGAACTGATTTACATTTGTTGTCCAGACAGCAGTATATAATCCAGGAGCATTTACGAAACTCACTGTAGTGTTTTCACAGTCGTTATCAGAGTCGGCATTCTGGGTAATATTTTCCTTACTGTTATCTTCACCATCCTCCATTTCATCATCGAAAATATCCGCTGTAAATAAGTATTATCTTTTAAAGTTACAGATTTCATATATCACAATAATCAATATCATTTCCTCATTAAAAAATACAACATCCATCCTTTATGTAACGTTGATTTTGCAATTTGTTTGATTTTATTATTATTTAGTTTTAGTATTATTATAAATTTATTTTTATTATCAGTGTGGGTTGGGTGTTTTTTTGGTTATTTGATTTTAATGTTTAAAACAATATTTCATGCAGGAAAAGAGAAGGAAAAACACACGAGGAGAAAAAAAATTAAAAATTAAAATGGGGCCAAAAAGAAGCAAGTTGGTACAAATTAAAAACATTTAATGTTGGCCGATTAAAACCAATTTTCCGATGCTGCGTAACATACGATCAAAATCCATCGGCTCCGCAGTCTCCTCCTCACTCTCTTCTTCGTCATCTGACGGCTGGAGGTTCACGATGATCGATGACCGGTCGGCAGTCGGCATCGTAAGAGCCTTGTCTGCTTCAAGCGCCCCTTGGTAGCACTGCTGGTCATACGTGTGGAACATCCCACCTCGCTGAAACTCTTTGTGGTCGGAACCCTGGAATGGCTTGATATTTCTATAAACAAAACCGAAAACAAATCTTACAGCCTGGCTCTAGCTTAAGAATTTGTTATCTATGGAACTTTTGGAAAATGTTTGCCATCAGTAAAATGCTCAATGGTGGAAATTTTGAGCCTGTTAATCAGTAACTTTTGCAATGGTGATTAAGTTTTCTCTATGTAATTATATTTTGTTGGGGATTTTTTCCACCATACCCCACCTTAGTGGTTCTAGAATACGATGAACCAATGCCAGATTTAAAGAAAAAAACCCTAGAAAAAAAGTGAAATATACATATATATATATATATAGTCCTGGCTCTGGGGGGGTAGTTCGCATACATTTCTCTTTTAGACAGTTAACTTAAATGTTCTTGTTCTGTATGCCAAGGACTTCGAAAAAAGTTTGGGTAACACTTCCAGGTTAAGTACGTTTTCTCAGCAGAGCACATTTAAGATTTTTGGTTGGCCGCCAAAAGGCTAAAATGACGATATTAGAGTTTCATGCAATAAATAATTATTTGATACCCATAGATGATTCATTTTGGTTTATTTCAATTGTTTGGGTGTTACTAACTATATTTTAGCATTATTCACTGTCATAAACCTAGGTTTGGGGTACAAAATGACCTTATTTTACATATTTTTGCTCGGAAATTGCTTTCGATTTGAAAGTAGCTCAAAGTCTAATGGCTTGTCAGTCAACCAATACTGTAAACAGAGTTCCACAAATTGGCCAAAAGTTTCTTCATTAAATGCTCAGAGCAATACAGGTTTCATGTTGATACCTTGCATTGCTGGATGATACCCATGGGGTCCATTGTATCCCTACCCCCTAAAATAAGCACTTTTAGGGCATTTCGTCAAATGAGCATATCTCCTAAATTAAGTGTCATAAGAAGTTAATCTTTGTGTGTATAAATATGTATATCCCCCAAAATATGATTGGTACTATTACTGTGATTTTTTATGGAGTTGACCTAATTAACATAATTTCAAGATGGCATCCAAAATGGTCACAGAATACAGAATTAGACGTGACTTCTCATACAGAAGAACATTTCAAGTGAGATTACTACCTTATTAGTGCAAAAGTTTCAAACATACCTAGTACCAAAATACTGCAGAACTCAAGCTAATCTTATCAGACAATTAATTTGTTTACAGGAATTGAGTGATGTTTTCTTACACTTATCCATACATGAGCATATGACTGACCAATTAACCTCGAGGGTTTTCTATGATGTTGCAGCCATTAGTTGACCTTGGTCGTGCTCATAGCCAAATATTGCTGTTTCAGCATCAATAATGCTAAAATGTAGTTAGTAACACAAAACAATTGAAATAAATCAAAATAAATCATTTAAGGGTGTCAAATAATTATTTATTGCATGAAACTCCAATATCGTCATTTTTGAAAGCGAAATGTTTTGCTCACCTGGAGCTAGCCCTGAAAGACCAGTCAAATTAATTCAGCGACATAAATTGAAATTGATTATGGGCAATAAATAGAATATTAAACTCAATACCATTTCTTATCATGTTTAAATGTCCCTCATGAAATAAATTTTTATTGTCACTCACTAAAAAATTATTTCACGTTTTGGGACATACACCTGCGATGAAATGGAAACTTGTTTAATATCTTATAACTACAGCAAAACCCCTCTAAACCAGACACCCTCGGGACCAAGTAAAATGTCCGGTTTAGAGAGGTATCCGATTTAGTGAAGTTAAAGTTCTTTACCGATTTAAAAAAAAGGACAGTGAAAAATGTCTGGTATTGAGGGAATTCCGGTATACAGAGGGTCTGGTTTTGAGAGGTTTCACTATATTTCACATTTCTTTTGTTTATTTTTTCTCACTTCATCTTAATCCAGGCTCTAGTTGGAGGATCATCGAAGAACTGGACATGGGCTTGCGGAGTTTTCCCCCCTTGCCAGTGTTTCTTCTCGGTTGGATGGTTACACACGATAGCCGGCCACCATGGATACCCATCAAGTTTCGTCCACACGACGTCATACAGTTGTACTTCTGGTGCTGAAAATAAAACACTAGATGACACAAAGGGTTCTATAATCCGCCCAATCCTCCTACAAAAACAGCCCTCTACATTGCAATAGGTCGCATATGTGTTAATTGTTTAGTACAAGTAGGCGTCATCTGGCTCCTAGATGGAAAAGTTAATGTAGAGGACTGAAAAATGGGGTGGGGTGGGGGGGGGGGGTAAAATAATTTCAGTTTGGTTTGACATAATAAGAAAATTAAAAGTGTTTTGGAAATAATAACAAAATTGGAGCTGGGCAGTATATTGTATATACCGTTTGGCATTATGTCAAAACTAATTTACCATACTGAGCAAATTTCAAAATACAGAAATTCGGTTTAGAAAATTATTTTCCACCATGTCGTTAAAACACTAACAATATATCCGATGAATGTAAAATGGGTTGGGTATAAATCAGACGAGAGCCTTGTGTATGGAATTTAATTTTATTCAGATGAAATTAGCGGGTGAGACTTAAGTCAGGCATGCATTTAAATTAAAACCGAGTAAACATACTGAAAATACCACTTGATATCAGTATCAGTATTCTGTCAATACCAAATACCGTACCAATACTGAAGTAAAAAAAAAAAACAAAAAAAAAAATAACAACCAAGACTAATTTTCATAGTGTATTTTTTTATAAATATTAATTACATCCATCTGCAGGCCCTTTTATAATGTGTGACAGGTATAAAAAAAAAATAAACATACTTATTGTTCAATCAGGTTGTGGTCTTTATGAAACTAGTTGAACACCCTCATCTTAACGTAGTGCAGAATGATTTTAAAGTGATACTTCAGATGTTAAAAAAGTGCTGAATAGAACTGTTATGTTGTATAAATTATACAGATATTAGTAACAATATAAGACTATGAAAATGAGTCTTGGTTGTTATTTTGATTTTGTGTGTTTTTTTATATGAAGATACTCTTTAAAACACTGAAATTGTTAAGTTATAGTGAAGACTAATAATTAGCATAACAGTGTGTTTAAAAGTGTGGGAAATACAGATAACAACCGAAAGGCGTATGAGTCCGGTGTTTATCTAGAACGTCGCCATGCATGTCTGCTGAAATTGTCTGCGATGATTTACCCAATACTACCCAATACTACTTACCCAATAGCACTACTAACTATTATATCATCACGTAAGAACCCCTAAACCTGGATATTAGTTACACGTGTTGTTATTCATTCACCCTTCTATAATACGAATAATTTTTATAAAATAAAAAAAGGAGGTAAGTATAAAAAAAAATTCTAATTCTAATCTTGATATGGAATTTTTTTTATCACATTACTGTGATCAAAAAACTTTTTTTTAAAACCCCCAAAAACCCCCAAACAATTATAACAGGTGTGAGAAAGAAAAAAAAACATGAGCGGGCAAATCTAAAAAAAAAAATTAAAGATATTTTTTAATAAATTCTGCGGTGTATACAATTCGCCGCATACAACATGTGTAACTAATATGCGGGTTCTTGCGTGATGATATAATAGTAGTGGTATTGGGTAAGTATTGGGTAGTACTGGGTAAATAGTCGCACCGCTAGAATTAGTTCACCAAGGTAAACATCTACGGTCCGTTTTTTAACATTTTGACATTTATTGGACCCGATGTTTACAACTTGAACAGCAAAAACAAGCGTGCAGTTTCCGCCCAGATTTCAGGCGGAATCGATACAACCATGGAATTAATTATTTCGTGGCGAAATATGAGATGTACCAATAAATATAAACACTTACTGTATAAAGAAAACTTCCCGAGTCACGTTTTACGCATAAATAGACAGTTTGTCCAAATAGTAATCCTGCATTAATCCAATTTTCAGTTACGAACAAAATCTCGAATATTCCCGCCGGCCATTGTGAGCATATTTAAAATGTGATTGAAAACTGTTGGTGGAATCGGATTATTTTTATTATTATTCGTCTCGGGTTCACGAGTTTATTCCACGATATTTAATGGAATATCACGTTTTATAATAATAAATAAATAAACTTAATTAATGAATAATATTGTTTTTTAAAAATCAATTAATTGATAATAAATTAATAATAACAATTAAATTTAACTGAATAAAACTTCTAAAATAACTAATGACCAGTAATTATAGCTAAAAAAAAGAAATGAAATTAAAACAAAAAGAAGAGAAAAAAAGAAGAAAAAAACCTTTGAAACACATGTAAGCAATGGCCTGTAATAATAATATTTAAAAACAATTACTAAAGGAAATAATAATTTTGGAAAAAGTAAATAAATGAAGGCCTTAAAATAAGTAATGACCTGTACTAACAATCATTATTTTTTTTAATAATAATAAAAAAGAATAATACACCCCAAAACTTTAATGTGATAATATTATTAACAATGCATATAATGCAACCCACACAAAGCACATATGTAGAAACAAAAATAACAAAATAAATAAATTTAATATATCAATTCCATTCAGTTCCGCAATATTTCTTTTACGTAAAATGCTTGATACGAATAATTCTCGTTCCGCAAAATTTTCATTCCGCATTTTCGATGTGCCAGGATAAAAATAGTTTTCAAATGTTTAAATGTGTCATCTTCAAACATCTAATCCTGGAAAGGTTACCAAAGGTATTGTACTTAATATTTTTGTCTAAAATTTATTAAAATATGTTGTTGTACGTGTTGAGGCTCTTAAATAAAGCACATATGCCTGATTTTATTAAATCGTGATTGCAAATGGAAAATTCGATCCAATGGATAAACGTTACGGCACAGCAATAAACATCACAATAATAAATATCGTGCCGGAGACGTTTATCTTGATGAACTACGCTAGAATCTGCTCAGTGAAAAAAACAAACAAACACAGTTGGACTTTTTTCCTTTAATTCAAAATTCAAAGTGAAGATCGTTTCTTAATAAGTATTTCTTGGTCTCCAGTCTATCATACACTCTATGAGCTCAAAATAGATCACAATACACGATTAGTGTGAAAAAACGTGATGGTAGTCATTATTTCTACCGCAATTCGTTCCGAGCAAAATTCCTCGGAACCATTTAGAAGTGCTAATGGCTTAATGCCGTGGCAGGATAAACCTCGCCTTGTGCTTGCACGCGAGGTTAATCTTGATCAACTAGATTCCTTGAAACATTGTTTTTCAGCCTCTTAAATATAAAGTGTGTTGTAATTGATCAGAAATTTGGGTTAGTACTTTATTTTGGTGGGCTAGTGGAATTTACAAACCAACTAGCCACTAGCCCTGTGGCAAGTTACCTTGGTTTTTTCCTGCACCAGTTGTTTCTTTCGATTTAGATTTGCTGCCATTTTCACTTGGCAATGGCTTGACGACTGCGACTGGACTTTTTGATTTTCCACTATTTGGCGACCTCCGAGGTGACAGCACATTTTTGTTGTCACCGCTCTCGCCTTTTGGCTTGGTGGGTGTTTTAGAAAAGAAAGAAAACAAATTCTGTTGTTTCCCTACTTTTGACATCGTAAAAAAACAAATATCAACAGTGTCGTCGACTAATTAATCTATCTCCCGCGTTTTTTCATTAAAACTTCCGGTTCCGGTTTGGTCCAAAATCCCTTTTTGACGTTGGGCAGTGTTGGGGGTGCAGTAGAGTGGGGCTCAGGAGGGTGGGGGAGAGTCTAGATCAGTTGGCAAAGCCCTCGCCACTGTCCTGCGTTGCTTGGGTCAAAGAATCGAGCCCCCTTCAGAGCTTCTAGATTTTTTTTTATAAAATCCACTGGCCATGGGATCAGTGATTTAAAAGATTTTCTAGCCACGATTAAAAATTCACTAGCCCTACTTTACTTTAAGTTAATACTAAATAATAGTAATATTAATCAGATATGTCACCTAAAGAGGGAGATAGACCTTAAAACACTAACGTTGGGGTGGGGGCAGGATATTAATATTTACATTTTTTTTTTTTTTTTTTTTTTTTAAATCACTAGCCAACGGGCATGGCAATAGTAGTTATTTATTAGCCCAACATTGAATATCACTAGCCATGGGAGTGGGGCTACCATAATCTAGAAGCCCTGCCCCTTGCTGGTGGGTTTGTGTGTGTGTGTGTGTCCCAAACAGTTCTCCACGACTAGTATATCAAAGGCTGTGGTGTGTGCTTCCCTGTATGTGAGAAATTTGAACTACAAAACCATACTTCATGATCAGGGCCGTGGTGTTTAGCCCAATTTCGGTGGCTCAGACTACAGGCTGTGGAAGTTTAAACAAAAACTAGTTTTTTTTGTTTAACAAAACCACTAGAGCACACTGATTTATTAATCATTGACTATCGGATGTCAAACATTTGGTCATTTTGACATATAGTCTTAGAGAGGAACCCGCTACATTTTTCCATTAGCAGTAGGGAATGTTTTATATGCACCATCCCACAGACAGGATAGCACATACCACAGTTTTTGATATACCAGTCGTGGTGGACTGGCTGGGACTAGAAACAGCCCAATGGGTCCACCGATGGGATTGATCCTAGATTGACCCTAGATTGACCACACATCGAGCAAGCGATTTACAACTAGGCTATGTCCCAACCCAGCTTCAAGTTGTGCTCAAGTGACATCTTCAGTTCTTTTATTTCAACTTATTTTCGTGCTTATATCCAATTAAGGTTCAAGCATGCTGTCCTGGGCACACACCTCAGCTATCTGGGCTGTCTGTCCAGGACAGTGTGTTAGTTGGTTAGAGGTTAGTGAGAGAAGAGGGTGTAGTGGCCTTACACCTACCCATTGAGCCCTTAAGAACTCGCTCTGGGTGGGAGCCGGTACCGGGCTGGGAACCCTGTACCTACCAGCCTGTAGTCCGATGGCTTAACCACTGCGCCACCAAGGCCGATCTTCGGTTCTGGGATAGATTAGCTTAAATGGATTATTGAGCTTGTGTGGTATCCATGGTATTTAGCCACAGGAAGAGAATAACCAACCGTCCCCTGGTATCTGTATCTGCCATGGTGCTTAGACCTGCATGGATGAAGTTACTGGTGGGGAGGGGAAAACGAAACAAACAAAAAATCTTTTAGTTGAGTCTGAGGTTGGGCATCGGCTGTTATACCATTCAGTGATACATGTAACAACACTTGTAATTATGTTGTATATTTTATTTATGTTTCACAGTGTAGGTATCAATAGGTTCACATTGTATTTTCTTTATTACAAAACAGCTGAGCACATGACATACATGTTTGTTAATACACTTATGCTAAAATTCATGAGCATCTACAGTATGAGAGCAAAGGGGGAAGAGGGGCACCTGTCTACCCATGGATTTTTGTGAAAGTATGCTGGCTTAACACACACACACACGTACATGTGCACACACGCACACACACACACACACATTCTAGTTTATTTAATTAAATACAATTGTTGTAATATTACTTGCCCCTCTCTGGAAAAATTTCTGCAGATGCCCATGCCAACATTTTAGCTTACACAGTGAAAAATGCATTTTAAAATTGTTGCATTTATGGGTCCTTGTTAGGATAAAATTTACTTAGAATAAACTGCATTTCCGGGCATAGCTATTTTCCTGAAAACTGATACTCAACTCCCTACTCACATGGCGGCTACTGACGCCCAGGGCCGATATTTTTGAAGCTATCTTAGCGCTACGAAATCGTAAAACCAGCGTAGGGTGTGATGTCACTACAGCATATGCCATAGTGACGTCAAAGCTTATGATGACTTTACTATTTTGTAGGCTAAGTTTGCTTTGAAAATATGGGCCCAGGGCTCTATCTTATGCTAGGATCAGACTATCAACTGCCAGCAGACTTCTACGACTGTCCATTTGCTAGTCTGAGCACTCTTACAACTTGATTCTCGTTGTATAACCCACTGGTTGTTAATCTGAGGGCACACGTCTTAAGTCAGGAGTTATGGAAATTGCAACCGTCGAGTTGGTCAACTTTCTGCTGGCAGTTGGTAGTTTAAGCCTAGCATTATATATGCCTATGTAAATAATGCGGTTATATCATGTGGACTAAACTAATACCATAAATACTGTATAGATGGTGCTTTATACGTCTGTATTATTCAGTACCAAAGTAAAACATATCACATATCAAGTATAAAAAAACCTAAATTTAAATAAATAAAAACAAACTTAAAATTGGCTTAAAAACAACAACTTAATCAGGGGTCGAAATTGGTCGAAAATTCCTGCTGGATATTCTGTCTGGCAAGCTACAAATTCCATTGGCCCAAATCAAAACGTGCCGGACCAAACAATCAACTAAAACGAATGTGTGAATATAAACGTAAAATAATTACTCATCTGATGACAGGTGAAAAGAAAAATCTCCTGACCCATAGTAATGTTGACCAGTAAAAACTGGTTGGGACGGCAATATATTTCGACCCCTGTTAATCCATCCAAACTCCACAACATAGACAACCACTTTCCCCATTTCAAAATAAAATAATAAAATTATTTAAAAAAATTCATGACAAGATCAAATTGAGCCATTTTCATTCATCAGGGCTTGAAATGAACAAACATTTTCTTTATACCAGCATACAATGCATACACACATTTAATTAATACTGACAATGACAGTGCACTTACATGTATTACATAATGTGTATCTAATTCAACTTTCTAACTGATGTTACAGAAATATCCGATGTTGACCGAATGGTTCGGCTGAACAACCCGATGGGTCGAACACTTTCTCGAGCACCGACGGGGTTCGAGGCAACAGGATTCAACTGTAATTCCATCATAATAGTATCAAGATAAAAACTGACTAAATATATATATATTATAATATATATATAACTCTTTGAATCTGATGATTATTTCTAGTAAAGCCTAGAAAAAGGGGGCTAAAACATTTGATTGTCCAATAAATATTATTTTCATATATTAATGCTACCTACTTAAAAATTATTTTATTGTGACTGGAGTTTTGTTTTTTTATATATAAAATCAAGTATAAACAATTTATTACAAAATAATGCACAATGATCATCAAATATAAAACATGGAATACACATCAACAGGTCTGTGATATTCATCTACTATAAATAAAATACAGAAAGGTTGAAATGATAATTTAATAAAGCATGCCCATAGCCTGGAGGGGAGAGGGCATGTGGGGCAACACCACCCACTCTCAACCCCTGCAAATAAGAAATCACCCACAGCAAAAAATATGAAGTGGAAAAAAACCAACTGAAGATAGTTTAAGGGAAAAAAGTGCAGAGGAGAATTAAAATCTCCACAGCAATCTCCATGGCATTGCTGATTGCCGTGGGCAATTGCCAGGGGTTGCCCCTTGAAAAAAAAAAAACCTCAGAAACTGCTGGAATCTGCTATTGTTTGCATGCATGCATTAATTAAATGTGCCATGGGTTTTTTTTTTTTTGGGGGGGGGGGGGGGGCTGGGGGTTGGAGGCATTTTCCCTCCACATAACTATTAGTCCTCCCATAGAATCTACTGCACCTCCACCCCCAATAACACCAGCTGTCTATGGCCCCGCATTAAAGATAATGCCTTGAAATTGCTGCCATTGTAAAATGTTTCAGAGTAATAGAGCCTTTTAACCATTAGTATTATTATATTTACTTTTAAACATATTTTCTTGATCAGAATATCAATGTCTGTATATTCAACAAGTTTCTGGTCATCTTAATGCAGAGGTGAATCGAGGTGTGGGGGGGGGGGGGGCAGGGACCCAGGACCCCCCTAAATTTTGCGACAGTTATAATTTTATTATATATTAATTTTAATTTTTTTTACGATCCCCTCCAAACCTCCCCTAAAGTTCCATTGGCATTCTGCCTCAGGGCCCCGTTCCATGAAGCGATCTTAGACCTAAGATCACCTTAGGCGCATAGCTACCCTAAGCACTCAAGTTGATCTTAGGGCTAATGCTGCGTTCATTAGACGTCGTGAATATCGTATCTCCCAATTCACAAGTTGTGAAGAGCGTTCATTTGGCGAAATAACCCGTGAACACAACTTGTGAACTGGGGTAGGAATTTCTGCCTCAATCTTCACAAGTCGTGAAAAACAATGGCAGCCGGAAGAGAAGTAGTTTATGGTAAATCATGAAATAATTGCAATTTTAGTTGTCATTCAAGAGAGTAGCATAGATATGTATAGTCATTTGTATCTGATAGCCATTGCAGATTGAAAACAAAGTTATTTCACTGCTAAATGTTTCACAACTCGTGGAAGAAATGGAGAAACAAACACAAATCATTCGTGTAATTACGAGTTGGGGTTTGTGAGATTGGAGTGACAAGGCATATTGTCTATAAATTGCCCGAACGCTCTCCAATGTTGAAGTCGTGTTCACCAAATGAACGCAGCATAAGATCGCTTCATGGAACAGGGCCAAGGTCACTGCGCCCCCCCCCCCCTTCCCCCCCAAAATGGATTTTCTGGATCTGCCACTGTAATGTGTTTAATATATAATTTCATTTGTATAATAGGCTTTGCTAATTGAAAACATCTTAACAATATTAGCAAATTTGGTTTAGTCTCTTTAGAAAGCAAAAGAGTTAAACAAACTAAGGTAATTGTTTAGCAGTTAATTTTTTGGCATTTAAGATAAAATCCTATCTACTTTGTAAGCAGTCTTTTGTTATAAAAAAAAAAGCAGAATTTTTAAAAAATATATTATTTATAAACTTTTAAAGCTGAAAAATCACAAATAGAGTTGGACGAAAAAAACATACATTTTTGAAAACACCCCCACCCCATATGGCATCTAATAAAACTATGTCTTAAAGGGACATTCTTGAGTTTGCTCCATTGTAAGATGTTTCCGACTAATAAAATATTCCTACGATTAAACTTACATATTAAATATATTTTCTTGTTTAGAATATTAGTGTATGTATATTCAATGTTTCTGGTCGTCTTAATATTTGTGAGAAGCCCAAACTAGATTTTGTCTTCAAATAATTTTGTACGTACGAAAAACAATATTTTAGGAAATAAAATGAAATTTAACCTAGTACAAATATTAGAACGATCAGAAACACGTTTAATATACAGCCACTAATATTTTATGCAGAAAAATTTATGTGATATGTAATTATAATTGTTAAAAAGTCTCTGTTAGTCGATAACATCTTAAAAATTGCAGCAAACTCAGGAATGTCCCTTTAATTCCAATAAATAAGTTTCTTACTAATAGATTACAAATCACAACTAAAAATGGATGCACATGTATTATCAACATTCAGCTATAAACTAAAACGTGTATGAGCAATAAGCAAATGTATAATTATGGATTTAAAATATTATGACGTTATATGCATTGTGCATACACGGGATAAAAATAACAAAAATAACATTGGCTGTTTTAACCTGGGTTAAGTTATATGCATTGTGCATACACAGGCTAAAAATAACAAAAATAACATTGGCTGTTTTAACCTGGGTTAAGTTATATGCATTGTGCATACACAGGCTAAAAATAACAAAAATAACATTGGCTGTTTTAACCTGGGTTACGTTATATGCATTGTGCATACACAGTCTAAAATTTTAAAAAATAACATTCGTTGTTTTAACCTGGTTTAAATCTGTGTTGCTTCTACACCGGCCTATGTGGTGTCGTGGTTCAGCCATCGGACATAAGACTGGTAGGTACAGGGTTCGCAGCCCGGTACCGGTTCCCACCCAGAGCGAGTTTTAACGACTCAGTGGGTAGGTTAAGACCACTACACCCTCTTCTCTCTCACTAACCACTAACTCACTGTCCTGGACAGACATCCCAAATAGCTGAAATGTGTGCCCAGGACAGCATGCTTGAATCTTAATTGGATAAAAGCATAAGTTGAAATGAAATGAAATCACTTGGCTATGAAATTACTCAATTTTAAAATTGCTTCATTAATAGAATCTATCACTGTTGTGAGATATAGATACGGTAATTCCGAATGTTTTTGAGAGAGGGGGAAGGGGTAGCATGCCCACTTTTCCGTTACTGTGCTCAGAATTGCCGTATTGTAACACCTGGAATTAAAAATATTCTTAGCGGGTGGGTGGAAGGAGTATGCCCTCGAACCCCATCAACAGGTTTTGGCCCTGAAATACATGTATTTTCATTCCCCCCCCCCCCCCCACCACCACCACCACCATCGAACTGAGTGTCCTCCGCTTACAAATACACTCCGAGGGGCTCTGGATGTGGCTGGAGGACAATGCAGATATCCACCCATCAGACATCCGAGTTGTTTTCAAATTATTGTGACAGTGACAGCCCAGTTCAGAAGGCTTATTCAGACATCTAACAGACGAGTTTCTTCTCTTTTTTTTCACCACACCTACCTTCAATGTTTTTTGTGAGGGCCAAAGTTTACCAAGGCCGTTACAAAAATATTTTGTCCCGAGGGTTGGAATTGCCTTATCTATATACCTCACAACAGTGATTGATTCTTTTTCTTGACCATTTAATTTCAATAACAAAACATCCAGTGGGCAAGAAAATGCATTACTGGTACCTCTATAGCAAAAATAGCATATAAAAAATAAATTTAATTCCTGTTTGGTCCTGTCCGATTCACCTTTAGATTTTTGGTTTGTGGTTTTTACAAGGTTTTAACTTGTTATGAGAATCAGAAGTAAACAAGCAGCCAACACAATCTCTATATTGGAATTAAGAATACAATTTAAACTGGGTTAGCTATCAACACATGAATTTAACACCAGAGATTACCTGTGCAGTGCCGGATTTATAAGGGGGGGGGGGGGGGGCAAATTAAGGGGGCAATTACCCCGGGCCCCGCTGCCAGAGGGGCCCCCCCAAACTAAGGACTTCCTTTATAAAATAATGTAATAATTATAAAATAGTTAATTTTTTTATTTGTCATGTAAATTAATTTCTATGTTGAGGGACCCCTGAACCTGAAGTGCCCCAGGCCCCCCAAGGTTTAAATCCGGCCCTGGACCTGTGCCATAAGCAGAACTCGACCCTGGTATAAGTGTAGAGTTAAAATTACCCACGTAACGTTTTAACGCCACATTTAGCTAATTTTAATCCTGCAACCACTGTATCTAATGCCTGATTATGACGACCGATTGAAGCTAAATTATAAATGTATACTAGCAGATTATGACTTTTGATGTCAGGCATGCTACGTCACAAGCATAGCTACAGTACAAAATTGCTCAGTTGACTTCTAGGTCATCGTACAATGTAGCTGAAATGACAGAAATAATAACTCTTTTTTTTTTTATGTACTGTAGGGTACAGATAATAACTAGTGAATGATAATGCATATTGGCTTTATCCTGTTCAGGCTGAATGGGAAATTTCCCATTCTTAACTTCACAGGATAAGGAAGGAAGGAAATGTTTTATTTAATGACACACTCAACACATTTTATTTACGGTTATATGGCGTCGGACATATGGTTACGGACCACACAGATATTGAGGGAGAAAACCCGCTGTCGCTACTTCATGGGCTACTCTTTTTGATTAGCAGCAAGGAATCTTTTATATGCACCATCCCACAGACAGGATAGCACATACCACGGCCTCTGATATACCAGTCATGGTTCACTGGCTGGAGCGAGATATAGCCCAATGGGCTCACAAATGGGGATCAAGCGAACGCTCTACCCCTGGGCTACATCTTGCCCCATCACAGGATAAAGTCGAAGTTATTCTCTATTTATACCAAGTTGACGATTAACCCAGGTTAAAAAACTCATGTAGATGGGCCTATATAAACATAAAATCTGCATAATATTATGAAGATGCACTTACAGACACAAACATCATAAAACAACTGCCCTATTAACAAAATCATACAGATCGACTGAATAAAACAAGAATAAAACCATGGCAACAGATATATATGCATCATGTGATGGAAAGGAACTTGATAGTGAACAAGCATTCGGAGAGTACTGCTAAAGCAATACATGTCCCCTACCGAACATAAGAAATGTTTTTGTATCTCCTAAGTTCAAGGGCAATAACTCCGTCAAAAATGGTTAAATTGCCATGAAAGTCCAACTTGATCTGTAACAGTACATGAAAAAGCTATAAACAAAATTTCAGCTCAATATCTCTAGGCATTCGAACAAAAACATTTGGAAAACTATGTGTGTATGAGTGTGTCAGCATTTCCGAACCTAGAGTGATTTTCACAAAATATCATAACATTACATTTGCATTTAGTAATAGTACATTTACAAGTATTTGTAGATCAATTACATACAGAAATTACATTAGTATGGAACGTGGGTCATGGTAAGGACAAAAGTAAGTAATTGATGCATATTTTGAACTGTATTATTGGTAGTACATGTATATACAATTATTCGAATACTGTGAAACCTATCAAAATGCAAAAAAAAAAAATGAACTTCATGATTTAAAACAGGAAACATGAATTGCTTCAGTGTACAAAGACTTATTTACTAATATTAGACCCTTCCTTCTTTCACACTTATGAACACATGCAGTTAAAAAAAAAAGTTGAATCTAAAAGATCGGTTTTTCTGATTGATACGGAAATTACCAGTAAAGTTTATGATTTAAAAAATCAAACATATGAATCACTTCAGTGTACAAAGGCTTATTTACTTCTTTTACACTGAAGTTTGTTTTGTTTAACGACACCACTAGAGCAGAGTATGACAAATATTTTGAAAATATTTTGAAAAGTCACTAGCCACAGGGCTAGTGGGTTTGTGAAAACCACTAGCCCAAATTCCTGATCAATTATAACTGGATTTTATATAATTTTTGTAACATTACACATTTACGAGTATAACAGTAAAATAAAACAAACACTTAAATCATGTTGTAACTTTCAGTTTTTTGTCGTGTTGTACGTTTGGTTTTTTGTCAAGTGTGATCTATCGTCATTGTTCCGTTTTCGCTTTTGCCCTCCCCCCGGGGAAAAATAATTGAGAAAACTCATGGTTGATATCTAAACCCACTATCAAAATAATTAAATTTAAATGAGGGTACGACAGTGTGACACACGGTAATAGATGGTTCAGTGTATTTGGTAGTGGGTTATATATTTGGGGCCTACTATTTATGTCGCCAGGAATTGCTTAAATACAGGGCAGACCGATATCAAAAGAATATAATGGCGACATCTAATCCGTTGTTAATTGATGAACAAAAAAGGTATCATCTTGTATTGGCAGCTGTGACGCATTATCCAGACCGCTACATGTAATAGGCCAAGCCGAGTCATTACATGTGCGGTTACCATTAAAGTCAATTGTTTTCCTGATTGCCGATAACCACATGTGTTAAATTAGAAAACAATAGGTAAATAAAACAAACACTGAAATTCAAAGCATGACTTGATTGAGATTAACCTGTCATCGCGATTGGTGATTTCCAAGTTCTTAGCCTAAAACATATGTGCGAGATTGCCTACCATGTGACGTGTCCAACCAATCAAAACACGCATGTCATTAGACTTATTTCCTGTGCCAGAAACTTGAAAGGGAAAAGTAAACAATGCATGCTGTACCTGTGGCGATGTAGAAATAGCAAGTTACTGCAGTTTGCAGACCTAGTTCAAGTGGATTATTATTATATACTGATTGCGTTGTTGACATTATTCTATGACAAACGTCACAATCAAATTTATTAAACAAAATTTCAGCCGAGAGTAAAAGAAAAAGAAAAAACAAACATGATCAAGTGATAAGGAGGGGGGGTGTGGGGGTGGAAACCACCTTGCGGGCTAGTGGTTTTGCATTTCTCACTAGCCCGAACTTAAAAAGCACTAGCCACAGGCGTCGGGCTAGCGGATTTGTCGAACTCTGCTAGAGCACGTTGATTTATTCATCATCAGCTATTGGATGTCAAACATGTGGTAATTTGGACAGATAGACTTAGAGAGGAAACCTGCTACATTTTTTCATTAGTAGTAAGGGATCTTTTATATGCACCATCCCACAGACAGGATAGCACATACCACAGCCTTTGATATACCAGTCGTGGTGCACTCGCTGGAATCACACTTATGAACACATGCAGTTAAAATAATTCACAAATACAGCGAAACCTCTCAAGACCGGACCCTCTGTAAACCAGAATACCCTCTAAACTGGACGTTTTATTAGAGTCCCTCTTTAAGAACCAGTACATAATTGAACATCTCTAAACCGGACATTTTTATTGGCCCCAAGGGTGTCCGGTTTTTAGGGGTTTCACTGTAGTCGAATCTAAAAGAGCGTTTTTTCCGACAGATAGTGAACTTAAAATACGGAAATTACCAGTACACAGGTCGGGTGCATAGCAATACTATTATTTACCAACTGAATCATAACATATATATTGTACATGTATGCATATCATTAATACTGCACATCCCTAACAGCAGGGCTCGAAAACAACTGCCTGCAGTTTTTAGACCTAGCAGGTGACATAGAAATTCACCTGCTGAAAGCACAAAACATTTTGGAAGAGACGGATGTTATTTCATCTGGTATTAAACTCAAGATTCTGTTGCATTTTAATTCCATAATGCTCTTAAATACAACACAAAGGTCCTAATTTTGCACACACTATCCCAAACTCTTGTCACATCTTGTGCCATTTTAATGCATGAATGAATGTTTAATGACACCCCAGCATGAAAAATACATCGGCTATTGGGTGTTAAACTATGGTAAATGTGCCGTTTTGTTTCCAGCTGACTATATTGTTTTCTTAGCTGAACATATCTCTTTTGATCTTGTATTTAAAGAAAAAAGAATATCAGGCCATATTTTACTTGCTATTTTCGAGCCCTGTAACTGTGTATCCTTGAAGCAGTATTTTCCCTTAACTGGAAACACATCTACTTATTGTTTGTGAAGCAGTCTTTAGCAGTCACAACAAATGGCCATATATAGACACACACAATTTGTGCTCCAAGCAGGGTTTAGGGAAAACCAGTCTATAAATATGGGTTTGCTATTTATTTTCCATCTGCTCAAAGCAGGGTTTATGGAAATCAGTCTATAAATATAGGTTTTTCCATTTATTTTCCATCTGGCAGTCATGGCCATAATAGACACACATGTTTTTTGAATGAAGGAATATATATGGGAAACTGTAAACATTGGTTTGTGTTGATTATTTGTACAGCAGTATTCATCAGGATGTGATATATACCCGTATGTCACGTTGATTTATGAAAGTTCTCCAATGGGGGCGCTTTCCAGCCACAGCTCGTGTATAAATGTGTAGAGATTACTACTCACAGAAACCTGAAACAAACAAAAATATATATGTGGAGCGAAAAATAGCCCAATGTGCCCACCAACGGTGATTGATAAACAAAGAGAGAGAGAAAGAAAGAAAGAAAGAAATGTTTTATTTAACGATGCACTCAACACATTTTATTTATGGTTATATGGCGTCAGACATATGGCTAAGGACCACACAGATTTTGAGAGGAAACCCACTGTCGCCACAACATGGGCTATTCTTTCCGATTAACAGCAAGGATCTTCTATTTGTGCTTCCCACAGGCAGGATAGCACAAACCATGGCCTTTGTTGAACCAGTTATGGATCACTGGTCGGTGCAAGTGGTTTACACCTACCCATTGAGTCTTGCGGAGCACTCACTCAGGGTTTGGAGTCGGTATCTGGATTAAAAATCCCATGCCTCGATTGGGATCTGAACTCAGTACCTACCAGCCTGTAGACCGATGGCCTAACCATGACGCCACTGAGGCCGGTAAGACAGAGAGAGCCAGAGAGAGATGGAGAGAGGGAGACAAAGATAAAGAGACAGAGAGAGCAAGAGGGAGAGGGAGAGGGAGAGGGAGAGAGAGAGAGAGAGAGAGAGAGAGAGAGAGAGAGAGAGAGAGAGAGAGAGAGGGAGGGTGGGAGAGAGAGAGAGAGAGAGAGAGAGAGAGTGAGAGAGAGACACATAAGGTGTAGATTTAAAGACAAAAATACCTTATACGGTGTAGGATTTAGCGTTCTCTTGTGGTCTTGTCTGATGGTTTTCAGCGACTCCATTGCTTTCATTCTCATCTCTGATAGACTTGGTAATGGCTGCACCAGCTGAAATGAAATAAAACATTCCATGAATTTGTTTTATATATTTCATTCATATTTATTGGATGGAATGGCTGTGGCGAACAGATCTCACCACCCTGTAGCAACAAATCACAAGTCTAAAACTTGCCCATCAACATAGGATCTACAAAGGGTGCTCTCTCACATGGGTGTGTATGAAACAGAGACCACTAAACGAGTGGATGTTCGATTCAATTTATTTTACAAGTTGTTTCAAAACATATCTAACAAGAAAAAGTGAGTTGGATATATACACTTCACATACACTGTTTTCACTTCCTATTTATTGCTCAAGTTTATTTTGCGCAAGAATATATACCACAAGACCACACAGCAGTTGAGTCGTATGTCCTTTTGCCAAAAAAACTTGTGCAATATATAGTAAGTGGAAGCAACATATGTGAAGTTCTGTATTTATTACACACCTTCTTTTATGTTTTACAAAAATGGTTTTTAATTTAAAGTCACAACACTTTGTTAAATCTATTATCAAAACTCTTTTCATGGATTTACTTAACGTTAAGAATCATACTCTGCGGCAGCCTTGTGTAATGTTTCAAACACGATGTGATGCAATTGTAAATCAGACATGTCAGTGAATAAAAGGCACTAACTGCAGTAAAATTAAAAAGGGAATTCCCTATTTAAAAGTTCCAGTCCAGATCACACATATGTGCGATATAAAATAAACTGATCATGCGGTTTCAAAATCTCTTTATCACTATAGTTCTCACTACACAGATGCCATCTGCCATTGAAACCCATGTTAAAGTGCCCAAATTCAAATGAAGACTGCCAATAGAACAGGTTCTCATTGGCATAACAACATTACCACTGCGAACATTTATTTTCAATCCAAAATTGACAACATTTCAGTCTCAGTTTTTTCCTATATGACCAGTCCGAGCAGGTGGTTCATTAACCGATTCACTCCGGCTGTCTCTTGTGCTATACACTCATGTCCCAAAAGGTCAATGCACAATATTACAAAATAACATGGGCAAAATACAGCCAGAAGGATTACCATCAAACATACATATTGTTTTAATTCTTCACCATTTCCTAGAAGTGAATATTGAACCATAACTTGTGTCACAATCAGGAACTATAGTGGACCGTGATGAATGAACTCTCACCTGGAAGTGATTTGTGTAGTGAGACCATAGTAAGATTGAATAGGTATGTAATAAAAGTTTTTAAACAAATTATAAGACAAATTGTATCAAATGGACATGAAGGTAATATTCTATTCCTTATATATCCTATCTTTTCCAACTGTAACGTATTTACAGCAATTACAGTTACTGAATGATGTGTCACAGAGGTTAACTTGTATGTTACATTGCTTTAGAAAGAAAGAAAGAAAAATGTTTTATTTAACGATGCACTCAACACATTTTATTTACGGTTATATAGCGTCAGACATATGGTTAAGGACCACACAGATATTGATAGAGGAAACCCTGTCACCACTTCATGGGCTACTCTTTTTAATTAGCAGCAAGGGATCTTTTATACACACCATCCCACAGACAGGATAGTACATACCACGACCGTTGATATACCAGTCATGGTGCACTGGTTGGAACGAGAAATAGCCCAATGGGCCCACCAATGTGGATCGATCCCAGACCAATCGCGCATAGAGCAAGTGCTTTACCACTAGGCTACGTCCCATTCCGTCATCGACTATTGGTAATTCTGACATGTAGTCTTCAGAGGAAACCCGCTAACATGCATTTTTCCATAGACAGGACAGCATATACCATAGAAATGAAAGTATGAAATTACTGAGAGAATACCTTCCCATGATCCCAAAACACTTTGTGCAGTTTCTCAACTTTAGCCGGCATCACATACGCTCTCTTGGATTCCTGGAAGTATTTTAGTTTATATACATATACTAGTAGAGATAGTTAAATAAAGTTTGTTTTGTTTAACGACACCACTAGAGCACATTGATTTGTTAATCATCGGCTACTGGATGTCAAACATATGATCATTTTGACAAAATGTAGCGGGTTTCCTCTCTATGACTGTGTCAAAATGAACATATGTTTGACATCCAGTAGCCGATGATTCATAAATCAATGTGCTCTAGTGGTGTCATTAAACAAAACAAACATTACTTAAAGGGACATTCCTGAGTTTGCTGCATTGTAAGATGTTTCCCATTAATAAAATATTTCTACGATTAAACTTACATATTAAATATATTTTTTAGTTCAGAATATCAGTGTTTGTATATTCAATGTGTTTCTGGTCGTCTTAAATATTTGTCGAGAAGCCCAACTGGACTTTGTCTTCAAATAATTTCATACGTACGAAAAAAATATATTTTAGGAAATAAAATGAAATTTAACCGTGTACAAATATTAGAATGATCAGAAACACGTTTAATATACAGCCACTAATATGTTATGTAAAAAAAAAAAAATATATATAATTACAATCATCTTAAAAATTGCAGCAATCTCTGGAATGTCCCTTTAATTGTTATTGAAAAATACACACACATAAAGAAATCAGTACAAGGACAGTGATGTGAATGTTGAAAACATATTGGTCTGTGACCGGATTTTACAGTACGAACAATGGCAATTGTAAATTTAATGAAGGAAGGAACTGTTTTATTTAACGACGCACTCAAACACATTTTACTTATGATTATATGACGTCAGACATATCGTTAAGGACCACACAGATGTTGAGAGAGGAAACCCACCGTCGCCACTTCATGAGCTACTCTTTTCGATTAGTAGCAAGGGATCTTTTATATGCACCATCCCACAGACAGGATAGAACATACCACGGCCTTTGATATACCAGTTGTAGTGCACTGGCTGGAGCGAGAAATAGCCCAATGGGCCCACCGATGGGGATCGACCGCGCATCAAGCGAAGGCTTTACCACTGGGCTACGTCCCGCCCCTGCGGTTATATGGCATCAGACATATGGTTAGAGACCACACAGATATTGAGAGAGGAAACCCGCTGTCACCACTTCATCGGCTACTCTTTTCGAAAAACAGCAAGGTATCTTTTATATGCACTATCCCATAGACAAGATAGCACATACCATGGCATTTGATATGGTTCACTGGCTGGAACGAGAAATCGCTCAATGGACAGGGATCGATTCCAAACTGACCACGCATTAAGCAAGTGCTTTACCACTAGGCTACATCCCGCCCATAACCCAAGGTTACCCAAGGTTATGGTAATGTGTTCATGGGTTACCACACATTATGTGTTCAAGGTGTATACTACCAAATCAAATCCCATAGACGACAATAGTAACATATGTGGCTAAAACTCCTACCTGCAACGTATCAACCGACATAAACGCCACGGATATAAATACTACCACCCCTTACACTTAAAATGAATCAGAAAAAAATGGGGGTCAAGCTGCTCGTTTCTGAGATAACGGGTAGCGTCTATGACTACCCTAGTTTCGCACAAAATTCGAGTACTATTTTTCACAGGTACCCCATACATGTTTCAAGCACAAGGCTACTTGACACATTGGTACCCAGATGAAACTATTATTTTTTACAACCAACACACTCACATTTATAACCAATCACAGGACTTGTGGTGTTCACTTCTCTATCAAAAGTTCGGTGCACCTCGCACTTTGACCCAGCCGGAAGTTATTTGGTTTAGTACTACCTATATGGGTTACCACACATTATGTGTTCATGGGTTACCACACATTAGGCTTATTTCGATGCCAGAAAAAGAATAATCAAACACAGGATAAACTAATCAAGAAGAATTAATATTATTTGAATCTCAATGAGCAAACGACATTCTTCACTGTTGGTTAATATAAGTTGTAGAAGCATCACGAGGGGTATATGGCTCTTTATATACCCTCTGTGTGTTCTTTTACTCCGAGCCGAAGGCGAGGGGGTAAAAGAGCACACAGAGGGTACATAAAAAGCCATATACCCCGAGAGATGTTTCTACAACGAATTTATCTTGCCGACATGTTAAACCATATAGTCAAATAATCAAAATAACGCCAGACAATAATTGTTAACAATTTATTAACAGAGCCGTACCACGCGGACACGAACGAAACCACTTGCCAGTGACGAAAAATAGTTCCATCGATAACCGAGTTTTTAGCTTTTAAAAGTATTGAAATAGTGTATTTTATAGTAAAAATAAAATTAATTATGTATACTTGATTGATTATCAATGTTATTTATAATCTACTTATTGCTTTAGCATTAACTGGGGTGGCTGGAAACTGCTGGAAATTACAGACGGGGTATAAGATAATTTGGTTCCGCCCACAGGGGTATAAGGGATTTGTCCAACGGCAAACAACCAATGAGATTAAAGAATTTTACATGAAGGCGAGATAATATTATTTATCTATTGACCAATAAGTTTGGGGGGGGGGGGGGGGGGGGGGGGAGCAAATTACACATACAAAAAAAAAATTAAATTCTTATTTCCAAAAACACCTTTCCTCTTCTTTTATATATGAAGCAAAACTGAAATAACCGGGAAAAACCCAACAAACAATGCTTTAAATAAAAGACTACTATACAGGATTACCACCTACCTGAAATGGATGCCGACAAAGTGTTCGTTCGTTAACATGCGGAGGTTGTTCCTCAGGTTTCTTTATTAAATCAACTAACGCATTACCTGCAACAAGAGTAAAGCACTGGTATAGGAAAGTTTGTATTGATTTAACAGGGCTTCTAGATTATGTCAGCCCCACTCCCATAGCTAGTCATATTCAATGTTGGGCTAGTAAATGACTACTATTGCCATGCCCAATGGCTAGTGAAAAAAAAGCAGTCAAATGTTCAAATGGGGTGGGAATTGGTGAACTGTAAAAAAGAGGAAATCTAGAGGGGTCCCGGAAATTCTTGAAATCCTAGGTTAAAATCTGTGCCATCTGACACATTTTGGAGGAAAGGACGATTAAAATGCGAGAAAACGCAATGTTCCATGGGAGGAAAACAGCTGATCCGAGGAGAATTCTCACCCATGAATGTTGCAGTTAAGTCTATTTTGTAATCATGAATATCTCGTCCCCACCCCAACCCCCAATGTTAGTGTTTTTAAGCTCTATCTCCCTCTTTAAGTGACACATCGGATTATTACTATTATTTAGTAAAATTGTATTAACTTAAAGTAGGGCTAGTGAATTTTTAATTGTGACTAGTAAACTTTTAAAAATCACTGATCCATGGCTAGTGGATTTTATAAAAAATTTATAAGCCCTGCTGATTTATTAAACATCGGCTACTGGATGTCAATCATTTGATCATTCTGACAGTCTTAGAAAAGAAATTTGTGAAATTTTTCATTAGTAACAAGGGATCTTTTATATGCACCATCCCACAGACAGAATAGCACATACCACAGTCTTTGATATATCAGTTGTGGTGCACTGGCTGGAACGAGAAATAGCTCAATGACAAGGATCAATCCCAGACTGACCGCGCATCAAGAATATTCCGAGAATATTGCTAATTAAAGCAATAGATGTCCCCTATCAGGACCATCATTTTGCAAGGGCCATAACTCACCATAAAAGTCAAACTTGATCTGTAACAGTATATGATAAAGCAAAAAAAACATTTCAGCTCAATATCTTGAGGTATGGCGACAAAAAGTCCGGAAAACAAAATTAATTATTATATCTCCTAAGTTCAAGAACCATAATTCTGTCAAAAAGAGGTAAATAGTCATGAAGGAAGGAAATGTTTTATTTAATGACGCACTCAACACATTTTATTTAAGGTTATATGGTGTTGGACATATGGTTAAGGACCACACAGATAATGAGAGAGGAAACCCGCTGTCGTCACTTCATGGCCTACTCTTTTTCGATTTGCAGCAAGGGATCTTTTATATGCACCATCCCAGACAGTACAGCACATACCACAGCCTTTGATATACTAGTCGTGGTGCACTGGCTGGAACGAGAAAATAAGCAGCCATGAAAGAAAAACATGATCCATAATAATACATGTATTGTATTTATCATGTATGATAAAGCTACACAAAATGTATATGCAAAATTTCAGCTCAGGCATTGTGAAAAAACCCCAAAGAGTCTGAAAAACTATATGTGGGACAGACTGACAGACAGACAGAAGGATGGAAATGAAACCTATATCCCCCTCCAGTTGGACCGGTAGTGGACGAATAATCCAGGTTAGGGTGTTATCAGGATCTGCCCGTATGGCCATTGCTGGATGTATCTGACAGGGCAAGGTCAATGTGATATTACTTAAGAATGCATCCATCCATCCCCACCCACCAAACTCATTGATAAAAAAAAACCCACTGATACTGATCCAGTCAGTTACCTATCACCCACAATGCATCCACCAAACCATCTACATCCATCCATCCATCCACTCACACTTCCATCCATCCATCCACCCACCCATCCCTCCGTTAATAAATCCATCAAGCCATCCATACAACAATCCACTAAACTCATTCATAAAAAATAACTGATACTGATCCAGCCAGTCAGCCATCACCCACATGAACCCCCACATCTACACTTCCATCTTTCCATTAGTGCATCCATTCGCCCATCTTTCTGTCTGTCTATTGATCCATCCATTCATCCACCCACACTTCCTACCATCCATCCACTCACACTGCCATCTATCTGTCTGTCCGATCGTCTGTCAAATTCATCCATCCATCCACACACATACATCCACCCACTGATATTTTCATCCATCCATCCACATCCAAAATCCCCCCACTCACCCATCCTTTCAAATATCCATCCACTAACCCATCCATCCACCACTCTAAATAATAATTAAGTAAATAATTATTTAACCAATTTATACAATTACTGTTCTTTGGTTTTGTTTTTAAAATTGTTTGTCTTTAACATGTTACAGAATGTGTAAATAATGGTATGATTATTTTCAGATACAGTATAAGCCCTTTGTAATATATAATGATGAATATCATAATAATTAATTCTTCTCTAAGAATAACGAAATTAGATGTCATTGAGTAATATATATAAACATTAGTAAATTATTATTATTATTATTATTATTATTTAGATAGCATGAGGGGTATGCAAAAAGATTATTCTGTAAAAGCAATGTTACATGAATGAATGAATGAAAGAATAGAATTTATGGATGGATGGATAAGTGGATGGACGAATGAAGGATGGATGGATGGACAGACAAACAGATGGATGGACAGACAAACACAAATAATGGCTATTAGGTGTGAAATAAAAGTAAATAAATTCAATTTGATAATTCTTATCTCCACAAGTCAATTAAAGGGGTTTTTTTCTTTACATTTGATGATGGATGGATGGATGGATGGATGGAGGAAAATACCAAGATCAGATATGCCAACCCTAGTTGGAGTGTCATAGGAATCCAGGCCTTCAAAAATAGGAATTCCCCCCCCCAATTGGAATTTCGAACAAGACAATCGTAAGTTAGTTTTTGACATGGATTAAATAATAGTTACGGTTGTTTGTTATTGCCTAACAGTTGTGACGTCAAAGCCTACAGTGAAGCACTGATTATGATGTCAAAACGTATCTGATATGAAGGGTGGAAAATAGCAAAAGAAGAATGATGGTGGATTAATGTTCATCTGCTAGGAAGGGAGGAAAATACCAAAGAAGAATGATGGTGGATTAATGTTCATCTGCTAGGAAGGGAGGAAAATAGCAAAAGAAGAATGATGGTGGATTAATGTTCATCTGCTAGGAAGGGTGGAAAATAGCAAAAGAAGAATGATGGTGGATTAATGTTCATCTGATAGGAAGGGAGGAAAATACCAAAGAAGAATGATGGTGGATTAATGTTCATCTGCTAGGAAGGGTGGAAAATAGCAAAAGAAGAATGATGGTGGATTAATGTTCATCTGCAAGGAAGGGAGGAAAATACCAAAGAAGAATGACGGTGGATTAATGTTCATCTGCTAGGAAGGGTGGAAAATAGCAAAAGAAGAATGATGGTGGATTAATGTTAATCTGCTAGGAAGGGAGGAAAATAGCAAAGAAGAATGATGGTGGATTAATGTTCATCTGCTAGGATGGGAGGAAAATACAAAAGAAGAATGATGGTGGATTAATGTTCATCTGCTAGGAAGGGTGGAAAATAGCAAAAGAAGAATGATGGTGGATTAATGTTCATCTGCTAGGAAGGGTGGAAAATAGCAAACGAAGAATGATGGTGGATTAATGTTCATCTGCTAGGAAGGGAGGAAAATACCAAAGAAGAATGATGGTGGATTAATGTTCATCTGCTAGGAAGGGAGGAAAATACCAAAGAAGAATGATGAGGGATTAATGTTTATCTCCTATGAAGGATGGAAAATATTAAGAGAAAATGTTTATATATAGGTTTGATTGCGTGTTTTAGAAAGCACAAGGGGATAAATAAAAGTTATTGTAATTAAATAAAACACATCACTTTCTACTGCAAAATAGCCTACAAAAGCCAGCATGGGGATAATATACAGTGTTTTGTTTGGGGCAGAAAGACGGAAAGTAAACTAAACCAGCAGATGAATTAGTTTACTATAATATGCAGCATCGCAATCAACACACCAAAACAAAATCCCCCCACCCCACCCTAAGAAATCGGATTTCAAAAACATATTGAGTCTAATTTACAAAGCCACTTTTTGACTTACACAAGTTTATCTATATGTATGTTCACTGCTTAAACACCTGTGTTTTAAAAAACAACAACCCAGGCTTCGTAAATTTGGCCCATTGTGTTCTTGGGTTAAAATATTAAATGCCCCCCCCCACCCCAATCCCACTCTCTCTTACACTAGCTAAATGATATTAACCTTGATAGCTAAATGATTTTAACCACGTTAGCCATGATAACAAAGGCATTTAAAAATGATTACAAATGACAGAAGAAATAAACTACTAAAATATTCAACAATCTAAAATACCTTTACTTCAAGTTGTAGAGACATCTTATCGTTTCATTTCAACATCTGTTACCATTTTGTCTATTCAAGTATGTGCTGTTTATCAGTTATATTGTATGGTATAAATAATTTTATTATCCACATAGTTCAAGATATTCAGGGTAATATAATCAGTATGACCGACGTGTGTCATAATGATTTCACGTGCACAGCGAATGACGTAATTTTGTGAAGCGACGTCATAACTCAATGTGGCTTCCTCAGTGTAAACGCTTATCAAAAATGACGTCGTTTCTTTTTAATTACGTTTCAAACGTTTTGACATGGTCCTAAAAATAATATTTTGGATAATGTGGATAATAAAGAAATTATTACACTCGAGTGTGAATCATACTGATTTTACGAAACTCGTGTCGGGTTTCATATATTACCCTTGCTCTCGCTCGGGTAATACCAATAATCCTGACACTCATTTCATAAAATCAGTACGACACACAAGCTCGTATAATAATCTCTATGAATGTGTTGTTTATCAGAACTTTCTATTGTAATGTAATGTATAAATAAATGTATGTGTTGTTTATCAGAACTTTCTATTGTAATGTAATGTAATGTAATGTAATGTAATGTAATGTAATGTAATGTAATGTAATGTATTGTATTGTATTGTATTGCATTGTATTGTATTGTATAAATAAATAAATGTGTGTGTTGTTTATCAGTTATATTGTATTTTATTGCTATAAATAAATGAATAAATAAATACGACATGAGTGACCATTAAATACCATTTATCTTACAATGAATTGTTTTTAAAACAGAATTTTAATGTATTATATTTTTTACATATATTTAAAAATAAATTCAAGTCTTTTCCCACTAAAACATATTTACAGCCCTAACACTTGTACTCAACTTATATGCCACAGAGGAATCAATTTAAAGTTAACTTATAAAACACTTGTACTCAACTTATATGCCACAGAGGAATCAATTTAAAGTTAACTTATAATACATCATAAAGTAATCCATTTTGACTTTGCTTTTTTTCTCCTCATTGGATGGTATAGCAATAGCAACCTGGGCACCATTTCATGAAGCAATCTTAGCGCTAAAATCACCTTAATGCATAAAGTAGTTATCAACTTAAGATGATCATAGCATTAAGATCGCTTTGTGGAATGCGGCCCTAGTCACGATCACCAAGAAGCAGACACTTGTATGTCTTTAAATTATTATCACACATATGTGTGTTAATATTATGTGTTATCAAAAAAAAACGGATCATGTTCTTACCAACAGGTGTGTAAGAAACATTAGTAATGAAGCTTTCTAAGCTTATGCGTGTTAAATGGGCTGAATTTACGAAGCCTGTTTTATTTATTAAACACAGCAGTTTAAGCATCGTAAATGTATGTAGTTACACGCGTGTAAGACATAAACAGGCTTTGTAAATTCAGCCGACCCTATATATTTAAGCGAACCAAGCCAGTGTCGTCCTTATATTAATCAGCTGTGACAGACATCTAGGAAAACTGCCACAAGACTTAGACCAACATGAACATCATGTCGCTCACCCAACTGCCAACTTGTAAACTCGACACTAAAAGTAAAGTTTGTTTTATTTAATGACGCAACTAGAGCACATTGATTTTTTATCTTATCATCGGCTATTGGACGTCAAACATATGGTCATTCTGACACTGTTTTGTAGAGGAAACCCGCTGTTGCCACATAGGCTACTCTTTTACGACAGGCAGCAAGGGATCTTTTATTTGCGCTTCCCACAAGCAGGATAGCACAAACCGTGGCCTTTGTTGAACCAGTTATGGATCACTGGTCAGTGCAAGTGGTTTACACCTACCCATTGAGCCTTGCGGAGCACTCACTCAGGGTTTGGAGTCGGTATCTGGATTAAAAATCCCATGCCTCGACTGGGATCCAAACCCAGTACCTACCAGCCTGTAGACAGATGACCTAACCACTACGTCACCGAGGCCGGTACAACCATATTTGAATCCACATCCTTAAATCATTTCTGTAACGGGGAGGGAGAGAGTCATAAGCATAAATATTAGGTGAATCTCTGGCAAGAGGAAGGAAGGAAATATTTTATTTAACGACGCACACTAAACATATTTTATTTCACGGTTATATGGCGTCAGACATATGGTTAAGGACCACACTGATATTGAGAGAGGAAACCCACTGACGCCACTTCATGGGCTACTCTTTTCGATTAGCAGCAAGGGATCTTTTATATGCACCATCCCACAGACAGGATAGTACATACCACAGCCTTTGTAGTTGTAGACCACTGGCTGGAACGAGAAATAGCCCAATGGGTCAACTGACGGGGATCGATCCTAGATCGATTGCGCATCAGGCGAGTGCTACGTCTCGCTCCCTCTGGCAAGAGATAATCCTAAACATAATAATCTTATTGATAACAAACATAACATAAATGTTCTTGTCAAAGACATGGGGTAGGTATACATACAAAATATATCTTATACTACTACTAGTATTTAGTATATAAATATCAACAAAATACCTCGTAGATAAGAGAACTATAACATAAATATGTGCACAGAATCAGATCAATTCCTATATCAATATTATGATGTAATAAAATTAAAAAGGAGATTTGCAGGGTTTAGCTCAGTCGGTTGAGTGCTTGCATCACAGGATTGAACTACCTTAGTGGATCCATTCAGTTGACTGGGTTTGTTCTTGTTCCAACCAGTGCACCACACCTGGTCAAAGGCCATGGTACACAATGTATGTGCTTTCCTGTCTGTGGGAAAGTGCATATAAAAGATCCCTTGCTGCATTAGAAAAAATGTAGTGGGTTTCCTCTGTTGACTACGAGTCAGAAGTACCAAATGTTTGACATCCAATAGCCGATGGCTATTAAATCAATGTGCTCTAGTGGTGTTGTTAAACAAAACAAACTTTAATTTTAAATAAAACAGAAATGGAAAACACTGTTTGTTTAATGACACCTCAGCACATTTTAAACTACGGCTTTTTTGTGTCTAACATATGGTTATTTTGACACTTGGTTGAGAGTGAGAGAGGAAAGGAAAGGAATGTTTGTTTAATGACACCTCAGCACATTTTAAACTATGGCTATTTGGTGTCTAACATATGGTTATTTTGACACTTGATCAAGAGTGAGAGAAGAAAGGAATGTCTGTTTAACGACATCTTAGCACATTTTAAACTACAGCTATGTGGTGTCTAACATTTGGTTATTTCAACACTTGGTCAAGAGTGAGAGAGGAAAGGAAAAGAATGTTCGTTTAATGACATCTCAGCACATTTTAAACTATGGCCTTTTTCATATATAGGAAAGTTTATATACCATGGCCATTGATGCATCAGTTAAGGGGTTACTGGTTGTAATGGGAAAATACTCCCATACAAGTCCCCTGAGGGGGCTATTGATCCTGCTACCCATCATACCTCAGGTGAGAGATTTACCACTGAGCTAGCACCCAAACCCAGTTAAGAAAGAAAGAAATGTTCAACTGAGAATACTGCCGAAGCAAGACCTTTCCACTATTGAGCACAACAAATTTTCATATCTCCTACGTTTAAGGGCCATAACTCTATCAAAAATTGGTATATCGCCATGAAATTCAAACTTGATCTGTAACAGTACATGATAAAGCTTTATAGAAAATTTCAGTTCGATTGTTGAGGCATTCCAAACACAAATGTTCGTATCTCCTACGTTTAAGGGCCATAACTCAAATGGGTAAATCACCATGAAATTCAAACTTGATCTGTAACAGTACATGATAAAACTTTATAGAAAATTTCAGTTCAATTCTTGAGGCATTCTAAAAACCAATGTTTGTATCTCGTATGTTTAAGGGCCATAACTCTGTCACAAATGGGTAAATCACCACGAAATTCAAACTTGATAAAGCTAAATATATAATTTCAGTTCAATATCCTGAGGCATTATGATATAATATAACTGAGTCAATTGAGTTAATAATATTCATGCAAATAAAACCAAATAAAAATCTATCATTATTTAGATCAAAGTCTTAAACTATGACACCTAATGTGCAACACTTCTGACTAACATAATATTTAAACAAAAAGAGCCAATTTTAAAAGGAATAGATACAAAACATGAACAGCGACAAATGGTGCATCGGTAGCTAGATTTACCTGTTGAGCTGTCTGGGCCTGTGAAAAACAGTGAAGAAAGAAAAAAAAATTGCATGTAACAACACACATATATATCATAAAGAAAACCAAACCCTACCAGGCCTGGTGCTTATAAATCTTTTTAGAGTCTAGACTCGTGACTCTAATAGAGTCTGAAACAGTAATGTCATGACAACCCTATACAAATTGTATGTGTGTGACGTCATTAGAGATTGAGTCTGGACTCTAAAAGTTTTATAAGCATGGGCCACGGCCTGGTGCTTATAAAACTTTTAGAGTCTAGACTCGAGACTCTGATTGAGTCTGAGACGCTAATGTCATGACAACCCTATACAAACTGTATGTGTGTGACGCATTTGAGATCGAGTCTGGACTCTTAAAAGTTTTATAAGCATGCGTACAGGGCCACATTTTATGAAGCGATCTCAGCACGAAGATCACCTTAAGTGCATAAGATAGTTATACACTTCTGGTGATCTTAACATTAAGATCGCTTCATACAAAGGGGCCATGGACTAATAATAGGTCTTATATTCCATTCAGCTGTTCCGTAAACATAGAGAATAACTAGTTAATGACGTCGGATATCTGCTTTATCCTGTGAATGGGAAATTTCTCATTCGGCCTGAACAGGATAAAGCAGATATCCGACGTCATTAACTAGTTATTATCTTTATCCTGCAGACCATAACATTAAGGGGAAAAGCTATTATTTCTGATATTTCAGCTATATTGTACGATGACCTAGAGGTCAAATGATAAATTTTGTAATGTAGCTATGCGTGTGACTTCAAAAGTCATAATCTGCTAGTATACATTTATGACTTTGCTTTAATCGGTCGTCATAATTTTTCAATACAAACAGTGATTGCAGGATAAAAATTCATTAATAACATTTGTTTGGGACTTTAGGATTATAACTGTGTTCGTCTTTTGCATAATAAAAAAAAGAAAGAAGTTAAACGAGGCAATAGATTACAGATTTAAGCATAAATTAATAACCTGGATTAATTAAGCCAAAGCCGATATCATGATTATATTAAAATTTCAGTTCTTGTGTTAGAGTTATGCAGTGTTGGAATTGCGTTGCAAGTTTATTACGATTTAAAGTAAATGGCTAAGTGAAGTGCAAGTACCTTCAGGTAGGCCCGTAGAGACAATTTCTGGAGAGGCGGGGATGGGGTGGAGTTTGGGATGGCTCAATCTCTAATGGAGGGGGCATAAGCCATATTTGTAAGCTTATTTATATATACATGTAGTCAATATATTTTCGTTCTCAAGTAATGGGCAAAGTTCCTATGGGCCAGGACCCAATTTCATAAAACATCGTAAGTTTACATCTGCGACTAACAGTTATACCTGGCATACGTTTACAAGTGTTCGGCATCTACCTCACGAAGAAAATTACATCATTACAGAAGATGGTGCATTTTAAGGATGAATGGAAATGAAATATGTGTATTTTTAAAAATATTTGTGGTACTATAACTGTAGTAATAAGAACTGTGTTTTAATCGTAGATTTATGTTTACGTGCAAAATTAAGCTTACGATGTTTTGTGAAACTGGGCCTTATCATGCAACTACCATGACTATAATGGGAGCTGTGATTAGAACGGGAAATAACCCAATGTGTACAGTGATGGTTGGGTCAATCCCATAAACCCATCACGCCTTTAAAAGAGTTTAAACGAGCACTCTAACAACTGGGTTTGGAATAGATCCCCGTCGGTGGGCCCACTGGGCTATTTCTTGCTCCAACCAGTGCACCACAACTGGTACATCAAAGGCTGTGGTATGTGCTATCCTGTCTATGGGATGGTGCATATAAAAGATCCCCTGTAGCTGAGATTCGTAAGTTGCTTGGGATAGGCCCCCAATTTATTATTATACGTTTTAAAGTGTTTGTTTTATTTAACGACATCACCAAAGCACACTGATATATTAAAATCATTGGCTACTGGATGTCAAACATCTGGTAATTTTGATATAATAACATTATAATCTTAGAGAGGAACTCTGCTACCATTTTCCATTAGCAGCACGGGATCTTTTATAATACATGTTTCCATAAACAGCACAGCACATACCACAGCCTTCGATATAGCAGTTGTAGAGCACTGGTTGGAGATGGAAAATCAATTTATTTAAAGAAAACGGGTCTCACCCTGCCCATAGTCAAACTAGCTAACTGCCGGATTTTATGCAGTGGCTACATTTAGTATCTGGTTAATAAAATTTTATTTAATTTAGACATTTTGTAATATTTAAAAAAACTCTACATATCTGAAAATTGGCTCAAACGAAATTATTTCCAGTATCAGCCTTGGAAATAGGTTGCTAGGGTGGGATCCAGCACCTCCCCTTGAATCTGCTAACTGATGTGTGTCAGAAATTGATAAAGAACTATGAATATTTTGTGAAACGTGACCAGTTTGCAAAACATACCAAGCAAAACACTAAGGCAAGAATTTGAAACAAATTGAATGATATCTCCCAATAGTGGGATTCTTCTCCATTTACCTTTGTTTCCGTAAAGCCGATATGCAATCTTCTTCCCAGGCAGAGTTACCTTCTCAACATCTTCGCTGAGCTTTATTCTCGGCTTTCCATCAATATCAACTAGCTAATAAAGGTAAATAAAGAGAACGAAAGAAATTTTTTATTTAACGATGCACTCAACACATTTTATTTACGGATATATGGCATCAGACATATGGTTATGGATCACAAACACATTGAGAGAGGAAACCTGCAGTCGCCACTTCATGGCCTACTCTTTTCGATTAGCAGCAAGGGATCTTTTATATGCAGCATCCCACAGGCAGGGTAGTACATACCACAGCCTTTGATATACCAGTCGTGGTGCACTGGCTGGAACGAGAAATAGCCAAATGGGGCCACCGAGGGGGATCGATCCTAAACCGACCGCGCATCAAGCGAGCGCTTTACCACTGGGCTACATCCCGCCCCATAAATAAAGATAAAATGCATACATTTCGTTCAGTATCAAATTTCAGTATTTACAACACAGTTTGAATACATTATATTGTAGTCCATAATCAATTTTCAACTGACCTATAACAGAAATGCTGATAATCAAATTTTTTAACAAAAAGTTAAAATCTGTTTTGCTTAATGACACCACTAGAGCACATTGATTTATTAATCATCGGCTACTGGAAGTCAAACATATGGTAATTTTGACATACAGTCTTTGAGAGGAAATCCACATTTTCCCAGGAGTAGCAATGGATCTTTTATATGCACCATCCCACAGACAGGATAGCACATACCATAGCCTTTGATAAACCATGCACTAGCTGGAATGAGTGAAATATCGATACACCAGTCATAGTGCACTGGCTAGAACAAGAGAAATAGCCCAATGGGCTCACCGACTGAGCACAATCATAGTCCGACGACCGATCATGCATCAATCGAGCACTTTATCACTGGGCTATGTCTAACCATCAACAGTAACTTGTACGTGGGAGAACTTGTACGTGGGAGATGTGAGGGGGGGGGGGGGGGGGGGGGGGGGATTGTAGCTCATTGGTATAGTGCCCATCAGACTTGCATTTGGTTATATATCTTACGAGTTGTTTAAGAAACATATATAAACACAACTGGCATTATTTTACAACACACTGGCGTATGTCAACTTGACGACGAAGAAAAATAAAACAAAAGCCTGTCGGGAAGGATCAGTGCCTCCTGCATAGCTAAGGTAGATCGCAGTGACTTACGGTGAGTTTTACTTGCCGTGCCTCCACAAAAGTAAAATTCGACCCCTGTATCCCTTTAAATCTAATGGCGTTAGCCCCGCTCTATCGAGTTTCATACAAGCTTGTAGGAACTGGAGAGAAGTGTACCTTGAACACACATCCCAGCGCTGGCTGTTTCTGACAGGTTACCAGGTGAGTTCCTATTCCAAACGAGTCAATCTCATGACCCTATGTGAAAACAATAACACATGTTAAAACACTGTAATGAATATTAAAACATTGTAATGAATATTAAAATATTGTACAAATATTAAAACATTGTAATATTAAAACACTGTAAAAAATAATAATAATAATAAAAATAATATAAAAATAAAATAAAATAATAATAAATAAACATAAATATTAAAACATTGTAATGAACATTAAACACAGTAAAGAATATTAACACATTGTAATGAATATTAAAACATTGTAATGAATATTAAAACATTGTAATGAATATTAAAAACATGATAATGCATATTTAAAAACATCATAATAAATATTAAAACATTGTAATGAATATTTAAAACCATCATAATAAATATTAAAACATTGTAATGAATATTAAAAACATCATAATGAATATTAAAACATTGTAATGAATATTAAAACATTGTAATGAATATTAAAAATTGCTAAGTGAATTAAAAGAAACTTGTAATGAATATTAAAACAGTCCAGCAATATTAATAAAAACATTTAAAACAATGTATAAGTGAGAGATGCAGTAAACCTGACAAAGTTTGTTTTACCTGTTGGTTGAGAGAGTGAATCGTTTCTTCATTAATATCATTACTGGCAACTATCATCAGTTTCTCAAAGAACGGCACATTAAATCTGGAAAATAAATTACCCCAAACAATAAAACTATGAAGCTAAATGGAGTAGACACAGCTCTGCCACACTAAAACATGGTTACTCAGGATTCCCACTAGGAATGTCTTAGAGCCGTAAGGAGTGCCTTTAAATTTTAAACTCAAGTTAATGGTCTCCATGTTTGTTTGTTTTTATCTTCTTTTTATCCCACTGTCTCCTTTCCTTTTACTCGTTTGTCGGGCAACTCCTCCTATCTTTCAACTTCTTTCGCTATCCAACTCCACATCCCAGTCCTTGTCTCTCCAGCCGCGACAGGTGCTTGTCTCTTGTGGCTATCCGTGCCACACACCTGTCATTTCCCATCAGCTTTTAGCTGTGGGCTTAGTCTGACCACTTCGGGGAGTGTTCAATAGTTACTTGTGGCATTGTTAAGAGGCACTTGTAACCACCTACTATGCTCCCCTACTCATGGCCTCAGTAGTTAAGCCATTGGACATAAGGTTGGTTGGTACTAGGTTCACAGCCTGATACCGACTCCCACCCAGATAGAAGTTTGCTTTGTTTAATGACACCACTAGAGCATATTGATTTATTAAATATCAGCTATTGGATGTCAAACATACTGTCAGTTTTGACAGTCATAGAGAGGAAACCTGCTACATTTTTTATCAGTAGCAAGGGATCTTTTATATGCACCATCCCACAGACAGGATAGCACATACCACGGCCTTTGATGTACCAGCTGTCCACCCAAATAGTGTTTTAACAACTCAGTGGGAAGGTGTAAGACCATTACACCCTCTTCTTCTCACTAACAACTAACCCACTGTCCTGGAGAGACAGCTCAAATAGCTGAAGTGTGTGCCTAGGACAGTGTGCTTGAACTGTGATTGGATACAAGCACACAAACGAGCTGAAATGATTGTATTGTAAGGAAATGTTATACTTTCTACTTTTGATGATAGCTTAACGACACCACTAGATCACACTGATTTATTAATCATCGGCTATTGGATTTTGATGATAGAAGGAAGGAAATGTTTTATTTAACGACGCACTCAACACATTTTATTTACGGTTATATGGCATCAGACATATGGTTATGGACCACACAGATATTGAAGGAAGAAACCCGCCGTCGCTACTGCACAAGCTACTCTTTTCGACTGGCAGCAAGGGATCTTTTATATGCACCATCCCACAGACAGGGTAGTATCATCGGCTATTGGATTTTGATGATAGATGCCTGCTAGTTAATTATATATAATGACACCAGTAGAGCACATTGATTAATTAATCATGAACTTCATGTACAGGATGTCAAACATTTGGTAAATCTGACAAGTAAACTCCACAGGGTACCCTCTACATTTTTCTACTAGTAGTAAGAGATCTTTCCCACAGATGGGACAGCACATACCATGGCCTTTGATAAACCCATCATGGGGCACTACTTCAGCAGGGATCATGCACGGGGGCGACGTGGGTGAAATAATCGCCCTTTCATACTAAACTTCGCCTAATTTTTCATCCATGGCGAAGTTCTAAGACACGTTCTTTTAAAAAAATATATATATATATATATATCACAAGTTCAGGTGAGATGCTTACAACCATAGGTGTATGAGCTCCCATTTTTTGTGTGGGTGGGGATGGGGGTTGTACAAGCTGATGTGCGAATCTGGGGCCTAATTCACAAAGATCTCTTAGGCTCTGCTAGACAACAAAGCATCCTCTTTTTAAGTATTTTAGCATTCCACTGTGAGATCGCAAAGTTGCAAGAGTATAATGAATTAGGCCCGTTCTTTTGGCAATTTTGCGAGACATTAGTGAATTAGGCCCCTGGATAACAACATTTATTCATATTAATATTACTGGCAAACAACTACTAGTGTACAGCGTTATGAACGAATCAGCAGGCATTTTTACATTGATTTTTACTAATATTGTGGGCAGAATGATGGAATACCTGGCGAAAACAATTTCAAGACAGCTCAATTTTAATTCCCCCCCCCCCCCGAGTATCTCCATCATTTTTTCAATTTGAGAATTTGTTTCAACCATCCTCCCCCCCTCCCCCGTCTCGTATGTACACCCCACCCTCAAAACCCAGGGATAAACGCCGTAACTGGATAAATCAACAAATCATGGCAGAGGCGATGAAAAAACATTTAAAGGAACGGACCCTAGTTTCAACCTGTGAAAATTAACAATAAGTTTAGTTAATCTACAAACCTGTAACACATTTGGATAACGTTACAATTAAGTAAAACATGAGTCTGTGACTTTAAAATGGTGAAATACCCTCTAAAACGTGCATTTTTAAAAATATGAGAAATGCATTTTGTGATATTAACACACCAGTATAACCAAAAACACATCGAATGTAGGAAAAATGATAATCTAAACCATAAAATCTAAGTAGAATATGATTTCAGTTATCAAAAACGGCTACAATAGTAAAAACTATGCCATAGTGTTTAAAAACTAGGGTATGTCTCTTTAAAAACAAAAACAATTGACACTCACGTGTCGGCAACCAGCTTAAACGTCTGCCTGACCGTCGTCGACAGATACGACAAGTCTCCGCTGTCCAACCGAATTCCTATCGCTCGGTAACCAAGTTCGTGTAGCGCCATGGCGACGATACAAAAGTTGGGCAGTCCCGTTCTGATGACGTCGTAGGTGTCAATGAGGGCGACAAGGCCGTTGGGGAACGCCTGCGCGTATGTGACGAACGCCGCCAGTTCACCTTCATTCACCTGGTCCGTGAGAAATCCTGGAGAAAATAAAACACAGATGTCATTTAAACAGAGCTTGAACAACTAAAACCAGATGTAATGAGAATTCCAGTTACATGTATATAAACATTGAAAGCAAGGAGAAAACGGAAGCACTAGTCCAACCCCAACCCTGAAGAATATTCATCCCCCCCCCTCCCTCCCCCACCTGCTCTTTGGTTGCATGGTGAATTCACATAACTGACTCCTCCAATTGCTCTACTATGAGAAAAAAATAATTCAACAGATACTACTTTAGCAGGGTTTGAAAATTTGAAATCTAATGTAATCAGAATTCCCATTGCTTGGTTTCTTATTCAGAGTTCACCTCCATAACATGGTCTTTCTGAAATCTGGAAAATAAACAGATGTCACTTACGCAGAGCTTGAAAATTTGAAATCTAACATATTTAGAATTTCAATTACATTCACTAGTGTTGCAAGGGGGGGGGGGGGGGGGGGGGGGGAGAGGCATGGCAGCCCCAATCACACGTCTTTTTCCCCCAACCTCCTGGTACATTTTTCTGTCACATCATAACATGACAAAGACAGTGTGGTGTCCCCCCCCCCCCCCCCCCCCCCCCCCCCCCCCCCCCCCACCCCCCCCCCAACTCCAACATAAAATCCTGGCTACACCAGTGGTTACATTCTTTCTTATCAGCATTTACTTTAATTAAGCTACTCCTTAGAAATCCTAGCATTATGGCATTTTCAGGAGAATAATTGCTCACAAACAATTTGACTGGTTTTCAACATGTCCTATCCAATCACATTCATTTAATGTTACATAAAAGAACCAGTCTTTGTGTGTGCTCGGCCTCCTGAACTTGACTGGTTTTCAACATGTCCTATCCAATTACTTTTATTTAATGTTCTATAAAAGAACCAGTCTTTGTGAGTGCTCAGCCTCCTGAACTTGACTGGTTTTCAAAATGTCCTATCCAATCACATTCATTTAATGTTATATGAAAGAATCAGTCTTTGTGAGCACTTGGCTTCCTGAACTTGACTGGTTTCCAACATACCCTATCCAATCACATTCATTTAACATTATATGAAAGAACCAGTCTTTGCGAGTGCTTGTACTTTGTGTACTGTTTCTACCCACCTAAGACTGGGGCCAACTTGCTGCACCACTTTGAACACACATCGATGAAGTCCACCACCCTAGAACCATCCTTCTGTTTCAAAGTCTGCAGAAGAAACATACAAAATAAAGAGAAAAAGAAAGGAATATTTAACGATAGCTCAGCATATTTCTAAACTACGGTTATTTAAGGTCTAACATGATGGTTATTTTTTGACATTACATAAAAAGAGGAAACCTGCTGTGCCAAAAGGGCTACCCCTAAAAACAAAAAAGCGCCACAGGATTCTTTCTCATACAGGACAGTACATACCACAGCCTTTGGTGTACTAGTCGCGGGACACTGGTTGGGAAGGTAAAAGTTAAATCCACTGAGGATGATCGATCTTACAACTTATCACACCTCAGGTGAGCATTCTACCACCGAACTATATACCTCACACATACACACACATAAACATGCACACCAAGGAAGGTCATGTTAATGCAGGGCCAGCTCTGTCACTTGCCAAATTCTCCAATTGTGAATTTCTAAAACAATTGACAAATTTTATTTTAATTTGGCGTTAAAAATTCATGTAATACTTCGTATTTTGTAAAAAAAACAATAACCACGTTTCTGCAGGTTTTTTTACTTTAAATTAATAGATAATTTGATAAAATTTTCTGCTTACCAAGAGCTAGTCCTGTAAAGTTTGTTTTGTTTAACGATACCATTAGAGCACCTTATTTAATCAATCATCAGCTAATGAAGGTCAAACATTTGTTCACTGTAGCACACAATCTGTACAGAAAACCTGCTACATTTTCCCATTGGTAGATAGGGATCTTTTACATGCACTTTCCCATAGATAGGACAGCACATACCACACCGTTTGATATATCAGTCGTAGGGCACTGGTTGTGATGGAGAGAAAAAACTTGATGAAAGAATGGGTCCATGAAGGGGATTCGATCCTGCGATCCAAGTAGCTCCGGGGACTGTTCTACGGACTGAGATAGAATCTGGTATGAAGATCCTTACAAGTATTGTAATGGATTGACATACATACCCGGTCCTTGATATCTGAAAGAGTGGCGAAAGACGTGACAAAAGCGTGAGCATGTGTCCCTCGAACGGGAATCCCAAACATCTTGCCTGCGAGAACGTTGCTGGTTCCATCAAAACCTGTCACAGGAGGAGCAAAAAGAACCAAGTTACAACAAGACTGAATGTGCTGGAACTCTTCACAAAAGAAAACAAAGAAACATTTGAAGAGTCTCATAGCAAAATGTGATAAATGCCACTATACACACCCAATCCTAATTTTTTTAAATTCCAAATCACCATAAAGACTACGCCAGTTTTTCGGCAATCTGCGATATATCCTCAGACAATCGTATTGCGTTTTGCTGACAACTTAATTTGATGTTGTGTTTATCTACGTGTGAACAATGTCTGAGTGGTGTTCGCACAATGGTGTGAAATATGGCGTTTATTGCGTTTTCCGATGAAACATTTATTTAATGACACCATAGTATCAGATAGTGTGTTAATTAGTGTCAACTAATGTTTTATTTAGTGCCACCTAGTCGTGTTTATGTTGGCTAATGTTTTCGTTAATTTCAACTAGTGTTTTAGTGTCAACAAGTGGTTTTACTTAGTGTCCACTAGTGCCTAAATAGTCAACTAGTGTTTTAGTTTGTGTAACATTGAGTTTTACTTAGTGTTAAGCCCCTGAATTCTTTTGGTCCTAAAGACATTCTCAATTCAAGCTTAAACTGTCATAGCACATCAACCTGCAGGCAAGGCATCACTTACCACCAAGATAACAGTACTGAGAAGCTAAAAGCCCTCCGTTTGGGCCCTGAGCTCTTCTTAATCCAAACTGAACATCAACAAGGCATCACTTACCACCAAGATAATAGTACCGAGAAGCAGACAGCCCTCCATCTGGGCCCTGAGCCCTTCTTAATCCAAAAAGAACAAGGCAGCACTTACCACCAAGATAACAGTACCAAGAAGCAGACAGCCTTCCATTGGGCCCTGTGCTCTTCTTAATCCAAACTCCAACATCAACAAGGCAGCACTTACCACCAAGATAACAGTATCAAGAAGCAGACAGCCCTCCGTCTGGGCCCTGAGCACTTCTTAATCCAAACTCCAACATCAACAAGGCAGCACTTACCACCAAGATAACAGTACTGAGAAGCAGACAGCCCTCCATCTGTGCCCTGAGCTCTTCTTAATACAAACTAAACATCAACAAGGCAGCACTTACCACCAAGATAACAGTACCAAGAAGCAGACAGCCCTCCGTATCCGCCCTGAGCACTTCTTAATCCAAACTCCGACATCAACAAGGCAGCACTTACCACCAAGATAACAGTAATGAGAAGCAGACAGCCCTCCATCTGGGCCCTGAGCCCTTCTTAATCCAAAAAGAACAAGGCAGCACTTACCACCAAGATAACAGTACCAAGAAGCAGACATTCCTCCGTCTCGGACCTGAGCACGTTTTAATCCAAACTCCAACATCAACAAGGCAGCACTTACCACCAAGATAACAGTACAGAGAAGCAGACAGCCCTCCATCAGGGCCCTGAGCTCTTCTTAATACAAACTGAACATCAACAAGGCAGCACTTACCACCAAGATAACAGTACAGAGAAGCAGACAGCCTTCCATTGGGGCCCTGAGCTCTTCTTAATCCAAACTCTATTTCAAGAAGGCAGCACTTACAACCAAGATAACAGTACTGAGAAGCAGACAGCCCTCCATCTGGGCCCTGAGCTCTTCTTAATACAAACTGAACATCAACAAGGCAGCACTTACCACCAAGATAACAGTACCAAGAAGCAGACAGACCCCCGTCTCGGCCCTGAGCACTTCTTAATCCAAACTCCAACATCAACAAGGCAGCACTTACCACAAAGATAACAGTACCGAGAAGCAGACAGCCCTCCATCTGGGCCCTGAGCTCTTCTTAATACAAACTGAACATCAACAAGGCAGCACTTACCACCAAGATAACAGTACCAAGAAGCAGACAGACCTCCGTCTCGGCCCTGAGCACTTCTTAATCCAAACTCCAACATCAACAAGGCAGCACTTACCACAAAGATAACAGTACCGAGAAGCAGACAGCCCTCCATCTGGGTCCTGAGCTATTCTTAATACAAACTGAACATCAACAAGGCAGCACTTACCACCAAGATAACAGTACCGAGAAGCAGACAGCCCTCCATCGGGGCCCTGAGCTATTCTTAATACAAACTGAACATCAACAAGGCAGCACTTACCACCAAGATAACAGTACCGAGAAGCAGACAGCCCTCCATCGGGGCCCTGAGCACTTCTTAATCCAAACCCCAACATCAACAAGGCAGCACTTACCACCAAGATAACAGTACCGAGAAGCAGACAGCCCTCCATCAGGGCCCTGAGCTCTTCTTAATCCAAACTCTAACAACTGCTTGTTCGGACCAGCTGCTAAACGAAACCTCATAGCGTTTGTTGCAACCAAACTGAAAAGACAATATATAAAATAAAATAAAATCTTGACTTATAGTAGTTTGCAACATATTGTTTAAAGTCAATGATCTCTTCAATAAATCAAAATATCTGATGGAAATGTACTGACAGCCAGCAAGGTCTATTCTATCAGGTAGGCCAATATCAAAGCGTCCTGTGCCCTTAATTTCAGTGATGCCATTAACAGAGGTCCAGAAAGTACTCACCCGCTCACCAAATGTGAGTAAACATTCTGATGGATGAGTTAAAAAATGTAACTACAAGTCCAACGGGAGATCTGTCTTTTTCTGACTGACCGTAAACTTTTTATATGATATATTAAGAACAAAAAAGGCTGGCAGAAATGTGATTACAGCCCGCAATGACCATCTATAAAACATATGTGTAAAAATTATTTTAAAAGTCACTGTGTAATATTAGGTTATTCATATATATGTGTCCAGGGCAAATGTAGAAAACGGTCCACTAGGTTCACATTCAAACACCCAGGTCCAGATCATGCTATTCCCACAGTTATCTCTGCTACTCGCCAAATTCAACAATTGCGAATTTTAAACACAGCTGGCAAATTTTATCTTAATTTGACGAAAAAATTTCATGTAATAATTGATATTTAAAAAAAAAAAAAAAAAAATAATGGTGGGAAAGAAAGAAAGAAGTGTTTTATTTAACGACGCACTCAACACATTTTATTTATGGTTTTATGGCGTCAGACATATGGTTAAGGGCCACACAGGTTTTGAGAGGAAACCCGCAGTCGCCACTACATGGGCTATTCTTCCGATTAGCAGCAAGGGATCTTTTATTTGCGCTTCCCACAGGCAGGATAGCACAAACCATGGCCTTTGTTGAAGCAGTTATGGATCACTGGTCGGTGCAAGTGGTTTACACCTACCCATTGAGCCTTGCGGAGCACTCACTCTGGGTTTGGAGTCGGTATCTGGATTAAAAATCCCATGCCAGTACCTACCAGCTTATAGACCGATGGCCTGCCACAACGCCACCGAGGCCGGTAAATAATGGTGGGTTAAATAGATAATTTGGCAAAATTTTGTACACGCCCAGAGCTAGCCCTGTATGCCCCTTCATTAACCAAGCTTATGAACGAGTTTTTCTCCAAGTTTTACCTGGCATAATTAACGAGGTTGAGTAAAGGTGTCTCCATCAGCTGAACAATGGCCAGAGGTCCCTCCACAATGAGCAGCGGTACTTTGGGAAACACAATCGTACCTTCCTCTATAGCGTGCACGGTCACATCGTTAGTCGTCAGATTTGCCAAATAATCGAAGAATTCTGGTTCTGTAGAACTCGGTAAAACTGATTTCAAATACTCTATGTCTGAAATATAGAATTAAATAATTAAAAAAGAAATTGTAATCTATATGGCAATAACTGAAATGTAGAATTAAAAATTGACTTTAATACTCTAGGGGCGAGATTTAGCTCACCTGGTTAATTGCTTGCTTGAGGTGCTTGCATCACAGGATCGAATCACCACAATGGATCCATTCAACTGACTGGGGTTTTTCTTGTTTCAACCAGTGCACCACAACTGGACGAAGGCCATGGTATATGTTTTCCTGTCTCTGGGAAAGTGCATATAAAAGATCCCTTGCTACATTAGAAAAAATGTAGCAGGCTTCCTCTCATGACTACTTGTCAGAATTACCAAATGTTTGACATCCAATAGCCGATGATTAATTAACCGATGTGTTCCAGTGGTGTCGTTAAACAAAACAAACTTAAATACTCTATGTCATAAGTACAGAATTAAAACAGGCATTTCATGAGTGCTGCTAAAGCAATTCATGCCCCTAAGCTACTGGGCTCACAAAGAAGTTCAAGTGTTATAACTCTGTCAAAAATAGATAAATGTCATTTCTGACAGAGTTACAGTCCTTGAATAAATTGAGTGAAACACAAGACTCTGACTTTGAAACGGTGAAATACCCTCTAAAAATAGACTAAAACTCAACTCCATAATTGTTACTTCTCAGACACACATGCAATCTTAAAAACATGAGAAATGCATTTTGTGATATTAAAAACACCAGGATGACCAAAAACACTTCGAATGTACGAAAATGGATAATCTAAACAATAAAATCAAAGTAAAGTATGATTTCAGTTGTCAAAAATGGCTCTTAATAGTCACAAATATGTCTTAGTGTTTAAAAACTAGGGTATGTCCCTTTAATTGGATATAAGCATGAAAATAGGTTGATACGATTTGGCCACATCTCTGTCAAATATGGGCAAATTCCCATGAAACTCAAACCGGATTTGGCCATATCTCTGTCAAATATGGGCAAATTCCCATGAAACTCAAACCGGATTTGGCCATATCTGTCAAATATGGGCAAATTCCCATGAAACTCAAACCAACATGATAAAGATATACACAAAATTTCAGCTTAATATCTTCATTAAAGAAAAGTCTAGAAAGCTATATGTGAGACAGACAGACAGACAGACTGATGTACAGACTGACAGGACATATAGTCTTCTCCGCTTTGACTGGTAGTTACTACTAAAAAGAAACTAGATCTATACTCAAAGTGCATATAAAAATCCCTTTCAGACAAAAAAAATTAAGGTTTCCTCTGAAGATGTCCTGTTAAAACAAATGTCTGACATCCAATAGTCGATGAATAATAAATCAATGTGCTCTAACGGCGTCCTTAAACAAAACTAACTTTAATCATTTGTAGACATTAAACTGTCTTAATTTAAAAAAATGGTGAGGTGCCAACCACACTTTCCTTTCTGTTCTTATAAAATGTTACATTTGCTTTCTGTAACACCACTAGAGCACATTGATTTATTAATCATAGGCTATTGGATGTCAAACATTGGGTAATTTTTACATTTAGTCTTAGAGAGGAAACCCACTACATTTTTCCATTAGTAGCAAGGGATTTTTTATATGCACCATCCCACAGACAGGACAGCACATACCACATCCTTTGATATACCAGTCGTGGTCTTTGAGGAAACCCATTACATTTTTCATTTAGCAACAAAGGATCTTTTATGTGCACCATCTCACAGGTGTGTTAGCACATACCATAGCCTTTGATATACCAGTCGTGGTGCACTGGCTGGAACAAGAAATATTCCAATGGGCCTACTGATGGGGATCGATCCCAGACTGACCGCTCTTTAGCTGAGCACTTTACCACTAGGATACATCCCACCCTGTTATAACCGGTTTTACTTACCACAAGATGTGAAGTGGAAATTCTCAAGAAATTTCATGCATTCTTCCAAACCAGCAAATATGGTGAATTCTCCCGAGAATGGATTCTTTCGGAAATACAGATCGAATGTGGCAACGCTGTTCATTTTCCCGCTTCTCCAGTATGCGTAAGCCATTGTGATCTGGTAGAGATCTGAAAACAAAATCATTAAAATCAACATTGTTTTAATTAGTGATGTTCCAGTGATGGATTTTAATTGAAAATTTTATTCTAATTTGGCAAAAACATTTCATGCTGGTACCGGTCAGCAACATGTAAGTTTAATGTTGACTTGAGAATAATTCAAACTAAAGCTCTGTGGCATCAGATTTAGGAAAACGTTTGTATTTTAGACACAGTAGCTTGCGACCATTTGGTTGTCGACGACTGCCAAAGCATTACAGAGAGTTTCCTCTAGCCTTCACCTACATATCAATATCAATAAGGGGAGGGCTGTAGGTGAATTGAGCTACCCGTAATGGTGTTATGTGATATTCCATTTGGGGCAGGATCTCAGTGGCGCATCTAAGGCTTCCCCAGGACCCACCTAAATTTTGCAAGTTATAGGGGTTTTTTTCTATGTTGTAGAATCCGAGAAATTCCTTCGGAAACATTGCCACACCCCCCCCCCCCCCCCACCCAATCAATAGTTTTACTGGATCTGACATTGTATCCTCATTCGGAATAAGTTTCATTTCATACCTGTCGGGTTCAGGTGTTTTCAGACAGGGGTGATGATTATGATAATTGATAAGGGGCATTGTTATGATTCTGTAAGGCATAATATATGATGTACTAGTCTACTGTTGTGTAATTATTTTAATTTACTTTGTAAAATACATATTTAGAGTCGGTGTCTGCAGTATTCGTAGGTCGAAATACCAAAAACACAGAGGATGCGGAAAATATTTCGAAAGTGAAAGTATCTCGTTTAGCAGGAATTTAGAGAAAAACGTGTTGCGTGTTCGTTAAAATATTTGACATTGTCACCAAGTGTAATTATGTTTTATTTTCAGAAATATATACGATTAAACGTTTCACCTGTCAGTAAAGCTCGAATAACACCATTTCTTTCTCCATTTCCATTGTACTGGACATCGTTGTGCATGTCCATCGTTTCCACTGCCGCTGACATCTTTATATGATAGACTGTTGCCTTGCGCATTCCAAACACCAACTACCAGTTAATTTATTCGGTCATATTCGTAAAAGGAATTATAAATGTTCGGAATAGCTCGGTCGGTTCCGGTGACCTCAACTTACACGGCCGAGGTATGCCGAATGATAATTACGGTGAACCGAAGTTTTTATAACAGAAGCACGAGTGTTGATGTCTGGTAGAATGTTGAAGTTGATTTAGAACGTAGATAGTTTTGTCTTTTGTTACAGTCTATATTTTGGTGGTAAGAATGATTTGTATTTATACGAAGTATAGGTCTATTATTAGCGTCGTGAAAAGAAATAGCAACAGTTAATGTTCTCAGTAGGATACGAGTGTCGAACCGGCATTGGGATTTGACTGGTGGCGTTGTATCAAATGCGGACGCGTTGTCGTGTTCTTCGAGAAAGGGAAAATACAGTAATATATGATTACCTCAGCACATGTTAAATTATGGTTAATTGATGCCTACCGTATGGTTCCTTATTTCCACTGATGGTCCAGGATCATTCCTTTCTAAATTCAGTGGCCCGAGTCACCTCCAGCCCTCCCCTTATAATAATGGCTTATTGATACTGATATGCAGCGGAAGGCTAGAGGAAACTATGTAATGCTTTGGCAATCATCGATAACCAAATGGTCACAAGCTACTGTGTCTAAATTACATTTTCCCCCCTAAATCTGATGCCACAGAGCTTTAGTTTGATTATTCTCTAGTTCAGTCATGACATTAAACTGACGTTAACCAGTACCAATGTTACTGGAAAAAACCCGACGCCCCTATGCTAAAAGAACCTGCACTGTAACACGGTGACTGTACTTTTTTGTGGTGACGTAGAGGAAAGTATTTCTTCGTGTAGTGTTAGTACTGGTTAACAACATGTAAGTTTAATGTCATGACAGGACTCGAGAATAATCAAATTAAAGCTCTGTGGCATCAGATTACGGAAAAAATGTGTATTTTAGACACAGTAGCTTGCAACCATTTGGTTGTCGACAATTGCCAAAGCATTAGTTTCCTCTAGCCTTCCCCTACATATCAATATCAATATGGGGAGGACTCTCTGTCTCTTTAGCCAAACCAAATTAAAACTATTAACCCATCATTAAACATTAACATGCTAGTCTTTCAAACGAGGGCGGGATGTAGCCCAGTGGTAGAGCGCTCGCTTGATGTGTGGTCTGTTTAGGATCGATCCCTGTCAGTGCGCCCATTGGGCTATTTCTCGTTCCAGCCAGTGCACCACAACTGGTATATTAAAGGCTGTGGTATGTGCTCTCCTGTCTGTGGGATGGTGTAAATAAAAGATCCCTTGCTACTAATGGACAATGAAGTGGGTTTCCTCTCTAAGACTATACATCAAAATTACTGTTTGACATTCAATAGCCAATGATTGATAAATCAATGTGCTCTAGTGGTGTTGTTAAACAAAACAAACTTTAACTCTCAAATGAACTGACTAGCTGAATTTATGCAAAGTAAATTCATCAGACATTTTGTATTGTCATGTGCTTGTATTGTTTGACTAATATCATATTCTCTCATTATTTTGAACCTGGATTTTAACTCATCATCTCTGTAACCGTTACTCGAACAATATTTTTTTCTTTTATTTTGCAGCTGGATTTCAATTTATCATCTTTGGAACTCTAAAAATTGTCCGACACAAAGATGATACCTGCTCGTAAGAAGCGAAGAGTTCGATTTTCTAAAGAATCTCCATTTCCTGTCCCAGTTTCGAGCATCACTGGAGAACCAGTTGCTTCAGACCACTGGTTCTACTACACAGGATATCTACAGGGTCGATCCGTGATCGTGCAGCACTCGGGGGATATCAGCTTCCTCTACAAGATGGTAAGACATAGTTTTATGTAGCACAGTCTTTACTGGTTCTACTACAGTGGATATTTACACGGTCGATCCGTGATCGTACAGCACTCGGGGTATATTAGCTTCCTCTACAAGATGGTAAGACCTAGTTTAATGTAGCACAGTCTTCACTGGTTCTGTTACACAGGATATCAGCTTCCTCTGCAAGATGGTAAGACCTAGTTTTATGTAGCACAGTCTTCACTGGTTCTGCTACACAGGATATCAGCTTCCTCTACAAGATGGTAAGACCTAGTTTTATGTAGCACAGTCTTCACTGGTTCTACTACACAGGATATCAGCTTCCTCTGCAAGATGGTAAGACCTAGTTTTATGTAGCACAGTCTTCACTGGTTCTGCTACACAGGATATCAGCTTCCTCTGCAAGATGGTAAGACCTAGTTTAATGTAGCACAGTCTTCACTGGTTCTGTTACACAGGATATCAGCTTCCTCTGCAAGATGGTAAGACCTAGTTTTATGTAGCACAGTCTTCACTGGTTCTGCTACACAGGATATCAGCTTCCTCTACAAGATGGTAAGACCTAGTTTTATGTAGCACAGTCTTCACTGGTTCTACTACACAGGATATCAGCTTCCTCTGCAAGATGGTAAGACCTAGTTTTATGTAGCACAGTCTTCACTGGTTCTGCTACACAGGATATCAGCTTCCTCTACAAGATGGTAAGACCTAGTGTTATTTAGCACAGTCTTCACTGGTTCTACTACACAGGATATCAGCTTCCTCTACAAGATGGTAAGACCTAGTTTTGTTTTTATGTAGCAGTCTTCACTGGTTCTGCTACACAGGATATCAGCTTCTTCTACAAGATTGTAAGACCTAGTGTTATGTAGCACAGTCTTCACTGGTTCTACTACACAGAATATCAGATTCTTCTACAAGATGGTAAGATGTAGTTTTATGTAACAGTCTTCACTGGTTCTACTACACAGGATATCAGCTTCCTCTACAAGATGGTAAGATGTAGTTTTATGTAACAGTCTTCACTGGTTCTACTACACAGGATATCAGCTTCCTCTACAAGATGGTAAGACCTAGTTCTATGTAGCACAGTCTTCACTGGTTCTACTACACAGGATATCGGTTTCCTCTACAAGATGGTAAGACCTAGTGTTATGTAGCACAGTCTTCACTGGTTCTACTACACAGGATATCAGCTTTCTCTACAAGATGGTAAGACCTAGTGTTATGTAGCACAGTCTTCACTGGTTCTACTACACAGAATATCAACTTCTTCTACAAGATGGTAAGACCTAGTGTTATGTAGCACAGTCTTCACTGGTTATACTACACAGGATATCAACTTCCTCTACAAGATGGTAAGATGTAGTTTTATGTAACAGTCTTCACTGGTTCTACTACACAGGATATCAACTTCCTCTACAAGATGGTAAGATGTAGTTTTATGTAACAGTCTTCACTGGTTCTACTACACAGGATATCAGCTTCCTCTACAAGATGGTAAGATGTAGTTTTATGTAACAGTCTTCACTGGTTCTACTACACAGGATATCAACTTCCTCTACAAGATGGTAAGACCTAGTTCTATGTAGCACAGTCTTCACTGGTTCTACTACACAGGATATCAGCTTCCTCTACAAGATGGTAAGACCTAGTTCTATGTAGCTTAGTCTTCACTGGTTCTACTATACAGGATATCAGCTTCCTCTACAAGATGGGAAGACCTAGTTTTATGTAGCAGTCGTCAATGGTTCTACTGCACAGGATATTAGCTTCCTCTACAATGGTAACACAGTTTTATATAGCACAGTCTTTGCCATAATCAAAATCATTTGGCGAGCTGAAGAGCACTCACTTGAAATGGTGCCAAGGAAGTAATGATATGAAGTTTTAAATAAAATATATTAAATTTTGTATTGCAGTGCAATCAATCTCCTAAAAAGTTAAACTTTTAACTATTCTTCAACACCAAACATGCTGTGCTAATCATGTGATAGACAAGTTCAAACATAACGTATGTGAGGTAATCTCACCATGGGATAAATTGTCTATACAAACTGAGTCATTATACCCACATTCACTATTCTTCCACACCTTACATGATGTGCTAAACAGATGTGCAGGAAATACTAGTCACTCCCCTTCTGGAGGACAAATTCTAACACAATAATGTTAATTTATGTGAGGTAGTCTCACCTCGTAACAAAATATCTATACAAACTGAGTCAGTAGTATCTCTAATGTTTCTCGGTACATGTACTCTATACAGACACTGACTGAGTCATTGTTTTGTTGAGTAAATCTTTTGAACTATCTTAGTACATACAAATATACATGTATACAAAATGTATCAGGGATGTTATCTGCATGGAGTGAATGGGTGGTTGAATATGAACTTAGTAGACCCATTTGTCTAAATTTGCACTGGATACCTACACCAATTCAATAGACTAATATAGCACTTTATTATATAACATTTAGTAAAATATCTTAAAATATCAGTGAAATAAAAATGTCATCAATCGGTGAAAATTTCACTCAAAAAATGTTATCGTCACTGTAGTAAGTGTTATCTTCACTGTAAGAAAGCCAGAACTATTTTACTGCTGGCATTTTAAAAATAAAGGTAAATTGCCAAAAGTTATGTAATAAAAAGAAAAGTTCATTTTTTTGTCAAATATGATTTATATCTCATCTCGTGAAGTTTGCAATCATATCACACTCCAAACTTCACCCAATGAGATATAAATCATATTTGACAAAAAACATGAAATATCCTCTATTTAAAAGATTGTTTAAAACTCGGCAGGGGGGATGGGTCATCTGAATCCCAACCTGCCACCACCACCCGGGACCCACCTAGCCTATGCCCCTGTGTATATCTTCCTTTGCAAAAAACAAAGCAATGATAATCCAAAAATACTGTAAATGTTGTCTTCACTTCTTTGTTTTTCTTTCCCAGGGATTCTTTGGTAAGGGGAATTTGTCACGATCTCAGCCAGACTTTAACAATCATTTCCGGACCGCTCGTGTCCCCATTCCTGGAACCGCTGATACCTTAATCCAGCCGAGGGTGGTGAGTCGCAGACTGTAAGATTTGCTTTTTATATTTGTTGTGTATTAGAAGCCGTAGTTTGTGTGTGTGTGTGTCTCTCTGTCTCTCTGACATCGCTCACACAAATGTTTTTTATATTTGTTGTGTATTAGAAGCAGTAGTGTCTGTCTGTCTCTCTTTTGCTTTCTCACTCTATCTCTCTCTCTCTTGCTTTCTCACTCTATCTCTCTCTCTTGCTTTCTCACTCTATCTCTCTCTTGCTTTCTCACTCGATCTCTCTCTCTTGCTTTCTCATTCTCTCTCTTCTCTAGATTCTCGCTTTCTCTCTGGTCTCTCTGTGTCTCTTGTCGCTCGCTCTCTCTCTCGGCCTTTGTCTCACCGTCTCTACCTTTCACACAAGTCTTAATTTTGCTTAACTGATTATTTGTTTGCACATTACATTTAGGAGATCAGTTACATGGTCATGATGATTTTCTGGGTTTTTTGTTTTTTTTAATCCCCCTGTCCCCTTTCCTTTCTATCCTTTGAATTCCATCTCATTTCTTCCCGATCTGGCAACTTCTTTCGCTGTCCACTTCCACATCACAGTCATAGTCTCTCCAACCGCAACAGGTGCTTGTCTCTTGTGGCTAACATGGTGATTTTCACTGAAATGAAATGGGTTGACTGAACCCGTGAATGGTTTACACAAATGTTTAAGTCTTGGAGGCCTGAGAATGACAGTTTGTGTGAAACGTTTTGTGCTCTGGTAGTCCCATCCGCCATTACCTCAAGACGTAGACATGAGTATTTCTCTTTGATAAAAAGTATCATGTGTAATCAGGGCTTTATCACCTTTGTTTCTAGACTCCGATAATGGGCACCATTCTCCACCATTCTACAGAGGCTATATCATTTTTTTATTCCCAGTTTTGGAATAAAACATTCCCAATCTGAATGTAAATCTCATTCGCTTGACAAACCTTCCCACCCCAGTAACGTTTCGTAATGCACAGTAGGTATATTTATTTGAATACACACAAGTACATGCATATACAAATACATATATACACACAAGTACATGCATATACAGATACATATATACACACAAGTACATGCATATACAGATACATATATACACACAAGTACATGCATATACAGATACATATATACACACAAGTACATGCATATACAGATACATATATACACACAAGTACATGCATATACAGATACATATATACACACAAGTACATGCATATACAGATACATATATACACACAAGTACATGCATATACAGATACATATATACACACAAGTACATGCATATACAAATACATATACATATATAGCATTACTTGTTTAATTCTAACTTGGCTTAATAAGATGTTTTTGAAATGAAACTGAAAGTTCCCAATTTTTAGTAAAACAATGCTAAAATTCCCAGTTTCAAAGCCATGGGTATCAAGTCAAATTTTCAAAATAAAACCCTGGTAATGTAGGGCTACTCTGTCATTATTGCAGATGTCTTTAAAACCCTGGTAATGTAGGGCTACTCTGTCATTATTGGAGATGTCTTTAAAACTATGGTAATGTAGGGCTACTCTTGTCATTTATTATTGGAGATGTCTTTAAAACCCTGGTAATGTAGGGCTACTCTGTCATTAATGGAGATGTCTTTAAAACCCTGGTAATGTAGGGCTACTCTGTCATTATTGCAGATGTCTTTAAAACCCTGGTAATGTAGGGCTACTCTGTCATTATTGAAGATGTCTTTAAAAGGACATACCTTAGTTTTTAAACATTACAACATATTTTTCACTATAAAAGCCATTTTTGATAATTTATGTTAGAAGTACACATACTTACATTTTATTATTTAGAATATTCATTTCCGTACACCTGGAGTGGTTCTCGTCATCCATGTTTTTGTAATACCCTAAAATAAATTTTTGCATAATTATAAAAACGCACGTTCGTCTGAGAAGTCATGATTATCAAGACAAGCTCTAGTTATTTCTAGATAGTATTATTTCCCTGTTTACCGTTCTCGGTGGCATCGTGGTTAGGCCATCGGTCTACAGGCTGGTAGGTACTGGGTTCAGATCCCAGTCGAGGCATGGGATTTTTAATCCAGATACCGACTCCAAACCCTGAGTGAGTGCTCTGCAAGGCTCAGTGGGTAGGTGTAAACCACTTGCACCGACCAGTGATCCATAACTGGTTCAACAAAGGCCATGGTTTGTGCTATCCTGCCTGTGGGAAGCGCAAATAAAAGATCCCTTGCTGCCTGTCATAAAAGAGTAGCCTATGTGGCGACAGCGGGTTTCCTCTAAAAAAACCAGTGTCAGAATGACCATATGTTTGACGTCCAATGGCCGATGATAAGATAAAAAATCAATGTGCTCTAGTGGCGTCGTTAAATAAAACAAACTTTACTTTATTTCTCTGTTTAAACATCACAGATTTTAGCTTCTCTTTGTTATATCCGTACCCTGATGTGTTGCAGGTTTGTAGATTAACTAAATTTGGTGTTCACAGGAACAATTTAGGGTCTGCGCCTCCATAGTTTACTGCCAGTATAGGTAGTACTAAACCAAATAACTTCCAGCTGGGTCAAAGTTCGAGGTGCACCGAACTTTTGATAGAGAAGTGAACACCACAAGTCCTGTGATGGTTGTAAAAAAAAATAGTTTCATCTGGGCTAAACATTTATGCAATTTTATTTCATCTAGTACCACTGTGTCAAGCAGCCTTGTGGTTGGAACATGTATGGGGTACCTGTAAAAAAAACAGTACTCAAATTTTGTGCGGAATTAGGGTAGTTATAGATGCTACCCGTTATCTCAGAAATTAGCAGCTTGACCCCAAGTTTTTTCTGATTCACTTTAAGGGTGAGGGGTGGTAGTATTTATATCCGTGGCGTTTATGTCAATTGATACGTTGCAGGTAAGAGTTTTAGCCACATATGTTACTATTGTCGTCTATGGGATTTGATTTGGTAGTATACACCCGGCAGATGCTTTATGATATACAGCTATTGTTTTATGACTAACATTACATATTAAAGATATGTTCTTGTTTCGGATATCAGGGCGGGACGTAGCCCAGTGGTACAGCCTCTAGCATGGTTGTCTTACAGTCACTGGTTAGCTATAGAATTTAAATTTTGGAATAAAAATTTTGTCTTCAGAGAAGTTAGTGTTGCATCTATAAGTGGTTAGAATGGGAAAATGGTCGCTATTAAGGGTATCCATTGATTCCCATTGAGTATTTGCTCCTATATTAGCTGATGTTAAAGTTAGGTCGATGGCAGAAGTACTGTTGTTAATATCAGATATATACATGATACTGCCATCGTTAAGACATACTAAATTATTATTATTAATAAATTCTTCAACAATTTCGTCCTGTGGGTCGGTGTTAGGACTCCCCCCACAGTGTGTTATGGCAGTTAAAGTCACCGACTAAAATTAGATTATTGTTTTTATTTATGAGATTATTATAATTTTGAATGGTTATGCTACTCTGAGCAGTTCCTGGAGGACTATAAACATTAATAATGTTAATCGGCTTAGACTTCTAAGTTGTTATTAGTAGATTGATATTTAATTTCCAAGTGTGATGTGTTAGTTTTAATTAGTGTGGCTAGTCCACCTCTAGTGCTATTTTTCCTATGAGTATAGCAGGATTCCTCTCTACATGGTTCATACAGCCACTCACCACTAAAATTCAAGGCTTTTTCAAGTCAGCAAAAACCTTTTTCAAGGCTCCTTACATATGCGACTTGAGTGCACTTTCGCCCATTTTAGATAAATCCAACGTTTTCTTGCAACATGAACGCTGCCTTTCTATTGTCCACTTTGCATTCTGTAACCCAGTCATATTCGGATAACCACTAGCGATTAAAAACAGTTTTCCCCATTTTTACAAGTAGTACCTATTTTTGAAACAGGAAAACTGGCTTCTGTTGCCACCATTTGCATGCATGTTACGGCATGGAAATTACCGATTATCAAAGGGAAATAACTCTTTATTTTATACCGTGCAAAACAATTTCGTCATCGATTTTATTTAAAGTAATTTTTCATAGCTAACAACTGTTTATTTGTGGATTATTATTTTTAAATATATCAAATAATATTAATAATAAGTTTATTAAAATATATAATTCACTACATATGATTATCTACTAAATTCAAGGGCTTTTCAAGGCCAAACTAGAATATTCAAGGCCTTTTCACAGCAATTTTCAGTTTCAAGACCTTTTCAAGACTGCACCTCAAATTCAAGGCCTTTTCAAGCCTGTGCAAACCTTGATAGTAGCTGGTATAACCAGGAATTTTAAATGTTTTACAAGTTTTAATTTTATTTGTTTTATTGTTATCCTCAGCCCCTAGCCAAGTTTCTTGAATGCAAATTATATCTGGCTTGTTGTTACTAGTGCTTATCAGTTGGGAGGGCTCAGCACCATGTCCCATTGAATGGAGGTCTCCAACATTCCATTGGATAACGCTGAGGCCATTATTTCCTATGTTAGATTTATTATTGGGGTCATATGGAGATGTATCTCCCATGACGCTAGCCCGTAGTTATGGTTAGAGTAATTAATTAACTTTTATCTAGATCTTAAAGGCATACTGTCACGGATTTAAGGACCTTATTTCTCCAAAAGTGGATAATACATGAAAATTACATCTATGTTTAGAAACCAAATCTGGCTATTGACTCACCTTAACTAAACCATGATGGAGAGAAATCCATGTCAATCCTCTTGGCAATATTAATTTTTAAATTATGGACCATTGCCATAATTCAGTTATTTTTTTTACAAAATATCATTAATAAGTGAAGTATGGTGGTTACGTAGATTGTTGAATAAAGTACATTTAGTGACAAACCAAATACATATGTTTCACGTAATACCTTGCTAGGCCATTTAATAGGTCAGTGGTCTGTGACAATATGCCTTTAAGATTTGTTTTGATTGATGCTATTTTCTGAACTAACGTTTCGATAATTGTTTTTAGTTGATTGACTTTGAGATTGGCTGAGGTTTTAAGCTTGTCTGCATATGTGCAGTTAGTGTTAACCGTTGCTGGTGGTTTGATTGGGCTTGATTTTTTTTTAGCCATCTTTTTTGGTTGGTCCCTGCGATAATAGTGACACCTAGTGTCATGGGCTATGTGGCAGCTCAGACATTTAGGACACTATACTGGCCTGGTGCAGGGCGAGTTACGTGAACTGTGCTCATGCTTACACCCGCATCAGTGGTAAGTGGGGGCTTCTGTGTGGTGACAACATTTGGCAGCACCGTGTCCCCATTGCTGACAGTGGTGACATCTGCTAGGTTTCCTTTCAAAGGGAATTAGCAGATGTTTACATCCTCTGACCAAGATGAAGTGGTCGCTGGTGTTGACGCTGGCATTGACTTAGACGTTTCCATTGGACCAAGTGTTTGTCTCCCTTATTACTAAATGGGGGGTTATCTCTTTTTAGTGTTGGAAGAGAGTTGGCTTCTGTTGGCAGTGGGTACAGTTTAACCAGCCATCTAGTGTTGGTGGGAGCAGGCTTTGTTGATGTAGTTTGAGCTTGCGTTTGGCTCTGTTGCGGTTGTTATTGGGTTTTACCACCACCAGCTCTGACCGGGAATTCCTTGTAAAAGGGCAGTGTTCGAGATTAACGGTATCCCGATATCCCAGGGATACCAGAATTTAATTTTGGATACCAGACTTCAAGAACCCAGTATCCCACTGGGATGCCATATAATACTAAATTCTCAGGTGGGATACCAGATTTTGAAATGTTAGTATCCATTTGGGATACTGGCCAAGAAATTTAATCTCGAACACTGAAAAGGGTCCTGGAGATTTGGGTGTAGGTGCAACAGTTATCTTGGGCACTCCTGTGTGACCATTACCTGTTTTAGTTTTTTTTTATAGATTGGGTTACTTGTTTATCTTTAACAAAGTCCCTAGCGGTTGGGTTTCTGGTAGGACTATCCGGGCTCTTGATCTTGTGCTTAGATTTTTGTTGGCTACTGGTTGGAACGATATAAGAGTGAAAGAGGAAGAGGTGGACTTCTCCAGAGGAGTGACTGGGCTATCTGGCTTATCTTTACCTGGTTTACCTGGTGTCACGGCGGATGCTGTGACTTCGGTGTGGTCCGCAGTGGGGTGCGTCGTCCTGTTTTTGGTGAACCAGCCTCGGTGGCGTCGTGGTTAGGCCATTTGTCTACAGTTTGGTAGGTACTGTGTTCGGATCCCAGTCGAGGCATGGGATTTTTAATCCAAATACTGACGCCAAACCCTGAGTGAGTGCTCCGCAAGGCTCAGTGGGTAGGTGTAAACCACTTGCACCGATCAGTGATCCATAACTGGTTCAACAAAGGCCATGGTTTGTGCTATCCTGCCTGTGGGAAGCGCAAATAAAAGATCCCTTGCTGCCTGTCATAAAAGACTAGCCATGTGGCAACAGTGGGTTTCATTCAATATTTACAATTGTTATCATCACAAAGTTATACATGTTGACACAGTATTGGCGAATGTCGGTTTGGTGCCTGGTAGGATGGATACATGTACCATCAGGAGCCTCACCATTGATATGTCCCGTGTTTGGGTCAGAATTGATTTCCAAAATGTTTTGCCACTGGCCAGTCGCGTGTGGAAAATAACATCTGTTACATTATTCTGAGTTTTTTCCTCCTGAATTGCCTGTTGCCAATAGATGTATTGGTACAATGTTGGGTTATCCCCGGCGTTAAATAAAACTTTCCCGAGACCTAAAATTCTTTCTGCCATGGGTGATGGGACGGGTTTGTTGGTTCTCTTAGCTCATTTTAATGCCCTAGTCTGACAGGGTTTTTTGGCCAAGGCCTGAGACTGTTTTTTGGTTGTCACTATCCTCATCTGAACTATCAATGTAATGGATGGGGGACCCTTTTCTTTTGGAAGCACTTCTGGGGGAGTTGCAGTCTTTTACTTTAACTGAGTTAAATGCAAGTTTAAGAGCATGGTCTTTGTCTCGTAGTTTTGGGCAGATATGGGTATGAATTCTATATCTGCGTCAGTGGTAATGTTTCTTGTAGTAGCTGCCCCAACGGGTGTACGCCTCCAAATTGTCGTCGTAGTAGTCATGGTTTGAGGTGTCCGTCGCTACATCTGTTTCTATATTTGTCATAATACTGTTTTCGATTTCACCCCGTATTTCTTTGAAACTCTCAGGCAGTTTTGGGCTAAGCCTTTCCTTCTGGCTAACATTAGGACTGTTGATGATGGATTCCATTTTGCTATTTCAGATGGCTACAAAATATAGTAGATATGTCACTATTGGTTGGGCTGGAGAATGTGATGAATAACTAATAAGCAAGGTACACCTAGAGCATTTATAAAATTGCAGAGAACTACAAAATACGCCTTAAACTGAAGTAAAAAACACTCAATTCACAATATAATACTAGCAATAAAAACTATCTCGCTTACCTTAGTCCATAGTACAAGGTCTGCTCCTATGTCTGCCTAGATCAGAGTCCCAATTGAGAGAGTGGGATTAACCACATGACAATAAGCAACAGACTTTAAATATTCAACAGCCAGGTAAAGCTGGGTTTTTTTGTTTTTTTTACTGGGATCTCTCTGTGTGTGTGTAAATTGAATGGTCCTACCTTTGTTTCAAATGGGATGGTCTGTGTGTTGTCACAGTTAGGGTCACAGTTGGGAATTTTACATGTACTGGTGTTGAAAAAGGATTCGCTTTCTCCAGAGGAGTGTGTGTGTAGGTTGTACACATGTTAGTTGACGTTTGGGATATATTGCTCCTGATTGTGTCGTGATCATCGTCGAATGTTCAAACCTTCAGAGTGCAACACCTGGCCTCAGGTATGAATCACTGATCAGTTTACTGGTAGATCGGAAGAGAAATACGGACATAAGAGAATGGAGAAATAACAGACTTAGTAACACAGACGTTAAAAATAACAGAGAGAAATAACAGACAAACACGAATGTTACGGAATAAGAGAGAAGTAACAGATTAACACTGGTGTTACGGAATTACAGAGAAATAACAGACTTAGTAACACAAACGTTACAGAATAACAGAGAGAAATAAACGTTACAGAATAACAGAGAGAAATAACAGACTAATACAGACGTTATGGAATAACAGAGAGAAGTAACAGACTAATACAGACGTTACGGAATAACAGAGAGAAATAGCAGACAGTATGGAACAACAGAATGAAAGAGAATTTAAAGACTCTGAAATTTAAAAAGAGAGAGAAACAGAAAAGGAGACACAACTACCACAGAATTACTGATACAGAAATAGAGAAAGGGAGAGAAAAGACATTCGTTCTAAGAAAGACAGGAACAGAATAAGATTATAAAATGACAATAACACATGCAGTAATTATAACAGACAGCGATACTGCATAATAAGAGACACAGAGGAAGACCAGCTGAATGAGAGACAGCACAACTAGAAAAGAGACAGTGAGACAACCAGAGATTTAAAACAGAATTCAGACAGGCAGTTATGCAGTAAGAACGACGGCAGTAATACATAATAAAAGACAGTAAGACACCAGTTGAATGAGAGAGGCACCACAAGACAGACAGTAAAAGGGACACAACCCTTGCAGTAAGAGAAAACACAGAGAGGGACAAAACAGTAAGAGCGAAACAGCAGTAAGAGGGACAGCAGTAAGGACACATAACAGTAATTGGAACACAGTAAGAGGAACACAGTAAGAGGGACAATACGATAAGAGAGACACAGTAAGGGACACAACAGTAAGAGACGGTAGTAAGAGACAACAGTAAGAGAGATATTAACAGTAATAGGGACATACCATAGTGAGATGGACATAACAGTAAGAGGTACACAACACAGTGAGAGGGACACAGAACAGTAAGCGGGACACAACACAGTAAGTGGGACAGCACAGTAAGAGGGACACAGCACAGTGAGAGGAGGGACACAGCACAGTGAGAGGAGGGACACAACACAGTGAGAGGGACACAGCACAGTGAGAGGAGGGAAATAGCTCAGTAACAGGGACACAGCACAGTAAGAGGGATACAAGTAAGCAGGACAGTGCAGTAAAAAGGACGCAATGCAGTGAGAGGGACACAGCAGAGTGAGCGGGACACAGCACAGTAAGCGGGGCACAGCAGAGTGAGAGGGACAAACCAGAGTGACAGGGACACAGCACAGTAAGAGGGACACAGCAGAGTAAGAGGGACACAGTGCAGTGAGAGGGACACAACGCAGTAATCGGGACACAATGCAGTAAGAGGGACACAGCACAGTAAGAGGGACATAATGCAGTAAGAGGGACACAATGTGTGCTTCAGTAGTGCGAGACCGACTGGCCGAGATGCAAATGAAGCAGCAAGATTCGGGCAGTGTCAACAAGACGAAAGGCAAGGAAGACGTGCAGAAAGTCTTGGCACAGGTCAGTCGGATAGAGAAATTGCTGAAGGATGTCGAGCAGCAGACCACAACGATGGTGAAACTGCAGTGCGACATCCTGAACAACCCGTTCTGCGACAAGACGCAGGTGCTCCTGTGCGACCGAACCATCTCAAAGATCCAGACGAACTTACAGCTGGTGCGGGGCGACATGCGCAAACTGGAGGACGAGAATCTTCAGAACCAGAATTCCGGTTTGATGGACATGGCCGTGGCCCGCGTCAAGGAACAGCAGGTGAACCGGCTAACCACAGAGTTCATCCAGGCAACGAACCGGTTCTACAAGGGGCAGGTCGACTACATGGACAAGATGAAGCAACGCGTCAAGAAACAGCTGGCCGTCACCGGTTGCCATGGCAACATGAGCGAGAGCGAGATCAGCCAGATTCTCGACGATGACTCATACGCGATCTTCACGCAGAATTTCATATCGGACGTGATGAATGAGGAGATGGTGCAATGCAAAATCGAGGAACGGCAAAAAGAAATTCTGTCGCTCGAGAAAGGCGTCATGCAAGTCAACGAGCTGTTTAGGGACATGAACATACTAGTCGCCGAGCAGGGGATGACGATCCACTCGATCGACGCGAAGATTGGTGATGCCAGCGAAAACGTAGTCTTCGCAAATGCTCGGTTGAAGCGAGCCAAAAGTTACCAGGCGAAAACGAGACGGTTAAAGTTCTGTATTGCGGGGATTGTGATAGCAGTCATTGTGATTATCATACTTATCATCATTCTCTCACTGTGCGCTTAGTAGATTAAAATCAACAGTCACATGTGGCATCTGAGTTACTGAGGATAGAGTCATTTCGTTTCTTTTATACATATTATTCATGCTTATATTCAGTTATAAGGTCCAAGCACGTTGTTCAAGGCACACACCTCATCTATCTGGACAGTCTGTCAGTGATTAGTGACTGTGAGAGAGAAGTGTAGTGGCTTTTCACCTACCCACCGAGACATAAACCTCACCCTGGGTGGGAGCTGCATGGTGCCAGTACCAGGATGCGAACCCAGTACCTACTAGTCGGCCATAAAAGTCTGATGGCTTAACCACTACACACCACTGAGGCTGGTCTAGGACCGAGTCGCATGGATCATGTGACATGAAATGTACAAATTGTGACAATTGTTTATTTCATGCTTTCATCAACTCATTCAAGGCTTGCAATTCATTTTGTGTCAAATGAAATGTTTTATTTAACGATGCACTCAACACATTTTATTTACGGTTATATGGCGTCAGACATATGGTTAAGGACCACACAGATATTGAGGGAGGAAACCCGCTGTTGACATTTCATGGGCTACTCTTTTCGATTAGCAGCAAGGGATCTTTTATATGCACCATCCCATAGACAGGATAGCACATTATACCACAGCCTTCGATGTACCAGTCGTGGTGCACTGGCTGGAGCGAGAAATAGCCTAATGGGCCTACTAACGGGGATCGATCCCAAACCGACCATGCATTAAGTAAGCGCTTTACCACTGGGCTACGTCTCGCCCCTGTGTCCAAGTTGGAAGCAATCTTTGCTTCTCCAATTTTAATTTAACAGCAAATGTTACAAATTGAGAAACAGTTCTGAAAAGTATATGTAGTATGGTAATTAGACAATTAATTACATGTACTCTTACAATGTGATGTTTCTAACAGTAGTGATTTCCCTAGAAATTTGGCACGGCATGGTAGACCAAACACTTTTGGGGCATTTTCACCATTTTCGGGGCACTTGTTTTTCATTAAAAATACAAAAAAATTAAGTTAAATAAACATTAATGTAATTTATGTGCTTGAATGGCAGAAGATATAAAAGGCATATTTTATTAATTAATAATACCTTTTTGGGTGTTTAATAAAGGCAATTTTAGAATTAATTAGTGAAAAAGGCTTGTTTAATCTCAGGGCAGCATGGTGCTGATTAAGGCAAGATGGTGCTAGACTATTGAGGCATGGTGCTGCACCGTGCTTAAACAACTTGAGAAAAACACTACCAACAGCAACATGGAATATTTGAGACAAACAGAAATAACAGCTTTTGATTTGGGCAATTCCACAGTAACAGAATTACGATTTGGAGAGATATTTCAGGCATAAACATAAGAAAAATTTTCATAATGATACAACTATGTAATACACTAGTACTGCACTAGTGCTTGTTAAGGGCAGAAGTGAGACTCCCTACTGCAAGGTGTAGTGCATGAGTACTTAATTAAAGTCTGGTAACGGAATTACGCAAAACGGACACCGCAAAACATTGACAAACTCTGAAGTATGATGAAAGAATTATTTATCTTCATGATGAAATGATGACCTAATGACTTGTGATTAACAAACTAGAAATTATATTACAAATTGTCTTTTCATAATTTTGTTGTACAACATTGAATGCCGGTAACGGAATTACACAGTTCGGTAACGGAATTACCACTCTGAATTTACATTTGAACAAAATAATTTATTTACTTTAAATTTGGTTTGCAAATATTTTGCATAATTTTATAAGTTAAATAATAACTCAATATACTTGTTTTAAGCATTCATACTAATATTTCAATTGATAACTAGTTTCAATATCAGTAACATGTACACCAACATGTATATGAGTGGAGACGTAAACCAGCGCTAAACTGTGTACATATTACATAGTAAATTTTTAAAATGTTTGACAGCAATTGTACATATTATAGAAGTCTAAAAGAAAGATATATGTCAAGACACATTTCTGTCATGTTTATTATTATTTTGATAATGTCAAATCCTTGATGGATTACTCGATATAAGCACAAATGTATACATAATATAAAGGCCTAATGTTGATTATTTAACTTGACACAAGTTACGTAAAAAGGTATCACTGATTTAAAAAAAAGAAAAAAAAGATAAGCAAGCACAAGTACATGCACATAATATATAATAGTGAATTATTTAACTAGTTATTATTATTTTAATTTTTTTTGCTCATACTGAAAGTGAAAAAAACAAATCTGCAAAGATTTATTTTTTTTAAAAAGAAGAAAAAAAAGTGCAAAGGAGTTTGTGTACATTGTAGTTCAGGATCAGCGGACGATTTCATCCCGATAAAAACTTACAGAAATTAGCGATGTTGAATCGTTTAAGAATTGACCGCAATTATTTTTTGGTTCATGCAAGTATGAACCTAAAAATAATTGAGGTCAAATCTTATAATTAAATTTATATGCATAATTTAACAATACATAACTGAATTTATTTTGTTTAGCTTTAAATACGCCTGTAGTATTGTTTGTGTAAACTTCATTGATACTTATGTCGCGTAAGAATGCAAACGTTCATTCACTATTATTTGAATCATGTGATTTTTTGTAAATGACATAATTATGATAAGCGACACCGTTTTGTAGTAGGCGTGGCTTAAATTTTTTCAGTTCATCGAGATATGAACGGAAAAAAAAAAGCACCTCTGGACCAATCAGATTGCTGTAAAGTGTATAGACGCAAAGAAAATTTAATTATTTTAATATGACTGAAATTGGTCACCATTTTATAATTCTTGAAGTTAACATATGTTTACTTTTTTAAATTTTGACGACTGGGATGAAACATACATGTACTTAAAATGTTTATTCTCTCAGTGGATTAATCACTGAGGTCAGTCCCTCCATATTTTGGGAGGTTACAAGTTTTATGGTCCCAGTCAGGATCTGAACGTCACCTTTCACCTATCTCCCATGCAAACATATCAGGTTTGAGGGAATCAAATGCTGTGATTGGCCAAAATACTTTTTGGGTCATTGGGATTACCAGCAAGGTGCAGAAACATTTATACATGTATCATTTTTTTTAAATTATGAAAAACTGAAATTACCTGCGGTTTCCAAATTGTGAAACGGTGTACCGAACCGAGGGCCTAAAACCGTGGTTTTCGGTAACATCGAATAATCGTCCCATTCCTATTTATAATGCTCTACAATATATCTCAAAGGTCCTAATTTTCCACACACTGTCCCAAACCCTACATACACCATGCGCTGTCCATATTTCTTTTGACCTGCAATTTAAAAATAATAATGGTGGGCCATATTTTACTTCATATTTCGAGCCCGATATAATATTAGTAAGTTTTGATTATTTTGTCATGAATTTGCAGATTTTTAGTCAGCATAAGCTTTTAAATAATACTGCTTGGTTAAAGTAGATAAGATTTTCTTAATTTCTATATTGTTAATGGATGACTTATGTATTGTTGTGTGGATTAAAACAAAAAAATTGTATATCTTCCTATTGGTACATCACTTAATGTATATGACTATATGGATAAGAGTGCAGCATTTTAGTACTATGTAGGTTTATACTAAAGTGCTTCTTGACAAAATATACCAAAGACAGTAGTGGAATTACAAACCTAGCTATGGTAACGGAATTATAAAATTGTTGACAGCTATAATTTTACTAATAATGCATGATTTTGAAAGTAAATGTGCATGATTATGTTCATTAACATTTACTCAGAGAATATGAGTTGATTCTTTGATTACATATATATGAATAATATAATCTAACTTTTTGTTTGTTTTCCGTAACGGAATTACAAACTGATTCTATGTTTTTTAATTTCACCTATATTAAAAAAATATATATCTTTTTATTAAAGTGGATCCTGCAATGTTGTACTTTGTTAGTGGTAAAACAAAAACACTAATAAAAAGAATATTACCTTCAATTACATGGCTGCTGTACACAAATTCATAGTGTGTATTATGGGAGTGTCAGATTTTTAGTGTGACGGTATCCTCATAAAATGGCTAAAGTCAACCACATCCATTTATTTTATAATATTTTACTTATCAGATTTGAATTCTCCAGATAATTTTACATTGGAAACAATCTTAATATATAAGTAATAACATGATTTTAATTTTTCACTCCATGTCCACTTTAGTGCAGAATTGCCCATTTATGTTACTACTTGTGAACAAATGAGGAAAAGAAAGAATGAAATGTTTTATTTAACAACGCACTCAACACATTTTATTTATGGTTATATGGCGTCAGACATAATATGGTTAAGGACCGCACAGATTTTGAGAGGAAACCCGCTGTTGCCACTATATGGGCTACTCTTCCGATTAGCAGCAAGGGATCTTTTATTTATGCTTCCCACAGGCAGGATAGCACAAACCATGGCCTTTGTTGAACCAGTTATGGATCTCTGGTCGGTGCAAGTGGTTTACACCTACCCATTGAGCCTTGCGGAGCACTCACTCAGGGTTTGGAGTTGGTATCTGGATTAAAAATCCCATGCCTCGACTGGGATCCGAACCCAGTACCTACCAGCCTGTAGACCGATGGCCTAACCACAACGCCACCAAGGCCGGTACAGATGAGGAATTCTGGATATACTGTATCTGAAATATTGTTACAAAAATAAGGTGGCACGCCAAAAGTCCTTGTTGTTCAGCTGTGTTTAACCGTACGGCTATCAAATCAGTAATTCACATGTCACTACAAGTTTGTAAAACTGATTATAGTGTTTTCCGTATCTTGTTTTAGCACGGTGCAGCACCATGCCTCAATAGTCTAGCACCATCTTGCCTTAATCAGCACCATGCTGCCCTGAGATTAAACAAGCCTTTTCCACTAATTAATTCTAAAATTGCTTTTATAAAACACCCAAAAAGGTATTATTAATTAATAAAATATGCCTTTTATATCTTTTGCCATTCATTTATTAAAGCAAGCACATAAATTACATTAATGTTTATTTCAATTAATTTTTGTGTATTTTTCATGAAAAACAAGTGCCCCGAAAATGGTGAAAATGCCCCAAAAGTGTTTGGTCTACCATGCCGTGCCAAATTTCTAGGGAAATCACTGATTATGAAAAGAATATAATGCATTTTGAGTTGCATCTGCTTCCTGTCTCGTGTTAATTTCGAGCCCTGAAAATGTGTTTTCATTACTTGTTTGAGGTTGGGTTTTTTTACATATTAAATCTTGGACTTCATTTGTATGATTACAAGTAATACAACTTGCTATGCAAAAAAAAACAAGAAAGAGAAATGGATTACTAGCTGAATGTGTTTTTACCTTTGCCATAAATAAATAGTTTGTATGTATGTTACGCTACCCTGATTGATCACCAGTGTGCATTAGTTACATCTGTCCCGAGTCGGGGCCCCTGGCTATCCAGAGACTGGACTTGGGATAGACATGCTCGAAACCTTCGTGGTATATGAGCATGTTAAATTTATCAAGTCAAGTCAAGCATTAGTTGATACAGTGAAACCTGTCTAGACTGGGCTCTGTACATACTGGAGTCCCATCAAAACCGGCCAAGTTTCATGGTCCCTATAATGTTCTAAATTCTAAAATGTGTCCCTCAAGAAATAAACACAGTTCGTTTTCCAACTCCTTTTTGATTTTTAGAGGGTGAAGCCATTTTTTCCCAAAAAATACGAAATGACCCTAGTGGATTCTTTGACTCCCTCCCCCCTAGACGAAAAATTTCATCTCTTTTGGCTTCAAAATACTTTTGCTACGGTCCCTAACACATGTTCAATACTTAAATGATAAATTAGCATTATTTTTAAATGTTATGTATGTACATGTATGTATATGTGTATATATATATATATATATATATATATATATATATATATATATATATATACATGTATATACATACATACATACCTACATACATACATACATACATACATATTTATATAATATTTATATAATATTTATATTTATAACATGGTTTCTGTCACACACGAACCTACAACTTAGCATGATGTCAGAAACCGAGTAAACGTGGCTCAAAGTTTGATGTCACATTGTAAATGCCGAAGTAAAAGTTGACATGCTGTTTGCATTGTTTGTTTTGTAGAATTTAGAAGATGACATCTTCTTCTTTACATCAAGATCAGTTTGAAGTAAACATATATCTGTATGTACAGTAGTGTTTGGTTACTATTTTGTATTTTGTACCGGATAACATTGGTCGAGATCGTGATCGTTAGTGATACCATCAGTACTTTGATACACATTTACAAGTATAGGGAGAAGTCCTATATATCGATATGGTATGCAAGTATCACACGTTTTTATAACGTACATGATTATACATAACATAAATTTCAGCAACTTTTCCAGAAGTTATATACAATATTCATAAGCTAGACCAAACATCAAATTAGGATCGTATCGGGTTGCATGGGTCTACCACTGGGTTAGGCCTACCTGTTCTGTGGACTACAATCAACACCACTATTTCTACTCCTATTTCTATTTATAATCTAAATACTGAACACTAACTCATTTCCTACAAAAAAATATATATATCTGTAATAATACTACATTTTAGTTATTTATTTTATCATCGTTTGCAAACAAATTTACTGTCGTCTGCACACACATTGCGGTACGGTAACAGAAACGTTTCATTTATATACCTTTATTATACATGTACGTCATGGTGTCATTGCATAAGCTGGTCTATGTCTGTCTGTGGGATGGTGCATATAAAACATCTGTTGCTACTAATAGAAAAATGGAGCGGGTTTCCTCTGTTTGACATTCAGTAGCTGATGATTAATAAATCAATGTTCTCCAATTTTAACTGTATTGGATAAATATGATAAATACAGTCCAGTAGATGTTGACAACACTTATCTGATGATAACACCAGTGAGCAGAATGACACTGAACCTGATCCAATTAGCACAAGTCACAGAAAGGATGCAGTGGATTGTCTTTTAGAAAATAATCTGAAAATCAAATTTATGACCATATTTTGAAGTTGAGGGGAATGGAAAAAGAGCAGAAGGAAATGTAGGCCTATATAATATTCTAACTGGGTAAAAATTAAAGGAGAGCGAAAGCCCCCCCTCCACCCCCACCTCCCCCCCAAAAAAGAAACCAGAAGAGAAAAAGAAAAAAAGGGGTGGGAAACATGGTTACCGTATAGGCTAGCCCGAGTACTTGGACTACATGTAGGCTTATCGTTGACTTAGCGAAAAGATATCCCCCTTGTTTTAATATTATTTTAATAAAGATTTCAAGATATCTAAAAAAAAATAAAGGTGACCTCTAAATTGGGATATCATGTCTGTGTTCTTTTTATTTCTTCATGGAATGAATCGATCGCACTGATAATCGCCTGGTGATAAAAAGTAGTTTTGTTTTTGTAAAGGCGGTGTATACTACTCAAAAGCATTTAAGGGTCAGACGATATTTTCGACATTATTTTCTGAATGTCAATTATATTAGCTAGACCATAATGTCACGCATGGTATTGTTCCATTTTGACGAAAGTGGGTCTAAGCAACCCATAAATGAATTAAAATCCACTGTCATTGACACTGTCGACTAGTTCTAATGGCAAAACATGCTTACATTTGCACGTAAATTAGGGCGAAAGCGAAAGGTCTGCTAAGTGCCCATAACTTGCTTTTTCACAAAGCTCTTCATTTGCACGCTTTGCACGTGTATTCCATGTTCCCAATGCTGAATTTCCGTATAATTGGAGCTTGCGTTCGTGTACGGTGCACACTCCAAATTCGACAATGGTACGACTTCAACTGACTATCGAAGATCGAGGAAGGGCTATTGCTTGGCTTCAGGATGGCAATACGCAAAGAAATGTTGCTCTGAGACTTGGTGTCAGTCAGAGTGTCATTGGCCGACTGTGGCAACGGTACCAAGCAACGAATTCTGTTCGAAATCGTCCATGTTCGGGAAGACCCCGAAGCACTACAAATAGAGAGGACCGCTACAACACCAATATGGCTCTACGTCAACGCACAACCACTGCACGCCGATTACGTGACAATCTGCGGACTGCGACTGGAACTCGAGTGTCTGATCAAACCATACGCAATCGTGTGAGAGCCAATAATCTACGCTGCCGTCGCCAGGCTGTTCGACCTAACTCCTACCACGTCACAGAACGGCCAGACGTCACTGGTGCACACTTCATCTGCGGTGGCAACGTGTTCAGTGGGGTCGAGTGATGTTCACTGATGAGTCCAGGTTTAGTCTCCAGTTCAACGACGGTCGGGTTCGTGTCTACAGACGTCCTGGGGAGCGCTTCGCTGACGTTAACGTTAGACAACGTCACCGGTTCGGTGGTGGCAGCGTCATGGTGTGGGGCGGCATCTCTATCCACCACAGGACCCCCATCTATGTGGTGGATGGCAATCTGAATGGAATCCGCTATCTGAATGAGATTATCCGGCCGTTGGTTCTCCCAGGCCTTCAGCAGATTGGCGGCGGGGCAGTTCTGCAGGATGACAATGCCAGACCCCACCACGCCAGGGTGGTAACAGACTTTCTCAGACAACAAGGTATCGCCAGGATGGATTGGCCAGCATATTCGCCTGACTTGGCCCCAATAGAGCACGCCTGGGTCGAATTAGGCAGGAGAGTTCGGGATAACCATGCCCCTCCGGCCAACCTTCATGATCTGGGTCAACTTCTTATGGCAGAGTGGCAGGCCATTCCCCAAGAGTTCTTCAGACGTCTGATCAACAGCATGAGGCAACGATGTGTCGAGTGTATTCGCGCCAGGGGTGGATTCACACACTATTAAACGAATGTTCTAATGTGTAAAATCCATGTTTGACAACCTTCAACTTTGACAGCATGTCATGTGACTTTCTTGTATACAGTGACGTTTATTTGTGGATTTTTGTAAATATGGAACAATAAATAAAAATGTTGGTGTAGTTTACATCATCAATCTAATACACTCTGAAACTTATTTCGTTATAAATGCCTCTATTACTATTAAAAATTGGCAGAGTTACGTCACCTAACCACTTTGGGCACGTTCCGGTTACTTCAGGGATGGCTGATATGGCCACAGTTGTTTGTGAATCTTCAGCTAAGATTTATGCATGCCAGTCCCTGGCATCATAAATGTCCCCACCTATGCTTTAAAAATAAAGAATGATACAGGTAAAAATTAAGTTGATGAAATTGTGTGTTGCTATAACTGACCATGTGTTAAATGTAGGAGCTGTCACACACCCTGACTGTTTTGGTTTTCTTGCAGTGAAATTTTTTTTTTTTTGTTTCAAAGCTGCAATCTCGCCTCACATTAATTATCATAATTTCATTTAAACATATACTCTTCAAAAGAAGAAACGCAAAACCACATTGTCGTAACATTTGGAGAATTGACTTAATTATTGAATGGTGAGTCCGATAATTACCAAATGTTGCAGGATTGTTCACAATTCACTCTAGTCCATTGTGAGTAAGTGATAGGACACACCACCAAGGTCAAGGTCATCTGGAGTCAATACCGGGTGTGGCCTCCGCGTGTGTTGACAACTGCCTGGCACCGCCTGCCCATTGAAGCAACCAGAGTACGGATGACGTCCCGGGGGATGGTGGCCCACTCGGCCTGCAAGGCTGCTGCCAGCTCGGGCAGGGTCTGGGGCTGTGGTTGTCGCTGTCGGAGGCGTAGGTCCAACTCGTTCCATAGATGCTCAATTGGGTTCAAATCCGGTGATATCGATGGCCAAGGAAGGACATTAATGTTGTTGTTCTGTAGGAAAGCCGTTGTGAGATGTGCTGTGTGAGGCCTGGCATTGTCATGTTGGAACACTGCGTTGGCGTTGGCCATAACTGGAACGATGTGTGGCCGGAGGATCTGGTCAATGTAGCCCTGTGCATTCAGGTTGCCCTGCACGTGGACCAGGTCAGTTCTGCCAGTGTGTGAGATGGCTGCCCACACCATGACACTACCCCCGCCGAATCTGTCCACTTCCTGCACGCAGTTTGCCGCATAACGTTCACCACGACGCCTATACACGCGACATCTTCCATCATGACGTCGGAGCAGAAATCGGGACTCCATCGCAGTTGAGGCCATTGTCGATGAATCTGGCACCACTGCAGTCGGAGTCGATGGTGTTGTGGTGTTAAGATGACACCTCGAACTGGACGTCTGGCACGAATTCCTACCTCACGTAGGCGGTTCCGTACAGTCTGGTCGGATATCCTGTGCAAACCTGGTATTGCTGTGGCTGTGGAGGTGGCAGTAGTCAATCGTTCCCGAAGGTGGCGTACCCGGATGTAGCGGTCCTGCCCGGGGGTAGTGACCCGTGGTCGACCGGATCTAGGGAGGTCACGTGTTGATCCATGTTGCTGGTAACGGTCCCACAGTCTGGAGATGGTGCTTGGGGACACATGGAATGCCCTGGTAATGGCCGTTCTGGATTCGCCTGCGTCTAGTCGGCCGATGGCATTGTTTCTCTGCGGTTCACTGAGACGTGGCATGTCCTGGATTGTCAACTGTCGGCCAGATACAGAGGCCAGGCAAGCGAACACCCTGCACTTTTATACTGTCGGTGTTCATGTTGCACGTGCAGACAACGCACGTGCAGTGGTGACATGGTTTGCACGTGGCTGCGTTTTTGCGAATATTCACATTTTGGAACTTTATTGTACAGTAGCTGCGTTTTATCGAATGTAACCGTGGGAATGTGTTTGGGACATGCAATGACCTTATATTCACAAAGCATGAACCGGTAGGAAACATAAAATCGGAGTTATAACCCATTTGTACCCTTTTGCGTTTCTTTTTTTGAAGAGTATATATACATATATACAGCAGTAACGTGATATGTTTTTTGTTTTCTATTGTTAGTTGATATGACTGCAGACGAGCAGACAGGCAGTCTTACAAAGCTTGAATGCGAAAGTAATCCTCACACCGTCATGCACATAACCACATACCACCTAGCAAACACCTAGTTGAAAGTAGACCATCATGATAACTTCGACAAAACGTCAAATGTGAAATTTGTTTTGATAAGTAAATTTTTGAAAGTAATTTTTGCCTTTGCAAATACCCAGACCAAGATACATATAGTTTTAACTGATGTCAGTAGTCCTTATCAATGACATATCGATTGCATCTTTATAATATGGCACAGAGCAAACTTGCAACACTGGTTATTTGGTGTATGTAGGCATAACTGGGTTTTTTTAAAAGCATGTCTGCAAAAGCTATTTAATGAAATCTATCTAGACCTTGACATGCAATAATAGCCGTTTTTAAATGCAGTGAGCATCTTGTTACAAATATATCCTAATGTCAATGTTTTAATTTGTTTGTTCTTTTATTTCTTAATTTCTTTTTATTTATTTCTAATTATTCTCTTTTTTTATTTTTTAATTTTTTTTAATTATTTCATTTATTTATTTTAAATTACATTTGAGCATGATATTAAATGGTATAAATACTATATATAATACAAAAAAGAATATGATTTTTTAGGTGATCCAACCTTTTGTAAAACATTTTAATAGTTAAAGTTATTTATTTAACGACACCACTAGGGCATATTGATTTATCAATAATCGGCTACTGGATGTCAAATATTTTGTAATTTAGAAATTTAGTCTTAGAGAAAACCCCGCTACTTTGTTCCATTAGTAGCAAGGGATCATTTATATACACCATCCCACAGACAGGATAACACATACCACGGCACATACCAGTCGTGTTGCACTGGCTGAAACGAGATTTTTGTAATAGTGTCTATATTTAGTACAATAATATTGCATTATTGATTGTCCCCCCTCCCTCCAAAAACGTTTTATAAATTAAATCCAGCATAGATATTCCTACATATATGATATTTATGAATGTAAACAATTCGATCATATCCAGCACTTGCCTCAGAAATAAGATTTTCGCGTTAAAAATGCCCTACAATTAAATTAGCACCCTGCCCCATCAAAATCCTAGCTAGAACACTGTATATATATATACAGTTGAATCTTGTTGGCTCGAACCCCGTCGGTGCTCAAGAAAGTGTTCGACCCATCGGGTAGTTCGACCGAACCATTCGGTCAACATCGGATATTTCCGTAACATCAATTATAAAGTTGAATTAGATAGGTGTCAGGACGTTTCAGCCCCAAACCGTTTCGATCCCTAATGCAATATACGGCGATCTAGCGTTCATGTATACAGATATATGCTGTAATTGGTATAGTAACACCGGTAATAATATAAATAAAAGACAAATTTGTAACATTAATTTGTCAAATAACATCCATTGCGAGCATACATACAATAGGCCTACATACATATTATACACCGTGACACGCACACACATAAACATGTACGTCATCGCGTTCATGTAGAATTTCACTGATAAATGATATGGTGATAAAATAAGGAAGCGAAACTTACGTTTAGTTTGTTTAGTATGTTTAGACTTTCATGTTTGTATATTACGTTTTAACATTGTTTCACTAACGATTCAAGCAGTGGAGAGTGATACAAGACAGAAATTACCTAACCCACGATGCTATCACAAACAACTCAGACTAGGTTCAGGAATTATGCATCCATATGTGTTTTTGCTGTTTGTTTTAAATGCTAGAACACTGAGATATGTGTCCAGGACAGCTTGGTTGAACTTTAATGAGATATAAAAAAACGAACATAAAGTTGAACTGAACTGAACTAGAACATGTCTTAATGATGCTACTTTCAATTTACCTACCGGCCTCAGTGGCGCAGTGGTTAAACCATCGGTCTCCAGGCTGGTGGGTACTGGGTTCCGATCCCAGTTGAGGCATGGGATTTTTAATCCAGATACCGACTCCAAACCCTGAGCGAGTGCTCCGCATGGAAAACATTCTTTGTTATCGTACTTAATTTCTGTACACATGTAACCCCTACTGACGTCAAACACCAGTGGTTCCAATTCTAGCCACATGTAAAGCGCCCCTATTATGGGAAGGGTCTACATGGAAATATAATTAAGTACCTAGAACAAATGCAAATTTTTTTATTGTAATTTATCAAATTGTATTTACACAAACAAGAAAATCAGTTCATTTTCATTTTTGGATCATCAAAGCTAAATACAGTTTTGGTTGGTTGGCTCTTATTTATTCTTTAACACTCGGATAATATGTTCAATTAATAATAATAATCACAAAAAGAGAGAAAGAAAGAAAAAAAGAAAGAACGAGAGAAAGAAATTACAATACTTACAATAAAATTTAATAACAAAACACAAGTGACTGAATAATTTGATTTATAAAACAACAACAACCGGGGCCGAAATGACTATGGTTAAGGGGCCGAAATGACTATGGTTAAGGGGCCGAAATGACTATGGTTACGGGGCCGAAATGACTATGGTTAAGGGGCCGAAATGACTATGGTTAAGGGGCCGAAATGACTATGGTTACGGGGCCGAAATGACTATGGTTAAGGGGCCGAAATGACTATGGTTAAGGGGCCGAAATGACTATGGTTAAGGGGCCGAAATGACTATGGTTAAGGGGCCGAAACATCTGGAGCCGAATGTGTAGTGGAGCCGAAATGTCTCGAAAGCATTAGATACATATTATTTGAATCCGGGTCCTTTCGCCCTAAAACCATTTCGAACTTTGCGTTGTTTCACCCTTAGTCCTATTCACCCAGGATTGGTTTGCCCTAAATCTCATTCATACCGAGTCGTTTTGCCCCACAAAATAAATATATTTATTATAGTTTTGAAGTATTTTTTTCTTCTGTTTATTCATTATTCATGACCAAATATTAGGTAATTTTCTATCTTTGGATATTAATGCTTTATCAGCTGTTTACTTTCTGTCAGCTGAAGCTAGGCGAAATCAATATACCGTACTCGGCGTTTTAACCTCAGCTGAGTATGTAGTATATTTAATAAGAAACCACAGCACATCAGTAGTATGCAGTGTGACTGTTCATAAATTAATTATTAATGTGAATACATTGTCTGTATATGGCTTGAGTAAATGATACTGGAAATAAACAAAATTATAATATTATTTTTATCTGTAAATATAAACACGCAATGTGTGACATCTAAAAATCAATGTATATAGGACAAATCAATGAATAAATGTACTTTATTAACAAAATAAAAATTAGTGCGAATCGAAACATGGAGCAAAACGACTCGGTTAGAGGTACGAATTAACCCTGTTCAAAACGACTCGGGTGAACTAGTAATAGGGCGAAATGACCTGTTACCATATTATTTTGGTAACTGCAAACTTAAAAATTTCATCATTGTGTTATATAACAAAATATCAGAGTGAAAGGATTTATTAGAAATTACTCGATTGTGTCATGCAGAAGCCCTTGCCGAAGTGTTGATAGCTGAGTACCTCACCCCTGGTTTCATTGAAAACTGGTAGATGTGTTCAGAGTAACGCTTCCCGCGGAGGCCAATTGTTTGATTGGTATCAAAGTTCATCGAAAAGGCACCGTGACACTAGCTGTACTTGAAATACTTTTGCTGATACCTGCTGGCTGAACACACAACATGACAGGTATGGCAAAGAAAGGATTGCTTGGCTAGTGTCGCGATTCTCTGATCCATCTATAACTCGTTCCACCTAAATTATTATAATCCAAAGGTTGTAATAACCAACTGCGCAAGCGCAGCAATTGTTGGTCCTTTTCGGTGGTTTTCCATTTGATATATGATGGATCACCAGTTCGAGGGAAATATAGCTAATAACACAGACGGGACCGATAATTTAGTTTGAGCGAAGCCTTATAGTCGACTCTGGACATATTTGACCCATCATCAGTTAATATAAGGGTTTACCGGACAAAAAAATCAGGACTTTGTTTTTGGTTCGAGCGTTGCGGTGTGATCGACCCTTCCGAGGTCGAGCCAACGAGATTCTACTGTATATATATATATATATATATATATATATATATAGTCACACACACACACACACACACACATACAATGTGTATATATGTATATAATCACACACACACACACAATGTATATATATATAAACCACACACACACACAACACACACAATGTATATATATATATATATAAAATCACACACACACACACACAATGTATATATATATTCACATGGTGTGGATCAGTTATGTATGAAATAAATATACTGTTCAGAGATTTTGAATCAACAGTAAATGTCTAAAACTTAGATCATGTTAATAGACGTGTCGCGACTCATAAGTCACATCGTGTAGATTGTATTGAAGGACCAGTCATCTGCGACTGATTTTTTTATCGGCCTGACATCATGTAACCCCACCAAACATGTTTGGTCACAGATTACGGCCGGTGTAATGAGCCATGGCTCACGACACGACCGTCCAGTTGAGTTGAGTCGTGTAATGTGATTTAGTGTAGGACACAGTTCTAACTGGAAGGGGAGTAACTCCTTATTAGTCCACAACCGGTCCAACCAGAGGGGACTATAAGTTTAATCTTCGTCGGGACATAGCCCAGTGGTAAAGCACTCGCCAGTTTCGCAGTTGGTCTGGGATCGGTGGCCAATTGGGCTAATTTTCTTTAAAGCCAGTGCACCATGAATGGTATATCAAAGGCCGTGGTATGTGCTATCCTGTCTGTGGGATGGGGTATATAAAAGATCCCAGGGGCAGGATGTAGCTCAATGGTAAAGCTCTCGCTTGATACATGGTCAGTTTGGGATCAATCCCCGTCAGTGGGCCCATTGGGCTATTTCTCATTTCAGCCAGTGCACCACATCTGGTATATCAAAGGCTGTGGTATGTGCTATCCTGTCTGTAGGATGGTGCATATAAAAGATCCCTTGCTGCATTATTTAGCAGGTTTCCTCTAATGACTACTTGTCAGAATTACCACATGTTTGACATCCAATAGCTGATGATTAATTAATCAATGTGCTCCAGTGGTGTCGTTAAACAAAACAAACAAACCAACCATTGTTATTACTGTAAAAGCCATTGACATTTAGCACATTTCTGTGATCCCGCAATTTGCAATTCACAGATTTTGGGTCGGAAGTGTAGGATTGTGAGATTATTAAACTCTGAATGAGACCGGTTTCGGTGGCATCGTGGTTAGGCCATCGGTTTACAGGTTGGTAGGTACTGGGTTCGGATCCCAGTCGAGGCATGGGATTTTTAATCCAGATACCGACTCCAAACCCAGAGTGAGTGCTCCGCAAAGCTCAGTGGGTAGGTGTAAACCACTTGCACCGACCAGTGATCCATAACTGGTTCAACAAAGGTCATGGTTTGTGCTATCCTGCCTGTAGTAAGCGCAAATAAAAGATCCTTGCTGCTAATCAGAAAGAGTAGCCCATGTAGTGGCAACAGCAACAGCGGGTTTCCTCTCAAAATCTGTGTGGTCCTTAACCATATGTCTGATGCTATATAACCGTAAATAAAATGTGTTGAGTGCGTCATTAAATAAAACATTTCTTTCTTTTTTAAACTCTGAATGATTCCGTTTGATCTAGCTGTCATCACCATCCCTCCCCCCACCCACACCCTACCGTTTACACCGCTACCACACCTATTACACCCTGAATGAGGTGCTGTTTAACCTAGTTGTCATCACCATCCATCCCCCCACCCTACCAGCCTCGGTGGTGTTGTGGTTAGGCCATCGGTCTACAGGCTGGTAGGTATTGGGTTCAGATCCCATTCGAGGCATGGGATTTTTAATCCAGATACCAACTCTAAACCCTGAGTGAGTACTCCACACGGCTCAATGGGTAGGTGTAAACCACTTGCACCAACCAGTGATCCATAACTGGTTCAACAAAGGCCATGGTTTGTGCTATCCTGCCTGTGGGAAGCGCAAATAAAAGATCCCTTGCTTCCTGTCGTAAAAAAAGTAGCCTATGTGGTGACAGCGGGTTTCCTCTAAAAACCAGTGTCAGAATGACCATATGTTTGACATCCAATAGCCGATGATAAGATACAAAATCAATGTGCTCTAGTGGCGTTGTTAAATAAAACAAACTGTACTTACTTTCCATCCGCCCACCCACACCCCACAGTTTACACCACTACCACACCTATTACATCCTGAATGAGGTGCTGTTTGACCTAGCTGTCATCACCATCCCTCCCCAACCCACACCTTACAGTTTACACCACTACCACACCTATTACACCCTGAATGAGGTGCTGTTTGACCTAGTTGTCATCACCATCCCTCCCCCCACCCACACCCTACAGTTTCCACCACAACCACACATATTAACTGTATCTGTCAATGCTTGACCTAGTTGTCACCCCACCCCTTCCCCACCTCACCATACCATTTCCATCAATAACCACGCCTGTTAAACCCTGTATATCATCCTGGTTGTCATCCCCCACCCCTTCACCTCTACCACACCTATTAAATACTGTATATCATCAAGTTCTTGACCTAGTTGTCACCCTACCCCTTCACCACCCCACCTCACCATATCCATCACTAACACCTATTAAACCCTGTATACTGGTTGTCATCCCTTACCCCACCCCAGTCCACCCCACCCTACCCCGCCATTTCCACACCTATTAAACCCTGTATACTGGTTGTCATCCCTCACCCCACCCAAGTCCACCCCACCCTACCCCGCCATTTCCACACCTATTAAACCCTGTATACTGGTTGTCATCCCTCACCCCACCCCAGTCCACCCCACCCTACCCCGCCATTTCCACACCTATTAAACCCTGTATACTGGTTGTCATCCCTCACCCCACCCCCAGTCCACCCCACCCTACCCCGCCATTTCCACACCTATTAAACCCTGTATACTGGTTGTCATCCCTCACCCCACCCCAGTCCACCCCACCCTACCCCGCCATTTCCACACCTATTAAACCCTGTATACTGGTTGTCATCCCTCACCCCACCCCAGTCCACCCCACCCTACCCCGCCATTTCCACACCTATTAAACCCTGTATACTGGTTGTCATCCCTCACCCCACCCCAGTCCACCCCACCCTACCCCGCCATTTCCACACCTATTAAACCCTGTATACTGGTTGTCATCCCTCACCCCACCCCAGTCCACCCCACCCTACCCCGCCATTTCCACACCTATTAAACCCTGTATACTGGTTGTCATCCCTCACCCCACCCCAGTCCACCCCACCCTACCTCGCCATTTCCACACCTATTAAACCCTGTATATCACCTAGGGCTTGACCTAGTTGTTTCTCCACTCCACCCATTCCCCACCCCACCCAACAGTTTCCACCACTAACACTGTCACATCTATTAAACTCTTTTAAATTTAATTTTTTTATCAGCCAGAGCTTGACCTAGTTGTTTCCCCACCCCACCCAACAGTTTCCACCACTAACACTGTCACATCTATTAAACTCTTTTAAATTTAATTTTTTTATCAGCCAGAGCTTGACCTAGTTGTTTCCCCACCCCACCCAACAGTTTCCACCACTAACACTGTCACATCTGTTAAACTCTTTTAAATTTAATTTTTTATCAGCCAGAGCTTGACCTAGTTGTTTCCCCACCCCACCCAACAGTTTCCACCACTAACACTGTCACATCTATTAAACTCTTTTAAATTTAATTTTTTTATCAGCCAGAGCTTGACCTAGTTGTTTCCCCACCCCACCCAACAGTTTCCACCACTAACACTGTCACATCTATTAAACTCTTTTAAATTTAATTTTTTTATCAGCCAGAGCTTGACCTAGTTGTTTCCCCACCCCCACCCAACAGTTTCCACCACTAACACTGTCACATCTATTAAACTCTTTTAAATTTAATTTTTTTATCAGCCAGAGCTTGACCTAGTTGTTTCCCCACCCCACCCAACAGTTTCCACCACTAACACTGTCACATCTATTAAACTCTTTTAAATTTAATTTTTTTATCAGCCAGAGCTTGACCTAGTTGTTTCCCCACCCCACCCAACAGTTTCCACCACTAACACTGTCACATCTATTAAACTCTTTTAAATTTAATTTTTTTATCAGCCAGAGCTTGACCTAGTTGTTTCTCCACTCCACCCATTCCCCACCCCACCCAACAGTTTCCACCACTAACACTGTCACATCTATTAAACTCTTTTAAATTTAATTTTTTTATCAGCCAGAGCTTGACCTAGTTGTTTCCCCACCCCACCCAACAATTTCCACCACTAATACTGTCACATCTGTTAAACTCTTTTAAATTTAATTTTTTATCAGCCAGAGCTTGACCTAGCTATTAAAACAGAACTTCCTTGTACCTACATTTTCAAACAAAGTTCTCATGTTCATTACTAAGTGACACCAGTTCTATACATAATTGCTGAGTGGCATGCCTGCATGTGTGTGTGTCTGTGTGTGATTTCCAAACTAATTATAATTATATGAATCAACTTCCAACAGTGAATCACAGCACCAAGGCTTGTATGAACTCACAACATTAACCACATGACAATAATAGTCTATTTATAGCTCAGTCAATTCTCTCATGACAAGGGTGTACAGACTGATCAGTGCTGTGTTCAAAAGAAAACAAGGTGGGAAAAAAACAGTTTTGATGAAATTATAAGGAAATATTTGAAGACAGCTTTCAGCTGTGATCACATGTCGTGCTCCAGTGATTTCTGAAACAGACTTTAAATATTCAACAGCCAGGTAAAGCTGTTGTTTTTATTGATTTTTTGTTGCTGGGATCTCTGTCTGTATGTGTGTGTAAACTGAATGGTCCTACCTTTGTTTCAAATGGGACGGTCTGTGTTTTGTCACAGTTAGGGTCACAGTTGGAATTTTTATGTGTACTGGTGTTGAAGAAGGATTCGCTTCCTCCAGTTGAGTGTGTGTGTAGGTTGTACACATGTCAGTTGGCGTTTGGATATATTTCTCCTGATTGTGTCGTGATCATCATCGAATGTTCAAACCTTCAGAGTGCAACACCTGGCCTCAGGTATGAATCGGTGATCAGTTTACCGGTAGATCGGAAGAGAAATACGGACATAAGAGAATGGAGACAAAGCCAAGGTGAAGAAATAACAGACAAACACAGATGTTATGTAATAACAGAGAGAAGTAGCAGATTAACAGAGAGAAAAGACATGCTTTCTAAGAAAGACAGGAACAGAATAAGATTATAAAATGACAATAACACATGCAGTAATTATAACAGACAGCGATACTGCATAATAAGAGACACTGAGGCAGACCAGCTGAATGAGAGACACCACAACTCGAAGAGAAACAGTGAGACAACCAGAGATTTAAAACAGAATTCAGACAGGCAGTTATGCAGTAAGAGAGACGTCAGTAATACATAATAAAAGACAGTAAGACACCAGTTGAATGAGAGAGGCACCACAAGAGAGACAGTAAAAGGGACACAACCCATGTAGTAAGAGACAACACAGAGAGTGGTACAAAACACTAAGGGATAGGGCAGTAAGAGGGACGCAGCAAAGGACACATAACAGTAATTGGAACACAGTAAGAGGGACACAACACAGTAAGAGGGACATAATGCAGTAAGAGGGACACAACACCATAATAGGGACACAACACAGTAATAGGGACACAGCACAGTAAGAGGGACACAGCACAGTAAGAGGGACACAATGTGTGCTTCAGGAGTGCGAGACCGACTGGCCGAGATGCAGATGATGCAGAAAGAGTCGGGCAGTGTCGCCAAGAAGAAGAAAGGCAAGACGTCCTCCGACAGCGAGGAGGACGTGCAGAAAGTCCTGGCACGGGTGAGTCGGATAGAGAAATCGCTGAAGGATGTCGAGCAGCAGACCGCGACGATGGTGAAACTGCAGTGCGACATTCTGAACAACCCGTTCTGCGACAAGAAGCAGGTGCTGCTGTGCGACCGAACCATCTCCGACATCCAGACGAACTTACAGCTGGTGCGGGGTGACGTGCGCAAACTGGAGGACGAGAATCTTCAGAACCAGAATTCCGGTTTGGTGGACACGGCCGTGGCCCGTGTCAAGGAGCAGCAGGTGAACCGGCTGACCACCGAACTCGCCAAGGCGACGAACCGGTTCTACAAGGGGCAGGCCGACTACATGGACAAGATGAAGCAGCGCGTCAAGAAACAGCTGGCCGTCACTGGTTGCCACGGCAACATGAGCGAGAGCGAGGTCAGCGAGATTCTCGACAATGACTCGTACGCGATCTTCACGCAGAATTTCATATCGGACGTGACAAACACGGAGACGGCGCTGCGCGAAATCGAGGAACGCCAGAAAGAAATTCTGTCGCTCGAGAAAAGTGTTGTTCAAGTCAACGAGCTGTTTAGAGACATGAACATACTCGTCGTCGAGCAAGGGGAGACGATCGACTCCATCGAAGCGAACATTGTTGACGCCAGCGAAAACATAGTCGACGCAAACGTTCAGTTGAAGCGAGCCAACACTTACCAGGCGAAAGCAAGACGGTTAAAGTTCTGTATTGCGGGGATTGTGATAGCAGTCATCGTGATTATCATACTTATCGTCGTTCTCTCACTGTACGCTTAGTAGATTAAAATCAACATGTATGGTATCTGAGTTACTGAGGATAGAGTCGTTTCATTTCATTTATTTCTTTTATACATATTTTTCGTGCTTGTATTCAGTTAAAAAGTCCAAGCACGTTGTTCAAGGCACATGCCTCAGCTATCTGGACAGTCTGTCAGTCATTAGTGAGAGAAGTGTAGTGGCTTTTCACCTACCCACCGAGACATAAACCTCACCCTGGGTGGGAGCTGCATGGTGCCAGTACCAGGATGCGAACCCAGTACCTACTAGTCGGCCATAAGTCTGATGGCTTAACCACTACACACCACCGAGGCTGGTCTAGGACCGAGTCGCATGGATCATGTGTCATGAAATGTACAAATTGTGACAGTTGTTTATTTCATGCTTTCATCAACTCATTCAAGGCTTGAAATTAATTTTGTGTCAAAGTAGGAAGCAATGTTAATGTACGTTGTAGCAAATGTTACAAATTGAGACACAGTTCTGGAAAGTACATGTAGTATGGTAATTAGACAACTAATTACTCTTACAATGTGACGTTTCTTACAGCAACGTGGAATACTTGAGACAAACAGAGATAACCACTTTTGATTTATGTTATAACTCGTGAACAAATGAGGCATTCTGGATATACTAGATCTTAAATATTGTCCAAAATAAGGTGGCAAGCAAAATGTCCTTGTTCAACTGCATGTGCTTAACCTTGTTACGGCTATCAAATCAGTCATTCACATGTCACTACAAGTTTGTAAAACTGGTTATGAAAAGAATATAATGCATTTTGAGTGGCATCTGCTTCCTGTCTTGTGTTAATTTCGACTCCTGAAAATATGTTTGCATAGCTTGCGTGGTGTTTTTTTGTGGGGGGTTTTTTTTTTGGGGGGGGGGGGTTACATATTAAATCTTGGACATGTATGATACAAGTAATACAATTTGCTATGCAAAAAAAAGAAGAAAAGAAATGTATTACTGAATTTGTTTTTACTTTTGCCATAAATAAATAGTTTATACATGTATGTATGTTAAACTACCCTGATTGATCACCAGTGTGCATTAGTTAATTAGGAGATAAACATACTCTGATTTCATTTTCGAGGTAGGTTATCCTGGATTTAACACCACTAAATGTTACATTTAAAACCTCACGCTAATGCGTTTGGTTTTAAATCACATTTAGCGATGTTAAATCCATGATAATTACCTACCTCAAAAATGAAATCAGAGTATGTTTATCTCCATTCTACCATGATTTAAAGGCATACTGTCACGGAATTAAGGACCTTATTTCTCTAAAAATGTATAATAAATAAAAATTGCATTAAATGTTGGAAACCAAATCTAGCTATCACATCACCTTAATTGTACCATGATGGAGTGAAATTCATGTCATCCCACTCAGCAATTTTAGTTTTTGAATTATGGACCATTGCCATAATTCAATTATTTTAACAAAATGTCATTAATAAATGTAGTATGGTGGTTATGAAGATGGTTGAATAAAGTACATTTAGGGACAAATCAAATTATTTTTGTTCAGGTAATGCTTTGTTAGACATTAAATAGGTCAGTGGTTTGTGACAATATGCCTTTAAAACGTATTCAAACAGAACTATTTTTAATATGCGGAGGGAATAGGAGTGAACAGGCAGGACAGACCTGTTGACAGTATAAAACATAATAAATAAATACATACGACCGTAGAACTTGAAACAAATATTTAATATTGTCTATTTTATTAACAGATGTAAAGAAAAATCCATAAACAAGAATAAATAACAATTTTGTTTGAAATTTAATAAATCACCCCCACACCCCTTCTAAAAGTCGACCAAGCTGCAACGTTTAACGCAGTCTTAATTCTGAAAATAATTATTTATCACAACATTAATGTCCTCAATTTGAAAAAATCCAGACATCTCAGCCCTTATATGTTGTGAGATATTCAAAGGCTTGGAAACTGAAGCTGACATGCATGATTGATATTCTGTCATTTTCTTTTTCATTTTGTAACAAAATTCGAATCATAGTCACTTCGTACCCAAGTCATATCGTACCATCCATTTCGTACCATGCTGCCTGGTCATTTCATACCCTAGTCATTTCGTGCATTGGTCATTTCGTACCATTGCAAAAAATCACTTCGTACCCTGGTCATTTCATACCCTAGTCATTTTGTACCAATGTGAAAAGTCATTTCATACCCCAGTCATTTTTTTCCCTAGTCATTTCATACCAGTATATAGAAAACGAATCAACTACAGCATAAAAGAAGTGGGGTTTTTTAAAAACTTTATTTTGACAGTTTGAAAATCAGAACACGTTATTGTGCAGAATATCGTTATTGATATCCATAATAACTGTCAACTGTTATTTTCATTTTACCTGACAAGAGCCGTATATATGGTATTTACTACTAACTGCCAACTTCAATTTTGTGTGAAATGGCTCCAGATAATTAGTCAAAAACAACAAAACAACATAATGGACCAACAAAATATTATTAGTTTTTTTAGGTCTTCTTTTCAAACTTACTTATTTGCATCTTATTTGTTTAAGAAATAAACAATCACAACCATTAAAACATTAACTACCCCACTGATTGCCAATGTTTCTACAAAGTGGGAATAATTTTTAGTCTTTTATTGATAAAATATCCCTTAAATTAATCACACAGTTGTAATTTTATGTTATTTTGTAAAAGACACTACCGGGGTGATTGTTATAAATTGTTATGCCATGGTACGATATGACTTTCAGTTATGGTGCGAAATGACCAAGGTACGAAATGATTTTTTGCAATGGTACGAAATGACCAGGGTACATAATGACCAAGGTACGAAATGACTTTTTGCAATGGTACGAAATGACCAGGGTACGAAATGACCAAATTAGGTACGAAATGACCAAATTAGGTACGAAATGACTATAGTATGAAATGACCATGGTCCGAAGTGACTAGCAACCCAAAATTCGATCATCTGCTAGAATAAAAATGATTTTTGTCAATTATTTCTTTCATATTAAACTGACAAGTAAATATTTTGTAAATACCTATTTAATGATACTTTACCTAATTTAGCATTTACTTGTTTGGGCTCTCATTAATGTACACGGTAGTGTTTACTCTTGAAATTAAAATAAAAATGTCAGTAAACAGGAGAGTTGTGACCTTTATTGGAACAGACTATAACACATTTTGATCCATATGTGTCAATTTCATTACCCTTAAACAAACTTTTAATTTAAAACTGCAAGTTAACTGATTATTTGAATTGCAGCATAAATTATTAATTATGACCAGCATATTTAGTGAATATAAATTCAATATAAGTACAGTAGAAATTTCAAATTTATACAATCGTGCAACCACTTAAAGGTGCTATATCAGAAGTTATATGTGAGCATCTGTTTGTGATAAAGATTCTCCAATAAAAATGTATTTTCTACTAGTAGACAAAATCATTTCCTATAATCATTTATGGGCATATAGTTAAAGGTGTAGTCTTTAAATGTTAAAGCAAAATTTAATAAAAGCATTATTTGCAATAGCTGTCATTATGCAACTTTGAGATAGCATCTTTAATACCGGTATAATAGATCACAAACACAAAATGGTTCTTGACAGTTTTGCTCAAAAGTTATTATAAATGTCTACAAATATTTTGTTTTGGAGAGGAATAGGGGTAAACCATCATCAGAAACTGTCCCTCACATATAGTAACAGTAATGAAATTGACACATGTTGACCAAAATTTGTTATAGTCTGTTCCAATAAAGTGCATAAATCACCTGTTTACTAACATATTCATTTTAATTTCAAGAGTAAACACCACTTTGTACATCAATGAGAGCCAAAACAAGTAAATGCTAAATTAGGTAGACTATAATTAAATAGATATTTACAAAAAATTTTACTTATCTGTTTAATATGTAAGAAATAATCGACGAAAATAATTTTTATTCTATTTCCGACAGCACTTTAGGCTACAGTATTATATAGCTATTTTTCTATTTCTTCTTGTTAAAACTGCAGTTTGTATACTTACATTCATACTTTTCTTGTTTTGGCAACTCTACATACAGTCTGGATTTATATCAAAAACGTCCTGAAGTGTACCGATGTCAAAGGTGCCCCTTTGTTCGGCTATGTTTGTAAATACCGCATTGTATTCATACGCGAGTAAAGCGGCCTATTCCATTCCAGTATTTATTTACATGCTCCTATACCACTAGAGTTTCGAGCATGTCTGTCCTGGGTCTGGTCTCTGGATAGCAGCCTAATTAAATATTAGGTGGTTCTCCGTGATTAATCACCTAAGATTTAAAGTAACTGGCCGATCAGAATGGAGTATTTTCCAAAGTTATGGTAGAATGCAGTGTAACCTGTGTAAACTGGACTCTGAAGAAACTGGAATCCTGTCTTAATTAACAGGCTTGTTTCATGGTCCCTATAATGTTCTAAATTTTAAAATGTGACCCTCTAAACACCGGATCCTGTCTATATTGGACAAATATTAGGACCCTGGCATGATCCGGTTCAGACAAATATTAGGACCCTGGCATGATCCGGTTCAGACAAATATTAGGACCCTGGCATGATCCGGTTCAGACAAATTTCACTGTAGTTGGAGAACATCACTGGTATCTCACTCCATACCAAACACTTTTGAGTGTATTATGTTTATATATTCTGTATTACAACTATTGAATAATTAACACATGTTCAACACTTAATTAGCATTTTTTTAAATGTTATGTGTGTGTGTATATATATATATATATATATATACAAATACATACATACATACATACATACATACATACACAGGTTCGAGTCCCAGCAACGGCATGGGACAATTTGTGAGGCCAGAAAGGATTTAATTATCCCCTGCGCCAGTGCGTTAATATCTATGTATGTAACAGTGAACCTCGACATACATACAATATATAGATATTCATACATCAATACATACTAGCCAGTGCCAGGTCTGCCCACTGTTTCATGCACATAAGCAGGATCGACCGTGTAGACTGTAGGCCCCATGCATATGGTTGAGTTAAAGAGCTTCCTTTTTATGGAAGCTTCGATAGCTCAGAGCGTATCGTGGTTAGTCTTGCAATTTGCGGGCAAATCGGTGCCACAGGTTCGAGTCCCAGCAACGGCATGGGACAATTTGTGAGGCCAGAAAGGATTTTAATTATCCCCTGCGCCAGTGTGTTAATATCTATGTATGTAACAGTCAACCTCGACATACATACAATATATAGATATTCATACATCAATACATACATACATACATACATACATACATACATAAAATATTTATATTTCTAACATGGTTTCTGTACCTGTTCTACATGTGTGTGTGTATACGAGGGGTGATTGATAACTTCATGGCTTAAGGTAGAAGGAGTCATTTTTAGAAAATCAAATAGTCTTAGTCCCCTCCTACATTAACACACTTAGTCCAGCGGTCACGGAGCAGACGGATCCCTTCTGTGTAGAAGGCGCCATTTTGGGGCCCTCAGAAAGTGGTCCACAGCATTCATAACATCATCATTTGTGGCAAAATGATGACCACCGAGCTCCTTTTTCATTTTCAGGAAAATATAGTAGTCAAAGGGAGCAAAATCCAGAGAATAGGGTGGGTGTTCGACAAGTTTGAATCCACATTTCTGGATAGCAGACATGTATTTTTGCAGTACCAGGGTTTTATTTCTAAAATTTGACTTGACACCCATGGTTTTGAAATTGGGAATTTTAGTGCTGTTTTTTTCAGTTTTATTTCAAAACCATCTTATTAAGCCAAGTTAGAATTAAAAAAGTAATAATAAATATATATATATATATATATATACACACACACACACACACACACACACACACACACACATGTACTTAAGTTTATTCAAATAAATATATCTATTGTGCATTACAAAACGTTATTGGGGAAGGAAGGTTTGTCAAGATTTACAATCAGATAGGGTTAGTTTTTGGGGGTTTTTTTTACTCCAAAATTGGGAATAAAAAACAACATAGCCTCTGTAGAATGGTGGGGAATGGTGCCCATTATCGGAGTCTAGAAACAGGTAATAAAACCCTCTAAAAATGTTTGTTGATTCAGATGGAATGGAAAATGTTCGAGATAAAGGTATTTACAGAGTCGGTTCAAGGATCCGCGGGGCCTGTAGCACAAATAATAGCCGGCCCATATTCCCAGGATATATTTTTTGCAACCCCCTCGGGGAGAGGGGAAAAATGACCTTGGGGGAATAAATGTGCACATCACAGCAGGGCCCGTTGAAGTGCGGGGCCCATAGCACAAATAACAGCGGGGCCTCCTGTCCAGGATATATATTTTGCAACCCCCTCGGGGAGAGGGGAAAAATTACCTGGGGGAAATAAATGTACACATCACCGCAGGGTCCACTGAAGTGTGGGGTCCGTAGCACGTGCTACATGTACTACTAGGATAAATCAGCTCTGGATATTTAATGTCAAATATACGATTAGTGTTATATTATGTATGGAAATTTTTGCCTAATACCCCACAACTGGTATATCAAAGGCTGTGGTATGTTACCCCGTCTGTGGGATGGTGCATATAAAATGTCCCTTGCTACTAATGGAAAAAATGTAGCGGGTTTCCTTTCTAAGACTATATGTCAAAATTACCAAATATTTGGCATCCATTAGCCGATGATTAATAAATCAATGTGTTCTAGTGGTGATGTTAAACAAAACCAACTATTTATTATTTTATTTACCTTGTCTAATAACTTGGCCTGCTCGGTGGTAGGCAAAAATTCACGTGTGTTCTATATAGTTATTTCTGACAACTTAAAGTGATTGTTCCATAACTGTCCAAATGTCCGTCTATATAGTCAGTCCCATCATTCTATTAAAAAAATGTTTTTTTGCTAAACATTTCGGTTTGGTTTGACATAACAAGAAAAGTAAATTTGTTTTGGAAATAAATTAAAAAAATATTTTTTGTGTGTGTGCAATTTACAAATTAATCGGCTAAGAAATAAAATAATTTGTAGTAAATATCATAGTATGAAAACAGTGTGTAAAAAATAAAAAAATAAAAAAATGTATAACTATAAAAATTTAGGGGGGGGGCCTTCCCTTCCCCCCCCCCCCCACCCCCAGGATCCGCCTCTGGACATCACTATAACACATTGATTTATTAATCATCGGCTATTGGATGTCCAACATTTGGTAATTTCGATATATAGTCATAGAGAGGAAACCTGCAACATTTGTCCATTAGTAGCAAGGGATCTTTTATATGCACCATCCCACAAACAGGTCGCGTCATGCTCCCACCCCCACCACCACCACCCAAAAAAATTAATATATATTGATCCCCTTCCAAAAAAAAAAATACCCACCAACAAAACAACAACTTTGCTAGAGCAGGGGATAGTTTCGAAACCACCCCCACATATGCGCCTACGATAGAACGATTTCTAGTTATATGTGCTAGGTCGTCGTCTTCGCTGATCGGAACGGGATCTAGCTCGACTGAGGTGCGATGCAGGCGAGTATCCAGGGGCGTCCTCCCTTTTGTCGCCGAAGTCGGGTACTTTACATACGAGAAGAAAGCAGAAGTGTGCAGTGCTCTGAAAATATTGATAAACATTTGGTGAAGAAGAAGAGAGAGAGCTGTCAAGTCACGTGTTCGATTTCTTTTTCGTTACGCCACTCAACAGCTGTTACCAGTCGATTGTGAGGTCCAAAATACGTCATTGAACAATGTTTGCGCGGGAATAGAACATGACGAAAATTATTAGGATATTCCACTATAAACTTTACTTATTGGAGTAAATAGATGTATTGGACAATAAATATTTAAAACAAGCATGGCAAGACATTTTGATATTTATAATGATTTTACTAAGTAATGTATGAAGACAACTCGGAAACTGGCGTATTTTGCCTTAAAAAGGGCAACCAGAATATATTATGACTTTTACACCCTCCATCCCTACTTCCGGAAAGTTTTATGTGCGAAGAATTTGTTTTCTTTCTTGTTTTACTAATGAAATTATTAGAAAATACTGTATATAACTATCTTCTGTGTTTACGTGTCGTACTCTGCTGTTTAATTTCATTGTCTGTGCCTTTGGAATCTGCATTGACTGTACGTACGTGGGAATGTAACGGGATTTTGTTTAGACATGTATTTGGGTTTTACGTGTGTACTGACATTGAAGAAAAGTTCAGTTTCTTATAGGCCTGGACGTCGGCGGCGTCTTGAGTTTTTGTAGATCTACCTGACAACAATCATTAATCAGATTTAGATTTGGTACAATACGAAAGAATACTGGAGAAAATGCAACATATGGAAATGGCAGTGTATGAAATTTCAGAAAAAAACAATAAAAGCAGGGAATAACGAGAAATTTGCTGTAATAAGAGACAGAAAGACAAGATACAGTAACAATAGACATTACTTAAGGTAATACTCCCCACCACCACCCCCAAAAAACAACACCACCAAACCCACCCACCCCCAGAAACAGTGACACTTGAGAATAAGAAAAATAAAAAAGACAATAAGAGACGCAAGATAAAAAGAGACATTTCCAGAGACACAAGACAAAAAGATACATCAACAGAGACGAAGACACAGAAATCTTGAGACAAAAACAATAAGACGGCATCGGCAAAGAATAAGAGAGATCTGGGATATGGGAGAATTGACATAATGTGAATTGGAGACAGCAGGTGAATAGGAGACTAGAGGAACGACAGTAACACAGTAAGTGAGGTCTACGTTCATATGACAGCTAATACGGGATGGTAATGGCATACGAGACAGACTAAGGCAAACTAATGAAAGGACAATGTCGTCGTCGTCAAGTGTCAGAGATCGTGTAGCCGAGTTGCAGATGAAGCAGAAGGTATCGGAGAATGTTGGTTCAAAGACGAAACTGGAAACGCCCAGCGAGGAAACTTTGCACAAGTTTTCACCAGGTGTGAAAGTTCGACTGGCCGAGTTGCAAAATAAGCTAAAAGGTTCTGAAAATGTTGGTTCGAAGACGAAACTGGAAACGCCCAGTGAGAAAACTTTGCACAAGTTTTCACCAGGTGTGAAAGTTCGACTGGCCGAGTTGCAAAATAAGCTGAAAGGTTCTGAAAATGTTGGTTCGAAGACGAAACTAGAAACACCCAGCCAGGAAAGGTTGCCCACAGTGTCTTCACCAGGTGTCAAAGATCGTCTAGCTAAATTGCAAATGAAGCAGAAACTATTATCAAGAAGTGTTGGTTCGAAGACGAAACTGGAAACACCCAGCCAGGAAAGGTTGCCCACAATGTCTTCACCAGGTGTCAAAGATCGTCTAGCTAAATTGCAAATGAAGCAGAAACTATTATCAGGAAGTGTTGGTTCGAAGACGAAACTGGAAACACCCAGCCAGGAAAGGTTGCCCACAATGTCTTCACCAGGTGTCAAAGATCGTCTAGCTAAATTGCAAATGAAGCAGAAACTATTATCAGGAAGTGTTGGTTCGAAGACGAAACTGGAAACACCCAGCCAGGAAAGTTTGCGCACAAAGTTTTCACCAGGTGTCAGATATCGACTAAGTGAGTTGCAAAAGAAACTGAAAGGTTCCAAAAATGTTGGTTCGAAGACAAACCTGGAAACACCCAGCCAAAAAGGTTTGCCCACAGTGTCTTCGCCAGGCGTTAAAGACCGTCTAGCCGAATTGCAAATGAAGAAGAAAATCTCATCAGGAAGTGTTGCTTCGATGACAAAACTGGAAATGCCCAGTCAGCAAAGTTTGCACAAGTCTTCATCGGGCGTGAAAGATCGTCTAGCTGAACTACAAATGAAGCAGAAAATCTTAGGAAATGTTGGTTCAAAGACGAAACTGAAACCGACACCGAGCGAGGAATATGTACACAAATTTCTAGCCAGAGTTAACGAGGTGGAAGCCATTTTGAAACGCGTCAGGCAGCAGAACGAAGCGATAGTCCGACTGCAGAACGACATACTCAACAATCCGTTCTGCAACAAGAAACAGATTCTCGAGTGTAGCTCGATCATCGAAGAGACGAAGAACGATCTGCAGGAAGTACGAGGACTGCTGCAGAGACTGGTCGCAGAAGAGGAGCTCTCGAACCAGAAACCCGGAGTGAAGGTCGCGGTGGCTCATGTCCGGGACCAGCAGGTCAAACATCTGACCATTAGTCTGACGGAGGCCACCGACGAGTTCTTCAAGGGACAAGCTCGTTACATGGATCATATGAAAGAACGTCAGAAAAAGCAGCTGGCCATCACTGGTTCCCAGGGTAAAAAGAGCCAACGTGAAATCGAGAGCATTCTCGAAGGAAAGGACTCGTACGCGATTTTCACGCAGAATTTCATTTCGGACGTGACCAATACAGGGTCGTCGCTGCGCGAAATTGAAGACCGCCAGAAAGACATTCTCTCACTCGAGAAAGGCGTGGTACAAGTTAACGAGCTCTTCAAAGATTTGAACCTGCTTGTGGCTGCGCAAGGGAAGACAATCGATTCGATCGAGGCCAATGTTGTTCATGCTGGTGACTATACGGAAGATGCGAAAAACGAGCTGGAAAAAGGCAGTAAATATCGGCGCACGGTCAGACGACGAAAGTGGTGCATAGCGGGAATTGTGATTGTAGCACTTGTAATAGTTGTAGTTACGATTGTTTTTTCGCAATAAATTAATGTTATAATCGATATGTTTGACCATTTTTGTTTCAGTAGTAAAGGAAATGTCTTGTTTAATGACATCACTAGAGCACGTTGATTAATTACAAATCAGCTACTGGATGTCAAACATTTGGTAATTGTTGAAAGATTGTTTTGTTTAACGACGCCATTAAAGCACAATGCCATTTCATAATTGTGACAACGTTTTCCGAATGCATGCATGCATGTGAATGCACACAGGTAGCACATAGCACAGCCTTTGATATGTGTGTGTATGTATGTGTGTGTGTGTGTGTGTGTGTGTGTGTGTGTGTGTGTGTGTGTGTGTGTGTATGTATGTGTATGTACCATTTGTGGGGCACTTGTTGGGATGGGGGATAACCAACTTTTTTCTTTCGTTTTTTTAATTATTTTGTATCCCCAGATCAGTTACTTTCTTTCAATCTCTCTCTCTCTCTCTCTCTCTCTCTCTCTCTCTCTCTCTCTCTCTCTCTCTCTCTCTCTCTCTCTCTCTCTCACACACACACACACACAGTCGCCCTCTCACTCTCATTCTCTCTCACTCTTCTTTGTTTCTCTTGGCAAGCCTCGTCTTAGGTCAGAATTTCCACCACCACCTGTGTACTTTTCTAACCCATTTGACAGCATATGATGGATTCTTGTAATAATCAAACATATGACAATTCTAACAAGGACTTAGAGGAAACTCACAACATTGTTTTTTTATTAATTCATTTAGAGTAATTTTTTTGTGTTTATATCCAATGAAATTCAAGCACACGTTTCCGGGCACACACCTCAGCTATCTGAACTGTCTGTCGAGGATAGTGAGTTAGTGGTTAGTGAAAGAGAAGTATGTGTAGTGAGTGGTCTTACAGCTGCCCATTGAGTTGTTAAAGGGACATTCCTGAGTTTGCTCCATTGCAAGATGTTTCTGACTAATAACATATTTCTACGATTAAACTTACATATTAAATGTGTTTTCTTGTTTAGCATATCAGTGTCTGTACATTCAATGTGTTTCTGGTCGTCTTAATATTTGTAAGAAGCCCAACCTGGATTTTGTCTTCAAATAATTTCGTACGTACGAAAAAATCTTTTTTAGGAAAATAAAAATGAAATTTAACCTAGTACAAATATTAGAACGATCAGAAACACGTTTAAAGGGACATACCCTAGTTTTTAAACACTGAGACATATTTTTGACTATTACAGCCGTTTTTGATAACTGAAATCATACTTTACTTAGATTTTATTGTTTAGATTATCAATTTCCGTACATTCGAAGTGTTTTTGGTCATCCTGGTGTTTTTAATATCACAAAATGCATTTCTCGTGTTTTAAAAACGTACGTGCGTCTGAGAAGTAACAGTTATGGAGTCGAGGTTTAGTCTATTTTTAGAGGGTATTTCACCATTTCAAAGTCACAGACTCATGTTTCACTCAATTGTAACTTTATCCAAATGAATTACAGGTTTGTAGATTAACTAAACTTAGTGTTAATTTTCACGGCTTGAAACTAGGGTATGTCCCTTTAATATACAGCCACTAAAATTTTATGAGGAAAAATATATTTGATGTGTGACTACAGTCGTTAAAAAGTCTCTGTTAGTCGACATCTTAAAAACTGCAGCAAACTCAGGAATGTCCCTTTAAACTTAATCTGGGTGGGAGTCGGTACCAGGAGGGAGGCGAACCTGGAAAAGCTATAATAATTTTTAAAAAACCAGAATGACAAATATCTGTTGATTAAATTTCCAAATCTTTTAACATGCAGTGAACTGAACATTCATAGATACAACTGTAAATCAAGTTGTTTTTTATGTATTTTTTAAATTACATGTATATTTCGCGTGTCAAACATTGTACGCTTAGAGAACAACCCACCTAATCTTAGGTAACTAGATTCAGTTCCGTAGGCCGAGGTGTTTTCGACGCAGGATCGAACCATCTCGGTGGATCCATTCAGCTGATTGGGGTTTTTTCTTGTTTCAACCAGTGCACCACAACAAAGGCCGTGGTATGTGTTTTCCTTTCTGTGGGAAAGTGCATATAAAAGATCCCTTGCTGCATTAGAAAATAAGTGGCGGGTTTCCTCTGATGACTATGAGTCAGAATTACAAATTTTGTTACATCCAATAGCCGATGATTAATTAATCGATGTGCTCCAGTGGTGTCGTTAAACAAAACAAACTAACTGCTCCGTACTCGAGTAGTGGCTTAGCGTGGGCGGGGCCAACGGGGCGGTTGCCCTGGGCGTACATTTCTGGACTGGTGGAAGGTACTCGGGGAGTGCTAACGGTCCACTGGTATGGGGACGCAATACTTGCCTTGCCCCGGACGCTGGCAACCTACGCTACGCCACTGTACTCAGTCAAAATATATATCGTAAATGTGCTTTGAACGCTAAACGTTTGTTCTAGTGCTCCAAGACGCGAAGAAAATTAACAGAGAAGAAGATGACAGCACGCGTAATGCCAGGATTTTCTGTTTAAACTTTATTCAATCAGCATCATAATCATCGTGGATCAAGGTTAGTAAATTACAAGTGTACAATCGTTCTTTGAAAGCTGTTTATTATATACATTTTACTAACGATGCTTGCTAATGTCCGTGTGATCGGCGAAGTACGAATCGACGGATGATGGCAGGATGTTCGTTATGGACGTCACGTGTAAACTACGAGATGGTCCAAACTTCCTCCAATGCCGCGTGAATGCGAGGTGTACATTGTTCATATTTGGCACAAAGATAAACCTCAAATCGATGCATTTATATACGTTAAAAAAATAAATGTAAGAAAAAATCGCATTGTTTATGTTCATGTTCATAACGAAATCAATTTAATCTGTATGCATTATTATTCGGTATCTGTTTTGGTCTTCGAATGGTGAATGCAGATTTCGTTATGTACAGCCGGAACATGAAAAATTTGATTTTGTTTCTAAAAAAAAAAAAAAAAAAAGGTTTTAAACCTATATCACTTTTTCAGCCCAACATTTGAAAGAAAAGAAATCAGTAGGCCTATAAATAATTTATAAAAAATTACATAGGCTAAATCAATGTTACAATGCAGGTATGAAGACAACAAAGTTTGTTTTGTTTAATGACACCACTAAAGCACATTGATTTATTAATCATCAGCTGTTGGATGTCAAACATTTGTTAATTGTGACATGTAGTCTTAGAGAGGAAACCCACTACATTTTTCCATTGGGTCAAAAAAAAAAATAGGTGTGTTTCCGGTCGACCGACCATCCCTAGTTTTACACCCCCCCGACCCTAATATTTTTTTCTCTTAAACTGGAAAAAAAAAAGAAGTAAAAATAAAAGAGGACAACATCACCAAACAAGAGTATTTCCTTCCTTGCACATTGTTTACGTACTATTATACGATACATTTTGCACATGTAATTCCCTTCCGAAAAACATCGAGAAATTATGGAAAAGCTTTTGTAATAGAGTTCCTTCCCCTGATTAGCTACCATTGAACAGCTTGGTCAGTCACGGAAGTAACCGAATGTACGAACATAGCCTTGGTACAGGTTATTTCGATTAAATGCCACAAATCCATATATATTATTTATAGATAATGTTATATAAGTACAAAGAAAGGGAAGGGGGGGGGGAAAAACCCTACCTACCCACCCTAATTTTTTGGGGGATGCAATCGGAAACGCACCTTTTTTTTTTGGCCTTAGTAGCAAGGGATCTTTTATATACACCATCCCACAGACAGGATAGCACATACCATGTCCTTTGATATACCAGTCGTGGTGCACTGGCTGGAACTTATGAAGACAGCTGATGGAACAGCCAACATAAAACATGCACAGTCCTACCTTTAGTCTCCGTGTACTGCATTATCGATTACTTCCAGCTAAAGTTGTTCTAGCATTTTGTCTTCACCCCTGTATTAAAAATGAGATTAATCTATATAATTTGATAGCAATTTGTTAAGAAATATTTATTTATGTAGATATTTTTAGTAAATATTGGTTTGGGTTTAAAACTCAGTAATATGTTTTAATATAAGTTTTAACATTATTCATTATATAGTTATATGACAATCCATCAGTTCCCTTGTCACGCAAACAGACTATAAGTATGATTGGACTAAAAATATTTTTTTCACTTGTCCTTTTGTACATGGTTTTTTCTGACACTCGACCCAAGAAAGGCGGGATGTAGCCCAGTGGTAAAGCACACGTTTGATGCGCAGTCAGTTTGGGATCGATCCCTGTCGGTGGGCCCATTGGGCTATTTCTCGTTCCAGCCAGTACACCACAACTGGTATAACAAAGGCCGTGGTATGTGCTATCCTGCCTGTGGGGTGGTGCATATAAAAGATCCCTCACTGCATTAGGAAAATGTATCTGGTTTCCTCTGGTGACTACGAATCAGAATTAACAAATGTTTGACATCCAATAGCCAATGATTAATTAATTAATGTGCTCTAGTGGTGTCGTTAAACAAAACAAACTTTTTTTTTTGTCTCGAGATAATGAATCCTTTAAAATGACTAAAAGTTGCTCCAATGATTGACTTTCTTGAGATGAGGATCAGAAAAACCATCTAAAAAAGGACTCATGTTTGAAACTATTAGGCTATACATGTATTGTGTGTATTACAGTTGTTATTAACTGAACTTTTTTGTTTATTTTGACAGATTCATTATGACTTCTGTGAGAAAATCAGATCGACTCGCTAGAAAGAGAAAATCATCTGCACCAGAAATGGTAACTGGAAAGATGAAACCCTCCCAACCAGAAGAAATGCCAACTGGAGAGAGAAAAATACAGACACTAAGAAAGAAGCCAGCTTCTCCAAGCAGTGAAACTATTTCATCTGACTATCTTGCAGGACAATCGTCTAGTGGCATACAAAAAAGGAGATACCGACAGCGACTCAAAGAAGATTCTGTCCAGACCTACAAGAAAAAGAAGGTTCAAAGAGTTAAAGCCTCAAAGGAAAAGTGGACTCCTGAAAAGAGAGCTAGAGAATGTGAGAAAAAACGAATACGGCTACGGAAGTGGAGAGCAAAACAGAAGGAACTTGGGACATCGGTGTCGGAAGAGAAAAGAGAGAAGGATAGATTACGTCAGCAGAGACACAGAGCACAGATGAAGCTCAAGAAAAAGTGGGAAAAACAACAGATGGAATTAGTTAATCAGCTGCAGAAAGATGAAGGGCACTGCATAACTGGTGTCCAGTTGGAGGAACAACCTCCTGTTGTCTGTTATGACAGAGTTTCGTTTACTGCAAAGCCAAAATGGAAATACCAGAAAAGACTTAAAGAAAAGCCAGTTCCTGATAGCTGTGCAGTTGCTTCATCATGTGGACAAAAAGGACTTTCACCTAGCATCATACGGGAGCGAAGATACAGGAAGAAGCTGAAAGAAAATTCAGTCCGTTACCAGCTCCACCTGAAAAAAGAAGCTAAAAGAGTGAAAGCCATGAGGGAGAAATGGAGTCCTGAGAAGAAAGCCATACACAGGGAAAAAGTTCGAGTGTGGGTGCAGAATTGGAGAGAAAGACAGAGAGAACTGGGAAGAAAGTTGACGAGTCCAAAACCTGAGACAAGATTGGAATTGGAAGAGAAGAGAGAGCAGAACAGATTATGTCAGCAGAGACACGGAGCACAGCTGAAGCTCAGGCAACAGTGGGAAAAAGAACAGATAGAATTAGTCAATCGGATCCAGAAAGATCGAGGAAAATGTATTACTGGAATGAAGGTGGAGGAACAATCTCCTGGTGAACTTTCATCTACTGCAAAGCCAAAAAGCACATACCAGAAAAGGCTTAAAGAAGAGCCAGTTCCTGACAGCTGTGCGGTTGCTTCATCATCATTCAATCAGGACAGACATTTATTTACAGAAAAGCCAAAAAGGACATACCAGAAGAGGCTTAAAGAAGAGCTAGTTTCTGACAGCTATGCATTTTCTTCTCCATCGTTTGATCAGGCCAGACCTTCATGTAGTGTCATAGAGGAACCAATGTTCCAGCAGAGGCTCCAAGAAGATTCAGTTCGTTATCAGCTCTGTCTGAAAAAGACAGCTCAAAGAATAAACACCATGAAGGAAAATTCGACTCCTGAACAGAAAGCCAGACACAGGGAAAAAGTGCGAATACGAGTGAAGAATTGGAGAGAAAAACAGAGGGAATATGAAAGGACACCAAATAGTGTAAAACCTGAGATAAGATCAAAGTTAGAAAAGAAGAGGGAGAAAGATCGATTACGCCAGCAGAGATACAGGGTAAGACGTAAGCTTAGGCAGCAGTGGATAAAGGAACATACTAGTATGGAAATGGTCGATCTAAAACAAAGAGGTGGAGACTGTATAACAGGAATCAATGTAGAGGAACAAATACCTGTCATCAAATTGGAAAACCTTGCTTCAAGCTTACAAAGTGAATGGCAAGTACAGATACCTGTCATCAAATTAGAAAACCCTGCCTGGTGCTTACAAAATGAAACTTATTTACCTTTTTTCACAGTACAGAACCCTGTATCAAACATACAAAGCAATCCACATGAGTATACTGATTCTATTCATTGGCCTGTTAAAACAGTGTTGCCATCAACAGAGGAACATGTTTTGCAGCAATCAACAGAAAAAAATCTTGACTTTTCATCCGGTGAAGTAGGGGGAATGTACCAAGAACTAAAGAAGCTACAGAAGTATTTTGATCCAAAGAAACAGGCTGATGTGAAGAACAGTAAGGGACTAGGCATCATCAGTCAGTTTCGGAAGAAGAATGGGTTCGATTTCAACCACCTCGCAAAATGCCACTCCCAGAATGTTAACCACAAGAGTTCTTTTGACACACTGTTTAAAGAAAGAGAGACTGAAGTGGTTGGTTTCTACAATCATGGAGACATATCTCAAGGTGACAATTCCCAGACTTCAGCAAGTGCTAAATCTCATCAGCAACGGCCAAAGCATTTCATGGGAAAAGCACAGAAGGTTGCTGATAAAACCTTTATTGAGGACAGTAATACTAAGCAGCATCCCAAAACACTGACGTCCACAGAACACACACAGTTAACTTCTGGATTCTGTGAATTCTGCGCCAACATCCAATTGAAACAGAAGGCTGTGAACAGTTTCCTCAGTAGCAAGGGTCTTCAGGATCTCCATCTCCCGGACACACATGGACTGTTGTCCATGACTCTTTGTGCCAAGAAGCAGGACAGTGGCAGCCATCACAAGATGTGTATAGACAGAAAGTGTAAGAACTGTGGAGTTAAGGCCATTCGTTCTCACCTCCGCCCAGCAGTGATGGAGTATTCGGATTCTGTTCTGACGTGGAAGATGTGGCTGCTGATTCAGAAGGAAGCTGATGAAGGACCTGCGACTGATGATGGAACTGATGACGGGACTGAAACTGAAACTGATGACAGAACTGAAACTGAAACTGATGACAGAACTGAAACTGATGATGGGACTGAAACTGATGACAGAACTGAAACTGATGATGGGACTGCAACTGGAACTGATGGCAGAACTGCAACAGGAACTACTGACAGAACTGCAACTTATGATAGAACTGATAATGGAACTGATGACGGAACTGCAACTGATGATGGAACTGATGACAGAAATGGAACTGAAACTGATGACGGGACTGCAACAGGAACTGATGATAGAACTAATAATGGAACTGATGACAGAACTGGAACTGATAATGAAACTGATGACAGAACTGCAACAGGAACTGATAATGGAACTGATGACAGAACTGCAACTGGAACTGCAACAGGAACTGATAATGAAACTGATGACAGAACTGGATCTCCTAAATACAGCACCTGGAGGATGCTGATGACAAGTTCCGGATCTTTGGACGAGATTCTGTCAGAGCTTGAGACGGAACTGGAAACCTTCACCACCCACCTCGTACTGGCAGGTTTACGTTTTTGACCAGGGCTCAAAATAACAGTAAGTTAGACACCAAATAGCCCCAGTTTTAACTGGTGTCTAGTTAAACATTTGGTGTCCAACAAATTGTTATTTTTACACACAGGCAAATTCCTTTTCATGTGTGTTATATCTGTGTTTAGGTTCATGTACTTTGAAATCAGTTTTGTTCGTGGGTTTCTAATTTTCATGGACTAGTACCTGGAGGGTACTGTCAATTGTGGAAAAATACAACAGGCCGTGACCTTAACTTTTTTCATTGGTAGCCAATAGCCCATAATTTTTTATTTTTTTAAAATCATTTATTTTAATTAAGCGTTTTGTTTTAGGGTGTTTTTGTTTTAACTCATAAGCAGTATACTGTGAAATATACGCTTATGAAAACTACATTTATAGCAATTTACAGATTATGGTAGCCCCACTCCCATGGCTAGTGATATTCAATGTTGGGATAGTAAATAACTACTATTACCATGCCTGACGGCTAGTGAAATCGTTTTGGGTCAAATGTTGCAGTTACATCTATTTTGTAAATATGAATATTTTGCTCCCAACCCAAGCCCCAAATGTTAGTGTTTTTAAGCTCTGTCTCCCTCTTTGGGTGACATATCTGATTATTACTGTTATTTAATAATATTGTATTAACTTAAAGTAAAGTAGGGCTAGTGAATTTTTAATCGTGGGTAGTAAAAAAAAAAATTTAAATCACTGATCCCATTGCTAGTGTTAAATCAAATGTGCCAAAAAAGTCTAGTTACCCGGTTTAGACATTTGGTAACCCTAGTGATAAACTGGTAGCTAAAACACACCGGGCTACCGCTATGGTTGAGGTCTGTACAAGTTAAGTTAAAGGCACTGACGTTTGTTACTAAGCAGTATTAAATATTGTTTGTCATTACAGCTTTTGATTTACCTTTCAGTGTTTCTGCCAGAAAGAAATTTTTGGGTATGGCGCTATGGAATTAAATGCAACCCTAGTTAACAAGGGATATGGGGGCCTCCCCTAGAAAGAAAATGGGTTACATTTAGGGTTAGGGTTAAGAAAATTATACAGTAATGATAAAGAGTAATTAATTTTTTCAAAAGGTTAACTTTACTTGAAACTTCTTGGTTAAATTGTCAGTTTTGGCAAGTCGGTCTTGTCATAATTGAGTTCGTAGTTGCAGTAAATTTTATTTAAAACAAAACAAGTTCCGACCACGATTGAATGGCTTTTAGCTTATCTTTGTGTTTTTCATTAATAAATCAGGGCACACAAATAGTTATCAGGGATAGCTCTGGGTGTGTAGAAAATTTTGCCAAATTATCTATCGAACTAAAAAAAATGGCAGAAACCCAATATTATTTTTAACTAAATATCGGTCATTACATGCAGTTCTTTCGCCAAATTAAAATAAAATTTGGGAGTTGTGTTTAAAATTCGCAATTGGCGAATTTAACGAGTGCCAGAGCTAGCCCTGATTATGTTTGTGTGTGTGTTAAATTATGCTAATTGGTGACATGATCAACCATTACATTCTTGAATTTAAAACGGACATCAGTAGTCAGTTTGTTCAAAATACAGAAACAGTACAAGTAATTTGGCAATTCACCAATTATGTATTATAATGCACGTAACCAAAACATTGGTTACTTAGGATATTGAAATATTGTCCCCTATAAAGAATTTAGATTTTAAGAAGGCAGAGTAGATTTTAAGTAAATTTCAGATTAACTATTTTACTAATTTGTTTATTTACATGTATTTACAGACACAAAAGACACATAAAGTGGAGTCGACTTGCAGCATGTGAAGATTTGTCCAGTAGTTCAGATGATGGATTCACAGATGAAGAAATGGAGGAATTTACTGAACAAAAGCAAAATAAATATTCAGAAAATACAGAATTTAATATTGAAAATTCTCATGCATCTCAACACTCAGACTGTGTAGAGCATGTTGATAGCTCAACCGTTGACAGAGTAACAGTTCTTGACCGAGATGAGAAAGTGGAGTTAAAAGAGCAAAGCCAGAATGATGCATCATGGGAAGAGGAGGAGGTGGAAGATGATTGGAGGATGGATGTGTGTAAAGACGAAGAACGGAGGCCGAAAAGTCATGGGATTTATCAACGGGTGATCGAGATTTCTGGTCTGAAAAGCCTGATGGCACTCAAACAAACAGAACTGAAATTCAGTTAAAACATGACTCGTTTGAAAAGTTTACAGCAACATCTGTGATATCCGATGCAAATATTGCCGATTTTGAAAATACAGCAGTCTGTGATGTCTTACAAGAAACCTCAAAATGTCAACAAAATGTCATTACATCTAATCAGAATAAAAGTCAAATGCCAGAAAAATCTGAGCATTTTTTAACGACTTATGTGACATTAAAAGATAATGTGAATGAAGCAGATAGAATTAAGTTCAAAGACAGCAGTTCACCTACACAGAAAAATAAAACTGATGATGGAAAAGATGCATCAGAAGTTGAACAGAGTGAAACAAATGATAAATGTTCTGCTCCGACTGATGCTGAAGATTCACAACTATTGCAAAATGGCCGAGAATTAAAGCAAAATATCTGTGATGAAATACAGCTTGAGTCACAAAATCTGCAGCCTGTTGATGCAGTTAGTAGTAGTTCTTTAGAAGGTACTGTTACGGGAAATGACCAATCAGAAGCCTTGTCTTTTGACTCTTCGTGCTTTGATGAGACCAATGGCGATGTGCTTGTTATTAATGACAGCGATAACGAAAATGGAGAGCAAGAACGACATGGTAGGTCAAGAAAAACAAAATGGAGGCCAGTCCTGAAGAGAGATTTGTATCCAGTAGTTGAACACCTCCAGCTGAGCTTGGAAGAGGTAACCATTGGTTTCTTGTTTCTTTTGGAAGATAGTATCTGTGTTCATTGCCTTCAGGGTGTAGCTCAGTTGGTAGAGCGCACGTTTACGGTGCTTGTGTTGTAGGATAAAATCCCCTTGGTAGATCCATTCCCTGATTGTGTTTTGCTCGTCCCAACCAGTGCACCATGACTGGTATAAAACGGCCATGTTGTGTTATCCTGTCTGGAAACGTGTATATAACAGATCCCTTGATGCTGACAGGGGAAAATGTGGCAGATTTCCATCAAGGCTATATATGAAAAATAACAAATGTTTGACTTCCAATAGTGTATAACCGGCCTCGGTGGCGACGTGGTTAGGCCATAGGTCTACAGGCTGGTAGGTACTGGGTTCAGATCCCAGTCGAGGCATGGGATTTTTAATCCAAATACCGACTCCAAACCCTGAGTGAGTACTCCGCAAGGCTCAGTGGGTAGGTGTAAACCACTTGCATCGACCAGTGATCCATAACTGGTTCAACAAAGGCCATGGTTTGTATTATCTTGCCTGTTGGAAGCGCAAATAAAAGATCCCTTGCTGCCTGTCATAAAAGAGTAGCCTATGTGGCGACAGCGGGTTTCCTCTAAAAAAAAAACTGTGTCAGAATGACCATATGTTTGACGTCCAATAGCCGATGATAAGATAAAAAAATCAATGTGCTCTAGTGGCGTCATTAAATAAAACAAACTTTACTTTCCAATAGTGTATGATTAATAAAACAGTGTGCTCTTCTGAAAACAAACTTTTGACAGCACTTGTCTTATGGAAGATAGTACCTGTGATACACCCAATTTTTGATAACACAGATCTTATATAAGATAAGTCTTCAGAAAGTGCAATCATTCTTTGGTTTGCCTCCTGCCCCGGAATTGGTCACTGGCGTAGTCAGAGGCTAAGTCTGAGGTGGGCGTGCCTGAACCTCTGTGGATATGGGCACGTTAATAGAGTTTCCCATCCCATCCCCATTCTTTGGTTTGAGGGCTGGGATATAACTCATTGGTAGAGTTGTCGCCTGAGCTGTCATGAGTCGCAACTATTGCCCCGTGACAGGTACATCAAAGGCCATGGTAGATGCTGTCTTGTCTGTGGAGAACATAAATAAAAAAAAAAAGATCCCTTGCTGCTTTTCTGTAATAGTATGTTTTGTTTTGTGTTTTCCAAGCTTTTTTTCGCTCTAGTCAGTGCACCACGACTTGTATATCAAAGGCCATGGTATGTGTTATCCTGTCTGTGGGATGGTGCATATAAAAGATCCCTTGCTGCTAATCGAAAAGAGTAGCCCATGAAGTGGCGACAGCGAGTTTCCTCTCTCAATATCTGTGTGGTCCTTAACCATATGTCCGACCACATATAACAGTAAATAAAGTGTGTTGAGTGCGTCATTAAATGAAACATTTCCTTCCTTCCTTTTCCAGGCTTTTTTCCTGACTTACGGTCTAGGGTGTTTGGTTGTGAAGAATGACAATCAGGTATGTTTTTGTTACATTTACATGTAGTTAATATTTGATAGATGTGTATGGGTCATAGGATCAAAACTCCTCGTTGGAGACATTGATTTTTTTTCCTGTTCCAACCATTGGCATGCATCAAGTATAACAAAGGTATGTGCTGTCCCGTCCGTCTATTAAAAAGTGTATATAAATAATCCCTTGTTGTTGATGAAAACTGTTGTGGGTTTCCTCCGAGTCACCAGATGGGTTTTTGCAATGTGTAAGAAATACCAAATGATTGACATCCAATAGTCAATGATTGGTCAGTGTGCATTATTTACTTTATTTTACACAAGAAATAACAGTTGTAACGTACTGCCACTTAGTGTAAACAGTGGCTTCTTTAAGAATCCTTCATGAAAAAGGTATTAAGTACGTAGCACATTCATCAAAACGACAGCTAGTCTTTTGCCATCAAAACATGAGCAGACATTGTGAAATTATTTGTAAATTTTTATTGGCTTGTAGTTCAAGGTGTAAACTTTATATTTCAAAACAAAAATTAAAAATACTATTTTCGCCTTCATTCAACTCAAATACAGCCTCTTTAAAGGAGAGGACAGTTAAGACATTTGGCCTGGTATGCATATTCAACGATATATAATGCACATTATTGCTTAATATCAACACGTATAATCGTATAGTTAATTAATAAAATGGTTAAATGTGACGGCTATTATATATAACGGGCGCAGCCATTTTGTACCATCTCAGTGAGTACGCCCTCTGGCGAGCTGGTGTTTACGTAATACTTAACGCGTAACGTCAGGAATGAGCCTTAGAACTAGAGAAACACAATCTACCTGGTTTTTGCGGGATGATAAATAGTCATACATTGCAATGTTCTGTAATAATACACATCCCAGTAAGCCAGCAATAAGTATATCCAGCACTATATATATTACTTTTCAATACAAAATAATATACCATTGTCAAAGTGGCTACACAACAAGTCGAAACAATAACAATGTATTAACCTACGTACTGAAATGATACACGGAGTGTTTTCTTAGTTAATTGGTCTATGCTGTTAGTTGCTTCTACCTGTGATTCCTGATTGGCAGGTGTGTATTTGATTGGTAACCAGAAGAGTCAATTAATTGACGCTGTCTAGACACAAAAATACATACTGGTATTGTGTAATATTACCTGTCGCCCCTAAAATTGTAATGGATATGGTTTATTACTGTAAATAGTTCTGTAAAACTATTGATTATGTAGACTTTTCCATTTAAAACCACATAACTGACCAATTACGTAGTCCCAAAGAAAAGAAAATTATCACTTGGGTATTGTGGGTTGTCGTTTTTGCTCCAACGTAGCATATCAATATGCCTAATGGTGTACATTTTTCCTTTGGATTATTTAACAGAGAAAAATACTATAACCCCATTTTGTTCCGTTAATGCAACTTGAAATATATTTAGTTAAATAGTTTATTATATTATTACGTCATTTATGCTGTTTTACAAGTCAGGTTGATCAAAGAGAAGCGCCTTGTCGAAAATTACTGCTTTTGTTTACACTGTACATACAGGTGATGGTCAGGAGCTGACGTCACTTCGCCCCAAGCTATCCCACCGGACGTCACAAAAACAAAACAAAATGGCTGCCCCCAGTTAGCAGGAATAATCATGTTTTTTTTATTAACTCTAAAATTATGCGTTTTTCATTTGCTAAAGTGCCAGTATGTGTTGGTGGTCCGGGTATGCATCTTTCCAACACATAAGGCTCTTGTTTGAGTTGACCCTACCTTTAATGCTGATAAACAGCGCATCAAATTACCTTGTTCTTTGGGATGAAGGGGAAATTATGTATTTTATTTTGGCAGGAATCTGTAATTATGCAATATAGATGGAATCTATTTAATTTATTTTTTAAATATTTTTTTTTTTTAATTTTATTGTTGTTTTTCCAGGAATCTCTGGGTCTGTCTTATCTCTGGAATCATTTCTGTGATGTGCAGAAGACATTCCTTCCCAACTACATCGCCTACCATCACTTCCGCAGCAAGGGGTGGGTCCCCAAGTCTGGTCTCAAGTTCGGCTGTGATTTTAGTACGTCATCTGGATTAAATTTAGCTTGTTTTGTAACTATAGTGATGTCTTAATAGCTGTAATGATGTCATATTTATAGTGATGTCACAATAACTACATGTATAGTGATGTCATAAAGGCTATAGTGATGTTATAATGGCTACATAGGCATGTAAGGGGGGGGGGGGGGGGGTGGCAGGCTGGTTTTTGCCAGAATTAAATGAAACTAATTTTGAGGTTAGAATGATGGAAATACATGGTAAAAAGGTCTCCGGTTAGCACATTTTGCCTGAATATCTGTATAATTTTTGCCCAAATTTGAGGTTTTGTGGGTGTGGCGCCATACCAGTTTTACCCTCTGGCAGAAATCCTGATATTGTTCTTGTGAAATGGAAGTTGTGTAACTTACAAACTGAAGGATCATTAGCATAAAATATTTTGTCCCATTATTTTATTTCTGTAATATGATAATTTAGGTAGGTAATGGTGTATATGATTGACAACAAATTTGTTCTTATGAATTGGAAATTATATAACTGACTGACAAATTGAATGATTGTTAATGTGAAATCGTATTCCTCGTTGTTTCAGTTCTGTACCGCGAGGGCCCCCCGTTCTACCACGGCAGCTATTCCGTGGTGGTACGTCTGGTGGACGAGCAAACTCTACAGGACAGCACATACCACAACACACGCTGCCTGTCGTGGACCTCGCTGTCTGGCCTCAACAGAATAACGGAGCATGTCGCGAAGGTACTGGGTCCTTCCATGTCAACTCAACCTGACCTGCCCGGGTGGGATAACTTCAGTTCACCCATTTGTTCATCTGTCTAAATGATAATGCGAAAAAAGGTTTCTTTTGTTCAACGCCACCACTAGAGCACATTGATTTATTAATTATCAGCTATTGGATGTCAAACATTTGTTAATTTTGACATATAGTCTTAGAGAGGAAACCTGCTGCATGTTTCCATCAGTAGCAAAGGATATCTTTATATGCACCATCCCACATAAAGGATAGCACATACCATGGCTTTTGATATATGAGTTGTGGTGCACTGGCTGGAACGAGAAATAGCCCAATGACCAACAGGGATCAATCCAAGATTGACCACACACCAGGCGGATTCTACCACAGCAACGTCTCGCACCTGATAATGCAGTGGGCCCATTGGGCTATTTCTTGTTCCAGCCAGTGCACCACGACTGGTATATCAAAGGCTGTGGTATGTACTATCCTGTCTGTTGTGGGATGGTGCATATAAAAGATCCCTTGCTGCTAATCGGAAAGAGTAGCCCATGAAGTGGCGACAGGTTTCCTCTCTCAATATCTGTGTGGTCCTTAACCATATGTCTAACGCCATATAACCATAAATAAAACATGTCTTTCTTTCTTTCTGATAATGCAAATATTGGCATTAATTTATGTTTTCTCCCAATAAAACACTACATCCAAATTTGTTGAATTAAAAACAACCACCATAACATAAAAGATACTATAAACAAATTAACTATGCTCACTATTTATATCCCCAACATTTGCCGAACAAATAAGAAAATGAGTATCAATATAATAATGCACTTTGTTTGTAAAAACATATACTGATGGAAATAACTATGGGAACACATGGTATTTAAGACCATATTGAATTCACTATTAGAGAAGACATACTTGTATACAGTACAGAAATGTAATGTGGGACTGAATGTCAGTACTGTGGGATTGAACATTAATAACAGTTAACTTCATATTATTTAATGAATAATTAACAAACAAAATAACTACATATATATATTACATTTTTAGTGTATATTTTATTTATATATTAGAAGAAAAAAAGTATATTAATATGTTGTTTTGGTCTAAATGTTAGGGTGGGTTTTTTTAAAAACGGGGGGGGGGGGGGGGGGGGGGGGTAAAAAAAAAATGTTCCTGCATCCCAGGTTTTGTTTGACCATGTGGGAAATTACTTAGTATCATGACTGTTCAATTCTTACTCAAAATGCTAAATAACTATCTCAAAGTGTATGTTTTGATTTTAGGAGCTGCTTATCTGCTATGTGATTAAGCCAAGGGACATAACTCCAGAGAGGCTAGCATCGCCAAAGTGCATTCTCGACTTCTCAGTTCAGGTGAGTTTGTACATGTAATTGTTTATGCTTATTCCCATGCTTATATCCAATTAGGTTCAAGCATGCTGTCTTGGGCACACACACCTCAGCTATCTGGGCTGTCTGGCCATGACAGTGGGTTAGTTAGTGAGAGAGAAGTCGGTGTAGTGGTCTTAAACATATTCACTGTGTCGTTAAACTCACTCTGGGTGGGAATCGGTACCAAGATGCGAACCCAGTGGCTACCAGTCCTAAGTGTGATGGCTTAATGAAGGCCAGTTTGTGTTGTGTTCTGCATGTCATGGACGGCAGTGAAGAATTATGGCCAGTAGTATGACACGTTCTTCTAACTACATTCATGTTACCAGAATGATCTTTTTTCAAAAGCCTGACAGAGCCCTTTTTAACATTTAAATTATAATTAAATATTACTTATATTTTTTGGCTTAAAATATTGGTGTCTGTTTCTGTTTTATAGAGCCTTTGTGATGATTAAACATACCTTTCATTTCTTACAGCATCATGGTCTGTATATCCACTTTATTACCCATATGGGCAGAGAGAAGTTGGGAAAGAAAAGTGATCTTTCCCTAGGGAAAGAAACAAAATATTTCTTCCCCTAGATACATTTTGAAATCATAAACAGTGTTTCACTATAGGCGGTTAATTGTGTGTGAGAATAGTTTTCATGATGGAAGTCATGTCAGTAACTAACTTGCATCATCAGTGATATGTATGTAACAGCTATGATGCAATGCTGCCTCTTGTTCTCAACTTGCTAATTTATTTTCAACAACAGTATCGTTTGAAAATCTTCCATAAAATGATAAATATTGCAAATGGGTAATACATGTAAATAGAATACCTAATCGCTACTCAGCAATACCGTTTATCTTGCACTCGTGAATTTATGTTGTCTTTCCATCACCAAAGGTCCGGGAACGACACCATCATTTCAGTCGTGCAAGATAAATGGTATTGCCTCGTAGCTCGTTGAATATTCTCTAAATGATTCTAACTGCCATGGTTACAGTAGCTTACAGTAGATTATACTCCAAAGTAATTCTTACTTATTAAAACAAATTATACATTAGGAGGAAAATTAATAATTATTTTGTATATCAATTTTATCTTTTTGTCTGGGTTTTTTTTTTTTTTGTAGGAGGTACATGTAAGCAGATGGATATCATCACAGGAAAGAGAGAAGAAAGAAGAAGAAGAGTTTCCATAGCAACCTGATCAAAACATTTTGTTATTCTGTGATATTTCTTACTCCATTGTCCACGGATGAAACGGTCAACAGAAAATAAACAAATCATGAAACAAAAGTTTTTTACTTGTTTGTTCTGGTGGGTGTGGGTGTGGTTGTTGTTTTTTGTACAGTGGACAAACAATCTATACAGCTACTAGCTCTGGTGTATTAGCACATTGTCCAGGACGGTTCTCGGTTAATTTAATTGTTAGTGGGAGAGAAAGTTAAAGTTTGTTTTTGTTTAACGACACCACTAGAGCACTCTGTAAAACATTTGCTAATTCTTTTTTGCTTTTTTTTTTTTAGTTCTGCAAAGATTTATTTATTATTATTATTTATTAAAATATTCCTTCAATACACACACACACACATACATAGACATTAAGATGAAAAAGGTATGTTTACATATCGATATACACCGACGTACACACACCTGTTCAGACTCGTACATTCATCCACACATACATATTACATTCATTCATATACACATTTGATAATTCTGACATAGTCTTGAAGGAAACCAGCTCCGTTTTTAGTGGCAGCCCAGTGATTAAGTGCTAGCGTGATGTGCGGTCGGTCTTGGATTGGTGGACTCGTTGGGATACTTCTCGTTCCAGCCAGAGCATCACGACTGGTACATCAAAGGCTGTGGTCTGTGCTATCCTGTCTGTGAGATGGTGTATATAAAAAAAAAACTACTTTTTTTTGGTCCTACTCTATACAAACATATGGCTTGTGCCTCCCCAAACTCTCTCTCCTACTCCCGTTTTTACGGGCCTGTAATTGATAACACTATGTAATCTATTGTGTTTTGTTTCTGTGAAAGCAATAAAAAGAAAAGGAAATATATATTTTTAAAAACCATCAACATATTTTAAACTTTGGCTATTTGGCATCTACCATAGTTATTTTGATGTATAGTTAATACTATTATAGCAGGTGTTTGGGGGTTGAAGCCACACCCTCTCCCACTCAAAGCAATTTTCTTCTTCAACTGATCCTTGACTGGTATATAAAAAAAAAAACCCACGTTGGCGTGTATAAAAGATCCCTGGCTAAAAATGGAAACAAGTTAGTCTGTTTTATTTAATGACACCACTAGAGTATGTTGATTAACTATTGGAGGTTAAACATTTAGACGACACCTGGTATAGTTTTCATTAGTAGCAATACTAATTTTTGTCCATATCATATGGAGGCACAGATATACCCATCCCCCCAGTTCCTACGGGCCTGAATTATCAATTACAACAATGAGAAACGGTCGGGGTTTGTGAACCAAACAAAAATGTCGGATGGCAGCCCAAGTAATGCTGACGTAAAAGCTGAATTAAAATCGATTCACGGCATTTTTTAAATTATTATTTTTATTTAATTATTTATTTTTGGCAGGCAACTTTTATTGAAAGTTTAAACCAAAGCCAATGATATGGTCAAACAATCTATATTAAAGCTTATGGTACATGTATGATGTTTAACTGTCGATTATCATAGCACAGTGGACATAAAAACAAAAAGTATTGTAATATTGATTAGAGATAAACTTCAATAAAGGCATTATTTTTAGCTTTTAATCGACGATGAAAAGTTGTGGGGGTTTTTGCGGTTTTTTGTTGTTGTTTTTTAGCCTTAGCAACATACTGTTGCCTCGGCATTTGTAATTGTGACGGCTGAATGGTTTACCCCACACATTTTGTGTTGCCACATTTATCTTTAGTGCGCAAAGCCGGTGTGTGAGAAATAACGGTCAAACAGAGAGAAGAAGAAAGTCACGTCTTCTTTCGAAGGTCACGATGGCAGCACGACGGGTTGCGAAGGAAGGTAATCAGTGATTTTACAACTTTGTGGCGTCATTGTCGTTCATTAGTGTCGTGTTAATGACTTTTAAATGATTCTAATACATTGACTTCATTTTAATGCAGAAATTCCGACGTTATTTCACTTTGTATGGCAGCACATTCTATTATCATTATGTCTCTATTATCGTACATACTGACGTAAACGTGATCATTTGAATAAAGATGCATTAAATTTATTATAGTTGCAAGCGCAATATTTCTAATTTTTTACATTTATTTACCAATAAATAACCACAAATGAATCTTTTTCGTGTCACAATTAACTCAAAGAATTTAAAAATTGTGATGAGCTGTCACCCATTGTAAACACTTAAGACGGTGACCAAGAATTTTCGAGACATTAAAGTTAAACAGAAAAAATATGTTACATGTACATGTATCAAGCTAATATTCGGTTCTTCACCATCAAATAAATATGGGTAAACAATGCAAGGCACAGGATTTGTTCAAATTTTATTGGAAACATTTCTTTGTACTGTATTCTCCAGGGCAAGACTTCCAAACGTTCCAGCATTCAGTTCATTCAGGCTTAGGTTTAAGGTTAGGGTTAGTGATATTATTAGCATGCATTCTGGAACGTTTGGAAGTCTTTCCTTAATTTTGTATTTTTTCTTCAGTTCCAGCCTGGCAGAAAGCTCTGGCCAAATGGGCATATAACAGATCTTACTTCAATCAGATAGGTAAGCACTCACTCTGATAGTCAGTCATAGGCCTATGACAGATCTTACTTTAGTTAGCTAGGTAAGCACTCGCTCTCGGACAGTCATAGGCCTATGACAGATCTTACTTCAGTTAGCTAGGTAAGCACTCGCTCTCGGGTAGTCAGACTCATAGGCCTATGACAGATCTTACTTCAGTTAGCTAGGTAAGCACTCGCTCTCGGATAGTCATAGGCCTATGACAGATCTTACTTCAGTTAGCTAGGTAAGCATTCACTCTCGGACAGTCATAGGCCTATGACAGATCTTACTTCAGTTAGCTAGGTAAGCACTCCCTCTCAGATAGTCTTAGGCCTATGACAGATCTTATTTCAGTTAGCTAGGTAGGCACTCGCTGTCAGATAGTCCTAGGCCTATGAGATCTTACTTCAGTTAGCTAGGTAAGCACTCGCTCTCAGATAGTCATAGGCCTATGACAGATCTTACTTCAATCAGCTAGCCCAGATACACTCGTAGGCATGTGGGCTTCCATTGTAAGAAGGTTGGGGGGGGGTGGGGGGGGACGGAACAGCCTGATCTATGTCAGAATTTAAAATGTAACAACACAGACTTTTTTCAGTTTGTGTCAAGACAACATTACAATTTTATCGGTTGCTATGCAGTAGGCTATTCTCACCCAAAGCCACTCTTATCGTGTGGCATCGCTGGTAGTCGTGGTAGCATATTAAATAAAGTCTCGAATGGTACTTTTGTGTTGGGACATTTGCAGGTAACACACATACAAAAAGATTTCCATTGGAATGCAGTGTTGTTGCAATGAAGACCCAAGTTGTGGGGGGGGTGGGGGGGGGGGGGGGGTTTTGTATATTATATTCCATCCCCCACCTGAATTGAACAATTTCCTTTCAATTAAAGTTGTTGGAAATACATCATTTGTTTGCATGGTTAATGTGTACATTGTATACATGTCTAATATATGATATAGCATTTTTATCACACAAAACAAAATGCAATAAAGTAACCATTGAATTATTTGTGGCCGGCCTCAGTGGTGTCATGGTTACGCCATCGGACATACAGCTAGTAGGTATTGGGTTCGCAGCCCGGTACCAGCTCCCACCCACAGCAAGTTTTAATGACTCAGTGGGTAGGTGTAAGATCACTACACCCTCTTTTTTTATTCACTAACAACTAACCACTAACCCAGTCCTGGACAGACAGTCCAGACAGCTGAGGTGTGTGTGTGTCCAGGACAGTGTGCTTGAACTGTAATTGGATATAAGCACGAAAATAAATGTATGCCTCTCAGTATATGTTTGTGTGCTGGTGTTTTCAGGTCTGATGCGAGATGACATCCTTGATGAGTCATCCGACGTTAAGGAAGCTCTGCGCCGGTTACCGAAGGACGAGTACGACGCCCGCATGTTCCGAATTGTCCGGGCTCTTCACCTCAGTGGCAAGAAGGAAATTCTACCTAAAGCGGAATGGACAAGTTACGAAAGGGTACAGTATATTATGTTTTACATACATGTACATACAGGGATCACACTGGAACAAATTTTGGTAAAGCCATTTTTAAGAAATGTAGAGTATTTTTTTGACTTAGAGAATTTTTACATGCCCCTATACCACTAAGGTTTCGGGCATTTCATTTTCTTGAAATTTATTAAAATGCGGTTAATTTGAGGAATATTTTATTAGCCAGAGACTAAATTTTTTTTGACAAAAAAAAACTGCCATTGGTGAACCCCTTGACTGACGGTAATTCATATCACAACTACTGCAATTGCAGTCATTAAGTTCAAGCCCTGTGTTATTCAGGGCTTCTAGATTATGGTAGCCCGCTCCCATGGCTAGTGATATTCAGGGCTTCTAGATTATGGTAGCCCCGCTCCCATGGCTAGTGTTATTCAGGGCTTCTAGATTATGGTAGCCCCGCTCCCATGGCTAGTGATATTCAGTGTTGGGCTAGTAAATAACTACTATTGACATGCCAGACAGGGCTTCTAGATTATGGTAGCCCCGCTCCCATGGCTAGTGATATTCAATGTTGGGCTAGTAAATAACTACTATTGCCATGCGAGACAGGGCTTCTAGATTATGGTAACCCCGCTCCCATGGCTAGTGATATTCAATGTTGGGCTAGTAAATAACTACTATTGACATGCCAGACAGGGCTTCTAGATTATGGTAGCCCCGCTCCCATGGCTAGTGATATTCAATGTTGGGCTAGTAAATAACTACTATTGACATGCCAGACAGGGCTTCTAGATTATGGTAGCCCCGCTCCCATGGCTAGTGATATTCAATGTTGGGCTAGTAAATAACTACTACTGCCATGCGAGACAGAGCTTCTAGATTATGGTATCCCCACTCCCATGGCTAGTGATATTCAATGTTGGGCTAGTAATAACTACTACTGCCATGCGAGACAGAGCTTCTAGATTATGGTATCCCCACTCCCATGGCTAGTATTATTCAGGGCTTCTAGATTATGGTAGGCCCGCTCCCATGGCTAGTGATATTCAATGTTGGGCTAGTAAATAACTACTACTGCCATGCGAGACAGAGCTTCTAGATTATGGTATCCCCACTCCCATGGCTAGTGATATTCAATGTTGGGCTAGTAAATAACTACTACTGCCATGCGAGACAGAGCTTCTAGATTATGGTATCCCCGCTCCCATGGCTAGTGTTATTCAGGGCTTCTAGATTATGGTAGGCCCGCTCCCATGGCTAGTGATATTCAATGTTGGGCTAGTAAATAACTACTACTGCCATGCGAGACAGAGCTTCTAGATTATGGTATCCCCACTCCCATGGCTCTTTAGGTGACATATCCAATTTTTACTATTATTTAGTGAAATTGTATTAACTTAAAAGTAAAGTAGGGCTAGTGAATTTTTAATCATGGCTAGTAAAATTTTAAAATCCTAATTCTAGAAGCCCTGTATTATTCTACGTGTGATTTCTGTGCTTCTGTTCGTAACTAACTGTAAGTGTGTGTTTTGTTACAGGACGTGAAGTATCTAACACCGTACCTGGAGGAGATTCAGAAAGAAAAACAAGAGAAGAGAGAATGGAACAAACAGTAGCCAGACGTGTGCCATCTTTCTGTGTGTAGAACTGTGTGAAAGTGACTTCAGTCCTACAAGGGCTAGACGTTTATAAAATTGCAGTGATTACTGGAGAAAAACAATGCTGGGCAATATGTTCCGTGCATTTACATTTGATGTGAGAAATTTTTATAGAAAAAGCAGGGTTGGGGGAAGCTTTTTAAGTTTTAGAAAAAAAAGTTTATATTAAGCAGAAGGAACCATGTTAGTGAATAAATTATATAACTGCTGATTTTTTTTAATGGAGGTTAGCCACATTAAAATTACATTTGACTAAAAGAAATTAGCATAAATTACTGATTTTTCGGAGAAAATATTCAAAATTTCTGGACTTGCCTAAGAGTGAAATACCTATATTTAATAGTGTAAAGCCTGTTTTGGAATAGTTAAATTGATATTAGTGGCAACTTTTATTAAAGTTCCGTTTATAAAACAGCCAAGATTTCACTTCTGTGTCTTGAATGTAGGCAGTAATTAACACATGTAAATACAGGTTATTAATTTAACAAGTTGGACGAAACATTTAGAATCGGATTAAAGATTACTAAACTATTGTTATCACTGTTTGTCTTGCTGTTTTATCATTTGTATATATTTGAATTCAGTTCGATCTTTGATCAGCTCGGTTGTTAGAGTTTTTGCCTGAGGTGCTTGCGTTGCAAGATCGAACCACCTCAGTGGACCCATAATTGGATGTGAAACATTTATTAATTCTGACTCGTAGTCTTCAGAGGAAGCCTGCTACATTTATCCATTAGCAGCAAGGGCTCTTTTATATGCACTTTTACAGATAGAACATCACATACCACAGCATTTGATACAACAGTCTAGAGGCACTGGTGGGGATGGGGGAAACTGCCCAATCAGGAAGGAAATGTTTCATTTAACAACGCACACAACACATTTTATTTACGGTTATATGGTTAAGGACCACACGGATATATTGAGGTAGGAAAACCACTTCATGGGCTACTCTTTTCGATAGCAGCAAGGGATCTTTTATATGCACCATCCCATAGGATAGCACATACCACGGCCTTTGATGTACCAGTCCTGATACACTGGCTGGAGCGATTAACGGCCCAATGGGTCCACTGAGCATCAAGCAAGCGCTTTACTGTTGGGCTACATCTCGCTCAAATGTCCAATCAGAGAGTGGGTCCACTGAGACGATTCGAGCCCCGCACCGTGGGCGAATGCCGACTTCGATACTGCCCATGTGTCATCAAGTTTGTTGAAAGTAGCAAATAAAAGATACCGGCCTCGGTGGTGTAGTGGTTATGCCATCGGTCTACAGGCTGGTAGGTACTGGGTTCGGATCCCAGTCGAGGCATGGGTTTTTTAATCCAGATACCGACTCCAAACCCTGAGTGAGTGCTCCGCAAGGCTCAATGGGTAGGTGTAAACCACTTGCACCGACCAGTGATCCATAACTGGTTCAACAAAGGCCATGGTTTGTGCTATCCTGCCTGTGGGAAGCGCAAATAAAAGATCCCTTGCTGTTTATCGGAAGAGTAGCTCATGTAGTGGCGACAGCGCGTTTCCTCTCAAAATCTGTGTGGTCCTGAACCATATGTCTGACGCCATATAACCGTAAATAAAATGTGTTGAGTGTGTCGTTAAATAAAACATTTCTTTCTTTCTTTTTTTTCAAATAAAAGTTTCCCTTGAGCTACTCAACACAGTGAACCTGTGTGGGTGCATAAACGAGGATTTGATTGTGTTTGGATACCTATGGTTCTAAATCTAATTGACTAAACCTTAACACGTGATCAAGGCTGTATATCTGCACAATGCAGAGTCAAATGGGCATTTGGCAAAATAGCCGATGTATTTTTCGTGTTGGGGTGTCGTTAAACATCTATTCTATTCTATTCTATTGGCAAAATAGTGGTGGTTTCTATGAATCTCGTTATAGGGCAGCCACTCTTGAGGAGACCCTTTACTTAATACAAGTTTGATTTTTAATTTAATCCCATTCGTATACATACCTTTGTTTCACACTCCATAGCAAATGTGTATAACGAATGTGTATTTTGTACTGGGATGTCGTTAAACATTTTGGGGCAGAACATACCCCATTGGTAAAGCGCTCGCTTGATGCAAGGTCAGTTTAGGATCGATTCCTGTCTGTGGTCCAGTGGGCTATTTCTTGTTCCAACCAGTGCACCACGCAGTATATCAAAGGCCATGATACATGCTATCCTTGCTGTGGGATGGTGCATATAAAAGATTCCTTACTGCTAATCAAAAAGAGTAGCCTATGAACTGGTGACATCAGGTTTCCTCTCAATATCTGTGTGGTCTTTAACTATATGTCCAACAGCATATAACTGTAAATAAAATGTGTTGAGTGTGTCGGATAATAAAACATTTCCTTCCTTCCTCCCTTTCTAAGACTATATGTCAGTATTACCATATGTTTGACATCCAATAGCCGATGATTAATAAATCAATGTGCTCCAGTGGTGTCGTTAAACAAAACAAATTTTAACTTTTCGTTAAACATTCATTAATTTATTCATTCTTTCACTGCCACAGAGGACTGCCACTCCACATTATGACTTCACAATTATTATTTGTATTGATTCAGTCCTTGGTTTTGAAAACGTCTCTCAACCACTGGGACCAGCCTCGGTGGCGTCATGGCAGGCCATTGGTCTACAGGCTGGTAGGTACTGGGTTCGGATCTCAGTCGAGGCATGGGATTTTTAATCGAGATACCGACTCCAAACCCTGAGTGAGTGCTCCACAAGGCTCAATGGTTAGGTGTAAACCACTTGCACCGACCAGTGATCCATAACTGGTTCAACAAAGGCCATGGTTTGTGCTATCCTGCCTGTGGGAAGCGCAAATAAAAGATCCCTTGCTGCCTGTCGTAAAAAGAGTAGCCTATGTGGCGACAGCGGGTTTCCTCTAAAAACAGTGTCAGAATGACCATGTTTGACGTCTAATAGCCGATGATAAGAAAAAAAATCAATGTGCTCTAGCGGCGTCGTTAAATAAAACAAACTTTACTCAACCACTGGTTATGATCACTAATTTTTGAACAACCGACCCCATGAATACACATATGTCAGGGCTTCTAGATTATGGTAGTCCCACTCCCATGGCTAGTGATATTCAGTGTTGGGCTAGTAAATAACTACTAATGCCATGCCAGACAGGGCTTCTGGATTATGTTAGTCCCATTCCCATGGCTAGTGATATTCAGTGTTGGGGTAGTAAATAACTACTATTGCCATGCCAGACGGGGCTTCTAGATTATGGTAGTCCCACTTCCATGGCTAGTGATATTCAGTGTTGGGCTAGTAAATAACTACTATTGCCATGCGAGACAGGGCTTCTAGATTATGGTAGCCCCGCTCCCATGGCTAGTGATATTCAATGTTGGGCTAGTAAATAACTAATACTGCCATGCGAGACAGGGCTTCTAGATTATGGTAGCCCCACTCCCATGGCTAGTGATATTGAGTGTTGGGCTAGTAAATAACTACTATTGCCGTGCCAGACAGGGCTTCTAGATTATGTTAGTCCCACTCCCATGGCTAGTGATATTCAGTGTTGGGCTAGTAAATAACTACTATTGCCGTGCCAGACAGGGCTTCTGGATTATGGTAGTCCCACTTCCATGGCTAGTGATATTCAGTGTTGGGCTAGTAAATAACTACTACTGCCATGCCAGACAGGGCTTCTAGATTATGGTAGTCCCACTCCCATGGCTAGTGATATTCAGTGTTGGGCTAGTAAATAACTACTATTGCCATGCCAGACAGGGCTTCTAGATTATGGTAGCCCCATTCCCATGGCTAGTGATATTTAGTTTTGAGCTAGTAAATAACTACTATTGCCATGCCAGACAGGGCTTCTAGATTATGGTAGCCCCACTCCATGGCTAGTGATATTCAGTGTTGGGCTAGTAAATAACTACTATTGCCATGCCAGACAGGGCTTCTAGATTATGGTAGCCCCACTCCCATGGCTAGTGGTATTCAATGTTGGGCTAGTAAATAACTACTATTGCCATGTCCAATGGCTAGTGAAAAAACCCGAAGTCAAATGGTATAGTTAAGTCAATTTAAGCTCTATCTCACCCTTTAGGTGACATATCTCATTATTGCTATTATTAAAGTAAAATAGGGCTATTGAATTTTTAATTGTGGCTAGTAAATTTTTTAAATAACTGATCCCATGTCTAGTGGATTTAAAAAAAAAAAGGTTCTAGAAGCCCTGTAGGTGTACAGGATCGCCTAATTTGCAATATGTCTAGGATCAATCCGCGTAGGTGGGTCCATTGGGCCATTTCACGTTCCAGCCAGTGTATCACATCATGTATACCAAAGGCTGTGGTATGTACCATCCTTTCTAGGTACGGTGACTAAAATATCCTTCGCTACTAATGGAAAAATGTAGCAGGTTTCCTTTCTACAACTATAGTATATGTCAGAATTACCAAATGTTGACATCCAATAGCCTATGGTTAATAAATCAATGTGCTCTAGCAGTGTCGTTAAAGAAAACAAATTTTAAACTTTAACTTTAAACACGTGCATCCAGGGGTGGATGCGAGGAGCGGAACGTAGCCCAGTGGTAAAACGCTCGCTTGATGCGCGGTCGGTTTGGGATCGATCCCCATCAGTGGGCCCATTGGGCTATCTCTCGCTCCAGCCAGTGCACCACGACTAGTACATCAAAGTAGTATGTGCTATCCTGTCTGTGGGATGGTGCACATAAAAGATTCCTTGCTGTTAATAAAAAAGAGTAGCCCATGAAGTGGCGACAGCGGGTTTCCTCCTTCAATATCTGTGTGGTCCTTAACCATATGTCCGACGCCATATAACCGTAAATACAATGTGTTCAGTGTGCGTCGTTAAATAAAACATTTCCTTTTTCTTCCAGGGGTGGATGCATGATTTGTCCATCCGACAGACAGGATAGTACATACCACGGCCTTTGTTAAATCAGTTGTGGAGCACTGGCTGGAACGAGAAATAGCCCAATGTGTCCACCGACGGGGTTCAATCCTAGACCGACCGTGCATTAAGAGAACGCTTTACCACTGGGTTACGTCCCCCACCCCTCCCTCCCCGAGAGAGGATGTACTGTTTAAGAAGAGTACCTACAGTATTCAACACCCTCCTGAATCACCTCCTGGCATTTCAGTGTCGTACAAAGGTTAGCTGGTGCCCGTGTACTAACTCAGTTACTGGTGTATTAGTAACAAAATAAAAGAGGCGATCATGCCATTCAGTCAGTTGGTACTGTTAGAAAACGGCTGATGTCACCACCATGTTATATATTTTACCGTAGCCACATACCACATACCATTGTCAGCTTCATTACCGATATCCGCGTGTAGCTTGCATTGTTATTTTGGTTGGAGTATTAGCATCTATTGGCAAATTAGGGGCGGGACGTAGCCCAGTGGTAAAGCGCTCGCTCGATGCGCGGTCGGTCTGGGATCGATCCCCGTCGGTGGGTCCATTTGGCTATTTCTCGTTCCAGCCAGTGCGCCTCCACTGGCATATCAAAGGCCGTGGTATGTACTACCTTGTCTGTTAGATGGTGCATATAAAAGATCCCTTGCTGCTAATCAAAAAGAGTAGCCCATGAGGTGGCGACATCGGGTTTCCTCTCTCAATATCTGTGTGGCCCATAACCATATGTATGACGCCATGTAACCGTAAGTAAAATGTGTTGAGTGCGTTGTTAAATAAAACAGTTCTTTCTTCTTTTTTTTCTATTGGCAAATTAGTGAGTTGTTTTTACCTTTAAATTGCTATGACTGAATTAGTATCATTTGGGGTCTATTAGGTTAGACATGGATACAGCCTTTCCATCAAGTCAGATGAATGGAACTATAGATGCAATTATTCCAAAGTTCATCAGAAAGCTCCGACTTTAGTGGATGGGATTAATGTGTGCGCGGTACCATATATCCACTGCACTTTACCAAAACAAAACAGAACTTTATTACACTCGGGGACATCGTTCGATGGCATTTGACGAATACAAATAATATAATATAATAGCATCAAGATGACAGGGTTTGAAAACAAATAATCATAAACTGTAAATAATGGATGTCTTAGGAGGAACAGAAATGTTTGTTGATAATAGTTATAAATCTACACATGTTTCTAAGGGTGCGTATATTTTTACAATTAAAAAGCTACTTAAATTTGTTTACATTTGGTCTTGTAAAATAATATTTGTGAATATATTTACATCTATCTTCTCTAAATTTTGTACATATAAATAAGTAGTGAAATTCATCACCAGCATCATGAACAGTACAATAGATACATTTCCTGTTTTCATATAAAATATTGGTCCATCTTCCTGTTTCAATAGGTAAAAAGTGGTTAACTATACGAAATCTAAGAAATGTATTACACTTAGTTTTATCAAGTATATTGAGATGTGTTTCAAACACTAAGTTCTCTTTAAATAGTGTGTAAGTTAAACCTGTATTGGATTTTGAAATGTCTCTTTGCCAATTCTGTAAAAACTGGTCTGAGAGTCTTTGTTTGACTGATGTCTTTAGCCATGCTGCTGAACTAAACATTTGCTTGTCCCAGATATTATTACCGCATTTGGCAATAAATGGTTACTGCAGGTGAGCAATTTTCAACATGAAATTATGATAACATGACTCATAGACAATGTGGTTGTCCCATAAACATATACAGTGCTGGTTACCCTTTGCCACCGTGAATTATGACATGTTTGACCTCAAATAGCCAATGATTAATTAGCTGTATCGTTAAAACAGACTTTAACTGAAGACTATGTGTCAGAATTATGAAATGTTTGACATCCAATTGCCGATGATACACATATGTGCTCTAGGGTGTATACTACCAAATCAAATCCCATAGACGACAATAGTAACACGTATGGCTAAAACTCCTACATGCAGCGTATTAATCCACATAAACACCACCGATATAAATACTACCACCCCTCACCCTTAAAGTGAATTTTAAAAAATGGGGATCAAGCTGCTCATTTCAGAGGTAATGGGTAGCGTCTACGACTACCCTAGTTGCGCACAAAGTTGTAGTACTTTCTTTTTTTTCACAAGGCTACTTGACACAGTGGTACTAGATGAAATATAATTGCATACATTTTCCCCCAAAATGAAATTAATGTTTTTGTACAACAAACACTTACATTTATCACCAATGGCACGATTAACAGCTCTATCAAACGTTGGGTGCACCCGAACCTTAACTTTGACCCAGCCGGGTGTTATTTGGTTCAGTACTACTACTCATGGAATGGTCTGCTCTATGTTAACCGTTCGTTAACCGTTCCCAACAATTGGTATGTCAAAAGCTGTATTATGTACTCAACGACAGAAAATAATATTTTAAAAAGCTTTATAGATTATTAAAATGACTATTTCACATTTTTCATTCAAACGACACCAAGTACACAAGTTTTAAATGATTTTCAAAAATAAGATCACGTAAGATACCGATCTTCAGAAATATAACAGATATTATGTCAAGCATGCTAGCAATGTTTTTTTTCTTCTTTCAAAGAAATTATAATTATGTATTAAATTTGTCAATTTTTCTGAATTTTGGTCAACGACAAAGAAAAAAGAAATATATATATATTTATTTTATTTTATATAAAATCTGTATGGATTTGTACGCCTGCTATGTCACAGATTTCATTCAAACGGATGCACGGATACAAATTGATCTTCCTAAATTCCACACCGTGTTGACCTTTCGAGGAACTGCCTAACAGGAAAAACGTTTGTATTAATTATTGTAATAAAAATCATACACGTGACAGCTTGACCTCATGATACCCTGTCGTGACATATAAGAGGAAATAAGCTTTCATTCTTAATGTGATTGAGCCGTTTAAATTAAAGCATGTTTCCGGGGTTTGCCGCTCTTTTGAACTGTTTTCGTGAAACGAAATTCGGGACGTGACCTATTGACAACGCAAATATAGTAGACATTACATATCAATAAAAAAAACAGGGTGGAATCTGCATGACCACCTTCGATTTTAATGAGACTCGCTATGTTGTTTTATGTTCATGAACCAGTGTTAGGATGGAAATTTCAACTCATCCTGACTCTTCTTTTTATATCAAAGTTTGATCCGACCTCAAGATCCTTTAAATGTTGTAACTTGCACCATATTAAACCTAGGATGACAATTTCGGTTTCTAGTTTAAAATTTTGGGTATCTAAGAATCCATTTAAACATTTATTAGATTAGTCTGGGGCAATTTCACAAAACATCGTAAGTTTACGTCTGCGACTAGCAGTTATACCGGGCATACATTTGTTTGGCATCTATTTCACGAAGAAAATTACATCATTAAGGAAAATGGAGCATTTTAAGGACAAAAGAAAATTAAATATTTGTATTTCTAACTATATTTGTTATATTATAATAGTAATAAGAATTGTGGTTTAGTCGTAGATTTACGTTTACGTGCAAAACTAGGCTTACGATGTTTTGTGAAACTGGGCCTCGGAATAACATACAATATGGCTTGTACCACCAACATTCCCTAAAATGTATGCTTTTAATGTCTTGCTTCACAATATATACAATATATCTAAGATGATACTTTTCAGGCGCTTGTTCAGGAATTTATGCAGGGGTCTAGCCTGCAGAGAGCAAAATTTCAGGGGGGTGGGGGTGTGGAGCCATGCAGCCCATACTCCCCTGGAAAATATGTTAACAAATTAGCTTGAGCAGCCTCCCCCACTTGCTTTTGTGTCTGTCATAGGTTTTGTGGTTAAGAAATCCACTTTAACGATGTACAAGAGTGTTTTTGAATTACATCATATAAATTTCAAGATGGCCGCCAATATTCCCATTATTTATATTTTGATAGTAACTTGCTTTGCAATAAATCTAACATGTTTGTTTTTAGCCTGGGCATAGATATTAGGAATTATGAAATCCATTTAAACCATCTATTAGCGATTACATCAGAGAAAAATCAAAATGGCCTACACTACTGCCAAACATTACATTTTATACAATACATCCTACACGCGCCTGGTATGTGTGTATAATTGCGCGTGCGCACGCATGCACTTGCTGTTCTTCTAACAGCTGCAACTGCATTTTTTTAAATTACAAAACCAGTGCCTTTTTATATAAATTTATTACTTCAATTTATCACCTTTATACATCAATAAAAATATAACAATTTATAAGATTTATCCTTGGGAGGAGTGGGCACAACTTTAAAAAACAAGAAGTAATGGCAATGCATTTTTGTCCCCCGGTGAAATCGAAGTTATTTCAAGGCTGTTTCTAGCGAAGGGCAGGGCAATTCCTCCCCTGTGTTGTAATAAATATCAACTAGGACGAAAATACCAGCCATCTTGATAACCACTGTACCCACACCCCGGCCCGCTGTTTATACTAGGACCAGGCCGTTTTCAACATAAGAAAAACCCCTCTCTCCACCCCACACAAATGTTCCTAGAATTATGCCACCATCTAAATCAAAAACAACAAAAGTGCATTTTAACGGTCACTGACGTCACATTTAAAAACCAATGTTTGATTTTTGAAACGCACTTTTATTTTGGTTAGTGTGGTATCCAAACATTTCGTATATTTCAGACAAAATTATTAAAGGCAAATTCTTCATCATGGGCAAAATTAAGGAGAGCTGAAGATCACTCTCCTGAAATAGTGCTAAGTGTGCATTCACATACGTTTTTAAAAAATGTTTTTAAAAATTCAATTTGCCACTCTCCTGAATTTTTCCAGGCGAGATTTATTCTAAAAAAGAGATGTTATCGGACCTAATGATGATCAATTCCACAGAACCATCAACCGATTTGGAATCATTTCTCACAACCTCATTAATATAACTTGTGACCTTTCAAGTTTTAATGGTATTTTAATAGACTTAAACTTTATTCACGTGTCTATATCCTTTAAAGGTTCAGACACGTATTCTAATACATTGTTTCGAAAAAGTGGAAAGAGAGAAACTTGCATTGTCCTTGCTTCCCTGGAATGGGTAGTGGGGGAGTGTAGCACTCGTTACCTCTTACTCCCCCACCCCATCCAACACTCAATATAATAATTATATGTACAATGTTACAAGGTTTTCAATATTTAAATAAGTATACAAAAATAATATATCTGGATGTTGATATTTATCGTTTCCATGATAACCATCGATGTAACGAATTGGTATCGTCTGCCGTGGTATCTTCAAAAGAAGGCCTGAAAAAAAAGAGAAGAATACGTAAAAAAAAACGTAATATCAATTCTAATCCATTTATTATCGCCGATTAGCTTTCAAACTAGTCAGATAAACGGCAAGGGGGACATTAGAAATAGGATAGGGGCTTTCATGAAAAAAAGTTTGTTTTGTTTAACGACGCCACTAGAACACATTGATATATTAGTCATCGACTACTGGATATCAAACATTTGGGAATTTGGACATGTAGTCCTAGAGAGGAAACTCGCTACATTTTTTTTTTCATTAGTAGCAAGTGATCTTATATATGCACCATCCCACAGACAGGGCAGCACATACCATGGCTTTTGATATACCAGTCATAGTGCACTGGCTGTAACGAGAAATAACCCACTGATCCCACCAACAGGGATCGATCCCAGACCGACCACACACCAGTCGAGTACTTTACCGCTGGTCTACGTTCCGCCCCCTCACCGATGTATTAATAAATCACTGTGCTCTGCCGATGTCTCTAAAGAAAAGAATAACTTTAAAAAAAAAAAAACTGCCTCACTCCAATCATCGCTTCCGACACCTGTTAATAATGGTTATAAAGTACTATTATAAATGTGGAACTATGTTTCTAGTCTTGGTCGTTAAGCTGTCATGGAGAGACAGACTCTATGCGGTCCTAGTAGAGCGTGCTTGCACCTTCGGGCAGATTGAACCCAAGCCCAGCAATAAATTATGTCCAGTCGTTATAAAATACAATACGTTTATTGTTTACGAAATAAACACGGACATGGCATTTACCTACGTTTGTCTTTGACAGACGTGTTAAATATAGACTAATTCGATACACGAAAGCTAATTTATGGACGTAAATTTTACTGACAGTCGTGGCACGACCCGTCACGAAATACGCCCACTGATGATGTGGTGTGACACATTTTCGTGCTTGTATCGAATTTAATGTTCAAGCACGCCGGCGCGGAAATGCGTCTCAGGTGTTTGCAATCATTGTATGGCGCATGTACAAGGTGCGTCGGAAGCGGTACGGCCGGTACGTCGATAGCCGTACTACTTTTGGGGCCAGGAACTTTTTTTTCTCTTCCATAGGTGCTCGCATATTATAGATCTTATCATATTCACGTACATTGCTTCCATGGCCGTACCAAGTTTTAATTGCTTCCGACGCTACTGAATTGTAGAATGATGGTTATGGACGGGGGTGGGGTGGGGGGGGGGGGGGGGGGGTATGCCTCTCAGTAACATCTCTCTCTCTGTCTTTTTTTTCACCCGTCATTTTTTATATTTGACTGTCGCCTCAAAACACATGTAACAGCTGAAATTAACACTCACGATATAGAGTTAGGATCGTATTTCTTCCAAAGTGGGTGCATAGGCTGGGGGACCAGGGGGCCCGTACCCCCTAAAGATATTCAAGTGCCTATTGTTTTCTTCTTTCATCCCCTGCCCTGCCTCCCCCCCCCCCCCCCACACACACACACATTGAGATACCCTTTTGACAGCTGATTCACGTGCCTATAATGTTCCGTTAATACCCTCCAATATAAAATTCTGGCCACGCCAATGGTTGTTAAGCGAACCTGTCTATGAAAAAAAAAAAATTTGTTTAACGACAACACTAGAGCACATTGATTTATTAATCATCGGCTACTCGATGTTAAACATTTTCCAGTGGGACAGATGCATGAATTAAAAATATAGTTTAAAGGTGGGGTACCCCTGTCCCTTCTGCCAATATGAAATCCCGTCTATGCCATTAGTTATCAATGCAAATGTGGAGTTGTTTGTTTGTTTTTGATTGTTTTTGCTTTATGGCCGGGTTTTTTGGGGTGGGTGGGTGAGTGGGTGGAGGGCTCTCTCTCTCTCTCTCTCTCTCTCTCTCTCTCTCTCTCTCTCTCTCTCTCTCTCTCTCTCTCTCTCTCTCTCTCTCTCTCTCTCTCTCTGTGCATTCGGGCTTCCATTTTTGTAAAGGGGGAGGGGAGCAAGCTGCTTTTTGTCCGAATTAAACGAAGAGGCCAGAATCTGGATAACAGCATTTTTTGTTTATATTAGCATTACTGTCAAACAGCTATATAGGGTTGAACACGAAGCACTACACATTTTTACATGGATTACAACTAATATTGCGGGTGAGATGATGGAAATACATGGTGAAAAGGTCTCAGGTTAGTACATTTTGCCAGAATATCTCTATCGTTTTTGCCCGAATTTTTGGATTTGCTTCAACACTAGGGGATCAGTTGCCACCCCTAACCCCGCCACCAATCCTGTCACTCCCAATGCCAGCCCCACCCCCGCCCGCCTCCGTCTCGTACGCTTATGTTTTCTCTTACCTCTAAAATGCTTGCCATGAGTCTCATCTTTTCCGCGGACTTCCTGTCGTAAACGGGGGGTGTCGGCTGCTTCGTGGTTGTGGTCGGGCCCATGCCTGGAACCATCATGGTGGACAACATGTTGAAGAAGTCGAACATCCCCAGCTCGGGCACCTCCCCGCCATGGTTCGGGTTCAGATTCGCCTGGGGACCCGACGGCAAAGTTCCCACATCGGGTCGTGGAGGGAAACGTGGATTATAAGTGTCCATTGCTTCCATATAACCATGTGTCTGAGGGTCTGTGGGCGTCGTGTTAAGTTCTGCCGGATTATAAAATTCAATGTCTATGGGTCCAGAGTAATCCTGAACAGGAACTGGCTCAGGTTGTATGCGTACCGGTTTAGGTTGTACCATTACAGTTCGAGGTCGTGCTGGAACAATTTGAGGTTGTACCGGTACAGTCTGAGGTTGTACTGGAACAGTCTGAGGTTGTACTGGAACAGTCTGAGGTTGTAGTGGAACAGTTTGAGGTTGTACTGGTACCGTCTGGGGTTGAACTGGAACTGTCTGAGGTTGTACTGGAACTGTTTGAGGTTGTACTGGAACTGTTTGAGGTTGTACTGGAACTATTTCAGGTTGTACTGGTACAGTCTGAGATTCTCCTACTATACCTTGGCTCTGCGAAGATACAGTTTCAGGATGTACGACGTCACCGGGGAAGCCCGTCGGCGATGTTAGATGTCCTGTCGAAGGTTCTGCTGACGGACCAGCTACATAGCCACTCGGAGGACTCGGGTCGGCAGGAGTACCAGCAGCTTCCCAGAAGTCTTTGAGAACACTGAGGAATGTTCTGTAGTCGGCCATTTTGGATGGTACGGATCTCGCGTCAGGTGCCTGAGGTGTGTAGTACGCGTCTTGAGTTGCTTGCTCATTAGTGTTTGACGTCTGTCTGGCTGGCGAGTGGGGTATCTTGCCCTCTTTTAACTGTGATTGCCGAGTTTGCTGCTGTTGTTGTTGTTGTGGTGGTGGTGGTGGTGGTGGTGGTTGTTGTTGTCCTTGTTGCATCGACTGTTGATGATCTAATGGCTGTGGCCGTGGTGCTTGTTTTTGTTTTTTCCCTTGTTTTTTCAGCTGCTGCTGTGTTTCTTGTTGTTGTTGATTCTGTTGAATAAGCTGTTGCTGCTGTTGTTGCTGCTGTCCTTGCTGTTTATTGTCTACAGTTAGCTGAGGAGGAATTCGATCGAGTGGTATATTTTGATTCGCCTCAGCGTTTTGTATTGGCGTGACATTTGAATTTCCTGTTGTCGGCTTATTAACAGCTGCTGACACGGTCTGACTGATTAGTGTTTCAATACCAGTCGATGGACCAGTGTTGCTTATTGGTGTTTTGCTACCAGTAGATGGAACAGTGTTGCTGACTGGTGTTTTGCTACCAGTAGATGGAACAGCGTTGATGATTGGAACATTGCTATTTGTCGAAGGAACAGTGTTGCTGATTGGAACAGTGCCACCAGTCAATGGAACAGTATTGCTGGTTGGAACATTGCTATCTGTCGAAGGAACAGTGTTGCTGATTGGAACAGTGCCACCAGTCGATGGAACAGTGTTGCTGATTGGAACATTGCCACCAGTCAATGGAACAGTGATGCTGATTGGTGTTTCAATACCAGTTGATGGAACAGTGTTGCTGATTGGATCATTGCTACCAGTCAATGGAACAGTGATGCTGATTGGATCATTGCTACCAGGCGATGGAACAATGTTACTGATTGGTGTTTCACTATCAGTCGATGGAACAGTGTTGCTGATTGGATCATTGCTACCAGTCGATGGAACAGTATTGCTGATTGGTGTTATACTTCCAACTGGTGTTTTACTGTTTGCTGATGAAATAGTACTATCGATTGGGTGGCTACTAACCATGTTCTCGGCTGCCATTCGAGACCCCGACGAGACAGTGTTATCAGCTGGAGCATTGGCTGGTAGTTTATATGCAGCTGAGAAAACATAGTTGTTAATTGGTTGTTTATTACTGGCTGATAAAACAGTGTTGCCAGTTGGCTGAATATAAATAGTTGATGGTACAGTCTTGCTGGTTGGCTGTTTATCAGCTGTTGATGAAACAGGAATGCCGATTGGTTGCATTTTCATTAGTGATGAAACAATAATGTCAACTGGCTTTTTATTAACAGTTGATGAAACAGTAATGTCTATTGGTTTCTTATTAACAGGTCGTGAAACAATGTTGTCGATTGGTTGCTTATTAACAGGTCGTGAAACAATGTCGATTGGTTTCTTATTAACAGGTCGTGAAATAATGATGTCGATTGGTTGCTTATTAACAGGTCGTGAAACAATGATGTCGATTGGTTGCTTATTAACAGGTCGTGAAACAATGATGTCGATTGGTTGCTTATTAACAAGCGATGAAACACTGTTACTGATTGGGCGTTTATTAGAAGGTGATAAAATTGTGTTGTGGATAGGTGGTTTATTTGCAGGTGATATTATCATATTTGAATCGGTTTGATAATTCACCTGGGGTACTTTGCTCAGCTTAGACTGTTCCGTTGGCAGTGGGGTTTTAGGAGCAACCTTGACACTCGTTTTTTGGGGAAAAACCGAATTTCTTATCTCCTGCTCCACTTTTTGGACAAGGGAAAAACTGTCGCTTTGTAATTTTGTAATTGTATGCATAACACTCCTAATCCCTTCCACGGATTTCGTAACCGACTTCAACTGCCTCTCCATGGAGGATATTCTTGACGTCAGAGCGGAATAGAATCGTTCCAAGTAACTCATCATTCGTGTATAGCCCCCACTCTTTGCAACAGCCGCCGCCATTTTAACATCCGTTGCCGTCTGCGTGGCAGAGTTCACTCCCTTTACTACCGCGGCTGCGTCACCGGAAGGACGAATCGCCTCGGCGACGGGACTGACGACTAACGTACTCTGAGACGACACGATGGTTGGTTGCTCCGATGACGACGACGTTTGGTTGAGTGACGTCAGAGTAGGAGGGACGCCACTGTAGATGAACTGTACGGCTTTGCTAGGAGACGGATTTGGTGTTGGCCCATAATACGCCACTCTCCCGGCGCTGGCGGTGTCTAGGTTCGATAGACCGGCCGCCCGTCCTGCGTTCTCCACGGACACAACGAAAGGTTTCAAATGTACATCTGTAAGGAAAACAATATTTGTTTAATTCGTTAAAATGTATGAGATGGTGGTGGTCGTGGTGGTGGGAGGGAGGCTGCAGGGTGACCATATAGCACCATTGTTGACCTACAATTGTGCAAAACTTGAATTTAGTTGGTGGTTTTTTTCAGTTGTTTTTTTAGTTGCTGGTTTTTTTTTGTTTGTTAAACGACACCACCAGAGCACATTGATCTATCACTCATCGGCTACTGGATGTCAAGCACATGGTCATTTTGACACAGTCATAGAGAGGAATACCCGCTACATATTTTTCATTAGTAGCAAGGGATATTTTATGTGCACCATCCCACAGACAGGATAGCACATACCACGGCCTTTGATATACCAGTCGTGGTGCACTGGCTACAATTGAATTGCCAGTTCAAAATGAAACACACTGAATCGAATTTATCAAAACACACCGCGTCTGTGATGACGTCAACTACAGATCTGGCAATAGATATCATAGAATATGCGCCATATGTTTACACCGCCAGACTGACACCTGCACAGTGTTCCAACCTTACTCATTAATTTTTATTAATAACCAACAGAAAAGATATATATATATATATATATATATATATATATATATATATATATATATATATATATATCAATACGAGTTTCTAATACTTACTGTTGATATTTATACAAGTACATTTATCTAAAGATATGAACGTACATAATTAATATATATTGAAAACTCGTAACAGTTGCAATTAAGAAAACGTCCACGGCGAAAAACAAGCAGTGGAAAATAAATTGTAACATAGTCCACAGCCAAAAACGTGCCGTGGAGAATTAAAAACTCCGCGAAAATCTCCACGGCATTGCCGGGTGCCATGGAATATTTGAAAGTGTGCAAATAACAGTCCTTCCACAAGTATTTGAAATTATGCAAATAACAGTCCATCCATGAGTATTTAAAAGTATGTAAATTACAGTCCTTCCACGAGTATTTGAAATTATGCAAATAACAGTCCATCCATGAGTATTTAAAAGTATGTAAATTACAGTCCTTCCACGAGTATTTAAAAGTGTGCAAATTACAGTCCTTCCACGAGTATTTAAAAGTATTAAAATTACAGTCCTTCCACGAGTATTTAAAAGTATTAAAATTACAGTCCTTCCACGAGTATTTAAAAGTATGTAAATTACAGTCCTTCCACGAGTATTTAAAAGTATTAAAATTACAGTCCTTCCACGAGTATTTAAAAGTATGTAAATTACAGTCCTTCCACGAGTAGTATGTACATTACAGTCCTTCCAAGTATTAAAATTACAGTCCTTCCACGAGTATTTAAAAGTATGTAAAATTACAGTCCTTCCACGAGTATTTAAAAGTATGTAAATTACAGTCCTTCCACGAGTATTTAAAAGTATTAAAATTACAGTCCTTCCACGAGTATTTAAAAGTATGTAAATTACAGTCCTTCCACGAGTATTTAAAAGTATGTAAATTACAGTCCTTCCACGAGTATTTAAAAGTATGTAAATTACAGTCCTTCCATGAGTATTTAAAAGTATGTAAATTACAGTCCTTCCACGAGTATTTAAAAGTATGCAAATTACAGTCCTTCCACGAGTATTTAAAAGTATGAAAATTACAGTCCTTCCACGTATGTAAATTACAGTCCTTCCACGAGTATTTAAAAGTATGCAAATTACAGTCCTTCCACGAGTATTTAAAAGTATTAAAATTACAGTCCTTCCACGAGTATTTAAAAGTATTAAAATTACAGTCCTTCCACGAGTATTTAAAAGTATTAAAATTACAGTCCTTCCACGAGTAGTTAAAAGTATTAAAATTACAGTCCTTCCACGAGTATTTAAAAGTATGCAAATTACAGTCCTTCCACGAGTATTTAAAAGTATTAAAATTACAGTCCTTCCACGACTATTTAAAAGTATGCAAATTACAGTCCTTCCACGACTATTTAAAAGTATGCAAATAACAGTCCATCCACGAGTATTTAAAAGTATGCAAATTACAGTCCATCCACGAGTATTTAAAAGTGTGCAAATTACAGTCCTTCCACGACTATTTAAAAGTATGCAAATAACAGTCCTTCCACGACTATTTAAAAGTATGCAAATAACAGTCCATCCATGAGTATTTGAAAGTATGTAAATTACAGTCCTTCCACGAGTAGTTAAAAGTATGCAAATTACAGTCCTTCAGCGAATATTTAAAAGTATGTAAATTACAGTCCTTCCACGAGTATTTAAAAGTATGCAAATTACAGTCCTTCCACGACTATTTAAAAGTATGCAAATTACAGTCCTTCCACGAGTATTTAAAAGTATGTAAATTACAGTCCTTCCACAACTATTTAAAAGTATGCAAATTACAGTCCTTCCACGACTATTTAAAAGTATGCAAATAACAGTCCTTCCACGACTATTTAAAAGTATGCAAATAACAGTCCTTCCACGAGTATTTAAAAGTATGCAAATTACAGTCCTTCCACGAGTATTTAAAAGTATGCAAATAACAGTCCTTCCACGACTATTTAAAAGTATGCAAATAACAGTCCATCCATGAGTATTTGAAAGTATGTAAATTACAGTCCTTCCACGAGTAGTTAAAAGTATGCAAATTACAGTCCTTCAACGAATATTTAAAAGTATGTAAATTACAGTCCTTCCACGAGTATTTAAAAGTATGCAAATTACAGTCCTTCCACGACTATTTAAAAGTATGCAAATTACAGTCCTTCCACGAGTATTTAAAAGTATGTAAATTACAGTCCTTCCACGACTATTTAAAAGTATGCAAATTACAGTCCTTCCACGACTATTTAAACGTGTGCAAATTACAGTCCATCCATGAGTATATGAAAGTGTGCAAATTACAGTCCTTCCACGAATATTTAAAAGTATGTAAATTACAGTCCATCCACGAGTATTTAAAAGTGTGCAAATTACAGTCCATCCACGAGTATTTAAAAGTATGCAAATTACAGTCCTTCCACGAGTATTTAAAAGTATGTAAATTACAGTCCTTCCACGAGTATTTAAAAGTATGCAAATTACAGACCTTCCACGACTATTTAAAAGTATGCAAATTACAGTCCTTCCACGAGTATTTAAAAGTATGTAAATTACAGTCCTTCCACGACTATTTAAAAGTATGCAAATTACAGTCCATCCACGAGTATTTAAACGTGTGCAAATTACAGTCCATCCATGAGTATATGAAAGTGTGCAAATTACAGTCCTTCCACGAATATTTAAAAGTATGTAAATTACAGTCCATCCACGAGTATTTAAAACTGTGCAAATTACAGTCCATCCACGAGTATTTAAAAGTATGCAAATTACAGTCCTTCCACGAGTATTTAAAAGTGTGCAAATTACAGTCCATCCATGAGTATATGAAAGTGTGCAAATTACAGTCCATCCACGAGTATTTAAAAGTGTGCAAATAACAGTCCATCCACGAATATTTAAAAGTGTGCAAATAGCAGTCCATCCACGAATATTTAAAAGTGTGCAAATAGCAGTCCATCCACGAATATTTAAAAGTGTGCAAATAACAGTCCATCCACGAATATTTAAAAGTGTGCAAATAACAGTCCATCCACGAATATTTAAAAGTGTGCAAATAACCATCCATGAGTATTTAAAAGTATGCAAATAACAGTCCATCCACGAATATTTGAAAGCATGTAAATAACCATCCATGAGTATTTAAAAGTATGCAAATAACAGTCCATCCACGAGTATTTAAAAGTATGCAAATAACAGTCCACTCACAAGTACATTTTCTCGATAACTGAAATGAACCAAGCCAGTAAGTGACGTTGAATGACGCAGCAAGGGTGAGGGGTCTAGACTGTGGCAAGCAAATGTTCCAGGGAGGAGGATCGACCCACGATCCCCACCCCCGCACGCACGCCGCCTATTATCATAATTATGAATCAATCTGGACATTATGTGGTGCGTTATTATGGGGAAATTGGAGTGTGGGGAGAGAGGAAATCAGGAATACAAACGAACCTCGATTTATTGTATTTTATTTTATTTCAAATTTATACTTTATTTACTTTTATAATTTTTTTTTTTTTTTTTTTTTTGTGTTGTGTTGTTTTGTTGGTGGGTTTTTTTTTTGTGGTTTTTAATTTTCAATTACTCTTTGCATTTCTATGCTATGAAGTAAACTAGATCAGCTACGATAGTTAAATAATAAACAAAAACCAACAACCCCCACCCCCCCCCCCCAAAAAAAAAAAAAAAACTACAAAAAACCCGAAGCCCTTTAAGGTACTTCACCCAAAAGGAAAGTCTTTTTCCAAGAAAATTAACAAAAATATGCCTTAATCTACCCATCAGTAAAACAATAGAAAAACAAGTTTAAAGTTTGTTATAAAACCCGTAATATACATAAAGATTATGAATCTGCCATTAGCATCTATGCACAAAATTGATTCCATAAGGAGTTATGATGGAGTCGTCACTGTGTGCAAACATGATTCTCCGTCTGTAGGAATACTGCCACTATAAATTACAATAGCGTGTGCCAGCACAGACGCCAAAACCTTTCTACAGCTTCCGTGAATAAAGGGACGTCTCAATGCGCGGACGGAGGTGTAATATCACTGGCGTAGGAAGTGTGTGTGTGGGGGGGGGGGGGGGGGGGGGGGGGCAAGGGGGCATATGCCCCCCACTTTGGGAGCAGCGATGTTTTTAAAAATATATATTTATACATATATTTATATGTGTGTGTGCCCCCCACCCCCCATCCCCCCGACACACACACACACTTTTTGGCACCTTCCTACGCCAGTGTGTATAGAATAGTATTTCAAGAAAGGGACTCCTAAGTATTTTACATAATTACTATTCAAATTATTTTGACAACGAAATACCTTTAAAGTTTTTAAACACTAACGCATATTGTTGACTATTATAACCGTTTTTGATAACTTAAATCATACTTTACTTACTGATTTTATTGTTTAGATTATAATTTCCGTACATTCGAAGCGTTTTTTGATCATCCTGGGTTTTTTAATATCACAAAATGCATTTCTCATATTTTTAAAAACTCACGTGCGTTTGAGAAGTAACAGTTATGGAGTCGAGTTTTAGTCTATTTTTAGAGGGTATTTCACCATTTTAAAGTCACAGACTCATGTTTCACTCAATTGTAACTTTATCCAAATGTGTTACAGGTTTGTAGATTAACTAATCTTAGTGTTAATTTTCACGGGTTGAAACTACGGTATGTCCCTTTAACAAAAATAAAATAAAATAAATACATGTAATAATAATAATAATAACAACAACAACAACAACAACAACAATAACAACAACAACAATAATAATAATAATAATAATAATGTATTACTAAAACTACTACTAAAACTACTACTACTACTAGTACTACTACTGCTGCTGCTACTACTACTATTACTACTACTACTACTATTATTAGTAGTAGTAGTACTAATACTACTAATCTATAATATAATAAACAAAGTCGTTTTAATAGTTTCCAATCGTTCTGATCCATTCTTCTCTTTTGATTTCTACTGCCGACAGCCTTCTTTGTATTTACCCGATGTCACACTTCGCATGGATCTTTTTGCTCTCAAGAAGATTTGACTACCGAAAACATATTGTGCTGAATATTGTGTACATAGATAAATTAGGTCTCACTACACAGATGTCATCTGCCATTGAAAACCCATGTTAAATTGCCCAACTTCAAACGAAGATTGCCAATAGAACGGGTTCTCGTTGGCACTAACAACATACACCATTGCGAACATACATTATATAAGCATTTATTTTCACTCCAAAATTGAGAACATTTCCGTCTCAGTTTTTTGCTATATGACCGCATCTGGCTGTAGTACCGGTCCGAACAGGTGGTTCATTAACCGATTCACTCCGGCTGTCTCTTGCGCTATATACCCATGTCCCAAAAGGTCGATGCACAATATTACAAAATGACATGGGCAAAATACAGCCAGAAAGCTTACCATTAAATATACATATTGTTTTAATTCTTCACCATTTCCTAGAAGTGAATATGTGAACCATAACATGTGTCACAATTAGGAACTATAGCGGACCGTGATGAATGAACTCTCACCCAGAAGTGATCTGTGTAGTGAGACCTTACATAAATACAATGACAATTGAAGCCGCCATCTTTGTCGCTTAACGTAGAAGTGGCTATATATACGGCACCCGTGTATTTTCCTCGGCTAATGAGGGCAGGCTATGTACACGACGGTCGTATTTTTAAGGAAATGCCCGGAATGGCGGGACGTAGCCCAGTGGTAAAGTGCTCGCTTGATTCGCGGTCGGTTTAGGATCGATCCTCGTCAGTGGGCCTATTGGGCTATTTCTCGCTCCAGCCAGTGCACCACGACTACTACATCAAAGGCGGTGGTATGTGATATCCTGTCTATGGGATGGTGTATATAAAAGATCCCTTGCTGGTAATCGAAAAGAGTAGCCCATGAAGTGGCGACAGCGGATTTCCTCTCTCTATATCTGTGTGGTCCTTAACCATATGTCTGACGCCATATAACCGTAAATAAAATGTTTTGAGAGCGTCGTTAAATAAAACATTTCCTTCCTTCCTTCCATATCCCATCTAAACTTTCCCGTGCTAAGTTACATCTAGTAATTAGTAGTTAGTAATAGTAGTAGTAGTTGTAGTAGTAGTAGTAGTAATAGTAGTAGTAGTAGTATTAGTAGTAGTAGTAGTAGTAGTAGTAGTAATAGTAGTAGTAGTAGTAGTAGTAGTAGTAGTAGTAGCAGTAGCAGCAGCAGTACCAGTAATATGAACAAAATAAACAATTTAAAAAACCTGGCTTTGACACATAAATACATAAAGAAAAAAGAAAGAAGTGTTTTATTTAACGACGAACTCAACACATTTTATTTACGATTATATGGCGTCAGACATATGGTTCAGGACCACACAGATTTTGAGAGGAAACCCGCTGTCGCCACTACATGGGCTACTCTTCCGATTGGCAGCAAGGGATCTTTTATTTGCGCTTCCCACAGGCAGGATAGCACAAACCATGGCCTTTGTTGAACCAGTTATGGATCACTGGTCGGTGCAAGTGGTTTACACCTACCCATTGAGCCTTGCGGAGCACTCACTCAGGGTTTGGAGTCGGTATCTGGATTAAAAATCCCATGCCTCGACTGGGATCCGAACCCAGTACCTACCAGCCTGTAGACCGATGGCCTGCCACGACGCCACCGAGGCCGGTCATAAATACATAATGTAACTTGATTTCTTCTTTAAACCGAACATCTGCAAATAAATCGCTTATCCAACATTCTTTTTTGTTTTTTGTTTCTTTTTTTTTGGGGTGTGTGTGGGGTTTTTTGTTGTTGTTGTGTGTGGGGGTTTTTTGGGGGGTGGGGGGGTTGTTTGTTTGTTTGTTTGGGGTTTTGGGGTGGGTTTTTTTTTTTTTTTTTACACTTCCACACTTTTTAACAGTGACAACGCAAACGAATTATAAATGTGCTGTTGCCGTGTAAACGATTCCGCGATGATAACGACAATACGTAATAACCCGGTGACCTGTGATTACCCTGGTTACGTAACCCAGACGTCTGTTCTATTAAACTACTGACAGTCGTCCCAATTTTTGAAGATCAACAGCGAGAAAGTGACCTCAGTGATTTAATGGTTAAGCCAGCGGACTTGAGGCTGGTAGGTACTTGGTATAATGCCCACAATACAAAGATTTGCGATATAAGTACATAAAAATGTATTATCACAGGCGGCCAAGTGTTTTTCTATTTATACAGCTGTTAACTACACGTAACAAAAAAGAACTTAATAAACTAGGAAAATATATAGTACAAGCAAACAAAATTAGAGATCAGCTATTACAGTAAGGAAAACTTCTCCTTTTTTTTAGTATCCCTAATTACTTTTAAGAAAACCATACCCACCATTTTTGTGCACATGTATATATTGTATATATATATATATATATATATATATATATATATATATATATATATATATATATATATATATATATATTTGTTTTGTATTATGTTTTGTATATATGCTGATGAGTTGTAAAACTTAAAGCTAATAAAGAATTGAATTGAATTGGTTCACTCCACGGTACCGGCTCCCACCCAGGGCGAGTTTAACGACTCCGTGTGTAGGCGTAAGACCACTACACCGACTTCTCTCTCACTAACCACTAACCCACTGTTCTGGACAGTGACTGTTCTGGAGATTGGCCCGCCACCAATAAAAAGTTTGTTTTGTTTAACGACACCACTAGAGCACATTGATTTATTAATCATCGGCTATTGGATGTCAAACATATGGTAATTTTGGCAGTCATAGAGAGGAAACCCGCATCAAGCGAGCGCTTTACCACTGGGTTACGTCCGGCCTCCCCGAACCCCCCTCCCCGTCCATAGAGTTGCATTTGAGAGGCTTCAAAAAGAAATAACAAAATCTTTGGGGAGAAGGGAAATTTAAAATAAATAAAAAGCCATCAAGTTTGTTTTGTTTAACGACACCCCTAGAACACATCGATTAATTAATCATCGGCTATTGAATGTCAAACATTTGGTAATTCTGACTCGTAGTCAACAGAGGAAACCCATTACATTTTTCTTAATTTAGCAAGGGATCTTTTATATACACTTTCCCCACAGACAGGAAAGGACATACCACGGCCTTTGACCAGTTGTGGTGTACTGGTTCGAACGAGAAAAACACAATCAGTTGAATGGATCCTGAGGTGGTTCGATCCTGCGACGCAAGCACCTCAAGCGATCACTCAACCGACTGAACTAAATCCCGCCCAAGTGAAGAAGTAAATTAGATAGAGGATATTTCATGGTTTTTGTCAAATATGATTTATATCTCATCGAGTGAAATTTGCAATCATATCTCACGAGTTACGCTTGCGCGACGAGTGTATTATGATTGCAAACTTCACGAGATCAAATCATATTTGACAAAAAAACATGAAATTATCTATTTATTATATAACTTTTGGCAATTTATCTTTATTTTTAAAATGCCAGCAGAAAAATAGTTCCGGATTTCTTACAGTGAAGATAACACTTTCTACAGTGACGATAACACATTTACTAACACACTGAGTGACTGATAACACTTTTATTTTACTGATATTTTAAGATATTTCACTAAATGTTATATAATAACGTATTTTATCATTAAAAAAAAAGTTTACCGACACTATCAGATGAAACTAATGGGCCAGTGGACAATAATGTTTAGTACATACAGTACATATTGAATCGTGTTTCACTGGTATAACTTTTTTTGTTAGTAACTGACATTACCTTTTTGTATCATGCAGCATTTTGCAGGCTATGAATCAAAATAACAACTGTACCATCACTAGACAACATAACGAACTACTTGCACTGTTCTGTATTCCACGCTATTCCTTCATAGGTACTTTTTTTTCCCTCTCTCTTCTTTTTTCTCCCCTTTCTATTCAACTTCAAAACTAGGTACCTTTTTCTCTCTCTCTCTCTCTCTCTCTCTCTCTCTCTTCTCTCTCTCTCTCTCTATTTACTACTATTACTATAACATATATTATTAACTATATTAAAGAGACATTCCTGAGTTTGCTGCATTGTAAGATGTTTCCGACTAATAAAATATTTCTATGATTAAACTTGCATATTAAATATATTTTCTGGGTTAGAATATCAGTGTCTGTATATTCAATATGTTTCTGGTCGTCTTAATATTTGTAAGAAACCCAAACTGGATTTTGTCTTCAAATAATTTCGTACGTACGAAAAAATAATAATTTAGGAAATAAATTGAAATTTAACCTAGTACAAATATCAGACCGATCAAAAAAACGTTTAATATACAGCCACTAATATTTTATGCAGAAAAATATGTTTGATATGTAATTACAGCCGTTAAAAGTCTGTTAGTCGATAACATCTTAAACATTGCAGCAAACTCAGGAATGTCCCTTTAACTACTCACCTGCAGGTAGAATAAGTAAAACACATAGCAGAAGAAAGGCAGGTAATCTCTCCATACTTCAACACACGACCAGTACCCTGGAATCGGCGGTAATGAATAGCGAGGCTGTCAAACAGAATATTATATCATTGGATTGTCTCCCGTGATTGATGAGCAGCCTCGACTCGAGTGGTCGTCTAGGTGTTACGGAAATACCTCCACTGTTGTCTTCCCTACTTAACTCTCCACTGAGTCATTACTCTGACAAGGGAGGCGGGCGGGACGTAGCCCAGTGGTAGAGCGCTCGTTTGATGCGCGGTCGTGAGGATCGATCCTCGTCGGTGGGCCCATTTGCGCTATTTCTCGTTCCAGCTAGTATACCACGACTGGTATATCAAAGACCGTGGTATGTGCTATCCTGTCTGTGGGATAGTGCATATAAAAGATCCCTTGCTACTAATAACAAAAAATCCCTGACAGTAGCGGGTTTTCCTTTCTAACACTACATGTTAAAATTACCAAATGTTTGACATCCAATATCCGATGATTAATAAATCAATGTGCTCTAGTGGTGTCGTTAACCAAAATAATTTTTCAATCTAACAAGTAGGGACGGTGGTAGAGCACTCTCCCGTTGGTGTAGGCAGGGTTTTAAATTGGGATGGAGGGCAGCTTCACTTTCTATAAGTCTCTTTATGAGTAATCAGGCCAATATAAAAGGTGAGGAGGAAAAAAAAAGGTTACCCCCCCCCCCCCCCAATCACAACCAGTGCCCACAAACGGGACGCCAAAGGCCGCGGTATGTACTGTCCTGAATGGAAACGTCCATTGTGACAAATCCCTTGGCTGCTGCATTATTGGTCGGATTATTTCTCGCTCCAGCCAGTGCGCCACGACTGGTATATCAAAGACCGTGGTATGTGCTATCCTGTCTGTGGGATGGTATATATAAAAATCCCTTGCTACTAATGGAGAAATGTAGCGGGTTTCCTCTTTAAGACTATATGTCAAAATTACCAAATGTTTGACACCCTATAGCCGATGATTAATAAATCAATGTGCTCTAGTGGTGTCGTTTAACAAAACAAACTTCTTTTTTTATTGGTCGGTGGGTTTCCTCTATTTCCCTTTAGGAGACAGACGTAGCCCAGAAACCTTGCTACCACTAGGGAAATGTAGCGGGTGTCCTCTCTAAGACGTATATGTCAGAATGGCTAAATGTTTAACATCCAACGGCCTTTGATTAATAAATCAATGTGCTCTAGTGGTGTCGTTAAATAAAACAAACTAACTTTGTACCAAGGAGTTAGACCAAGTCTAACAAACCCATCCACCCACCAGAGGTAATGTGTGGTTACAACGGAAAGAAAGAAATGTTTTATTTAACGACGCACTCAACACATTTTATTTACGGTTATATGGCGTCAGACAGGACCACACAGATTTTGAGAGGAAACCCGCTGTCGCCACTACATGGGCTACTCTTTCCGATTAGCAGCATGGGATCTTTTATTTGCGCTTCCCACAGGCAGGATAGCACAAACCATGGCATTTGTTGAACCAGTTATGGATCACTGGTCGGTGCAAGTGGTTTACACCTACCCATTGAGCCTTGCGGAGCACTCACTCAGGGTTTGGAGTAGGTATCTGGATTAAAAATCCCATGCCTCGACTGGGATCCGAACCCAGTACCTACCAGCCTGTAGACCGATGCCTAACCACGACGCCACCGAGGCCGGTCTGGTTACAATGGGTGACTGTACTCGCGCGCGAGGCACGCGCGCGCACACACACACACACACACACGCGCGCGCACACACACACACACACACAACACACACACACACGCACACACACACACACACGCACACACACACACACACACACACGCACGCCCCTCCTTGTGGAGACATCATTTTACATACCAGCCATTGCTTGACAAGTAATCTGACCAAACCTCAAAATAACCATGTTAGACATCAGCTAGCCGTAGTTCAAAGAGGGCTGAGGTGTCTTTAAACAAATAACCGGCCTCGGTGGAGTCGTGGTTAAGCCATCGGACATAAGACTGGTAGGTACAGGCCCGGTACCGGCTCCAACCCAGAGCGAGTTTTAACGACTCAATGGGTAGGTGTAAGACCGCTACACCCTCCACCCTCTCTCCCCCTTCCCGTCTCTATCTCTCTCTCTCTCTCTCTCTCTCTCTCTCTCTCTCTCTCTCTCTCTCTCTCTCTCTCTCTCTCTCTCTCTCTCTCTCTCTCTCTCTCTCTCTCTCTCTCTCTCTCTCTAACCACTAACAATTAAACAACTAATCCAGTGTCCTGGACAGACAGCCCAGATAGCTGAGGTGTGTGTGCGCAGGACAGAGTGCTTCAACCTTAATTGGATATAACAACGAAAAATAAGTTGAAATAAATAAACAAATAAAACAAATATTCCATGCCTTTCTAAGGAACCTATCAACCGCCAGTTAACATCTAGACAGGGCAATATCTAACGGGTGGTGGGGGTGGTCGAGAGGATGAACTTGAGTCCAGAAAACAATCACAGACAGACAGACAAATTGTTTATTTACGTCTCACCTTGTGTACAGATTGAAATAAGAACAAGAGTTCAACAGTGACAATACAGTGATACAGTAGTACAAATACACAAGCTACTCCTTTGGAGTTATGAGAGACTTTTAAAACAATTAAAAGACTATCAAAAATATTTTAAAGGTACTGTATTTACAAGAAGTAAAACTGAAACGCCTAAAATATATCTATGTCTATATGTATAAAAATCACAAAACACTGCTATTTTTGGTATAAAATAGAACCAGACCAAATCAAATCAAGGAAGGAAGGAAATGTTTTATTTAACGATGCACTCAACACATTTTATTTACGGTTATATGGCGTCAGACATATGGTTAAGGACCACACAGAAATTGAGATAGGAAACCCGCTGTCGTCACTCCATGGGCTACTCTTTTCGATTAGCAGCAAGGGATCTTTTATATGCACCATCCCACAGACAGGATCATACATACCACGGCCTTTGATATACCAGTTACCGGCCTCGGTAGCGTCGTGGCAGGCCATCGGTCTACAGGCTGGTAGGTACTGGGTTCGGATCCCAGTGGAGGCATGGAATTTTTAATCCAGATACCGACTCCAAACCCTGAGTGAGTGCCCCGCAAGGCTCAATGGGTAGGTGTAAACCACTTGCACCGACCAGTGATCCATAACTGGTTCAACAAAGGCCATGGTTTGTGCTATCCTGCCTGTGGGAAGCGCAACTAAAAGATCCCTTGCTGCCTGTCGTAAAAGAGTAGCCTATGTGGCGACAGCGGGTTTCCTCTAAAAAAATCTGTGTGGTCCTTAACCATATGTCTGACGCCATATAACCGTAAATAAAATGTGTTGAGTGCGTCGTTAAATAAAACACTTCTTTCTTTCTTTGATATACCAGTCGTGGTGCACTGGCTGGAACGAGAAATAGCCCAGTGGGCCCACCGGTGGGGATCGATCTTAGACCGATCATGCATCAAGCGAGCGCTTTACCACTGAGCTACGTCCCGCCCCTAAACCAAACCAAAATCAAACCAAACCAAACCAAAATCAAACCAAACCAAAGATTCCCAGTCTGGAGCTCCACGCGGTAAGACGTGTTTGTTTCGCTTGTGCACACTGCACGTGCTTTCGTGTGCTCGACTTGGGGGTCCTTCATTTCGTTGTTTTTGTCAGCGAAATGAAGTTTCCTACTGGGATGTATGCGGCCATTGGAACTGATTGAACGCTGGAACGCTTCTCGTTTCGACAGCCTGCACCACCAGGTTGGATTCTTTTTTAGCGAGATTCCTTGCCACCACGTCATTTCTCCGTCTGACTGTCGATTTGTTTTTTTCGTGACTCGTATGACGGCCATTCTGCAGAACGCCACGGTTGTTCGCGTTTAGTCTCTACATGTCCGAGCCTGTCCTAGCAGCCCTGGAAGATTGAACGCCCCACTCTAAGAAGAAATAGGAAGCGGGGTCGGCCCCTACTACTCTTTTTCTAGACTTTACCTTGCTTTATAGTGATACCATCTCGTATCCTCCGGAGTCGGGCCCGTCCGCACCACTATACCAACCCATGACGACTGGACTATACCCTAGTCTGATACTCTCTCTCGTTCAGACGGATCCGGCTTCTCAAGATCTGTATTTCAGCACAGCACTACACCTTCAACGTCTATCGACTGTCAATCTAGGGGTTTTCTTGACGGGATGCAATCCATCTCGTCCCTTTAAGCTGTGCACCCAAACGGCCTTAACGAGGCCACTCGCGTGGACATATCGATCGGACTTTAAACTTTTAGATCTGCGTTCAAAATTTTATGTCGAAATCACTTCTTTTTTAAAAATATTATTAAATAGTCCGATCCTCTCTTCTTTCTCTTATTTAATTTTGGACTGTCCTTCTAAAATGTTCCAAATTATATAAATATTCGGCCGAGCAGTCAATTTTTTATTTATTTTTGGCTTGTAACCTTTTTTTTTTAAATTATTTATTCTATTAACTTTTTTACTAATTGCTATTTTCAAAATTCTGCCCATTTTCAACCCCCCCCCCCCCCCCCCCCTCCCCATCCATCCCGAGTCAGGCCACCGATCTTATCGGAGGTCGGACTCGGGATGGGCGTGTTCGAAACCCTAGTGGTATATGGGCACGTTAAACTAGTTATCATCATCATCACCAAACCAAACCAAACCAAACCAAAATCAAACCAAACCAAACCAAACCAAACCAAACCAAAATCAAACCAAATCAAACCAAACCAAACCAAAATCAAAGCAAACCAAACCAAAATCAAACCAAACCAAACCAAACCAAAAGCAAACCAAACCAAACCAAAATCAAACCAAACCATATCAAAATCAAATCCAATTAAATAAAACCAAATCAAATCAAACCAAACGAAAACCAAACCAAATTGATATGATGAACATATATTGTACGTCTACATATATTCCTATCTCGAATACGCTATATACCTAATTATTTATGCCATTTTTAATTTGCATTCTGCGATTCAGGTGCCTCATAATCTTTGACAGACGATGACAATATTCTTATCGTCTGCTAGTTCTTGCATTTTTCTTCAAAACGACATACGATGCGATCACGTGATCTACAATCAGTGGCGGATCCAGAAAATCCATTTAGGGGGCCCCATTGACATGAGGCGGAATGCCAATGGAACTTGGGGGGAGGTTTGGAGGGGATAGTAAAACAAATGAAAATTTTATATAATAAAATTATAACTGTCGCAAAATTTAGAGGGGGCGGGTCCCTAGCCCCCTAGATCCGCCTCTGACAATTGTGCACTTTGGATGAGTAATCGATTCTGTTGTTGTTCTGTGTCATCAAATTCAAACTGAATTCACGTTCGTCACGTCTGACAGAAAACGTTAATCCACGTTTCAAAACGTCACATATCGCTAAAAAGCCGGAAGGAAGAATGAAAACTAGTTTTAAGTTATAAACTCGGTGTATTCAAAGAAACATGATAATGTTAACTTGGTTTTTTTTAGCAGGACGTGCGTCATAACCATATATTTATTTGACACACAACGCACGTAAACGTGATGAAATAGTTTTAAAGGAATGGTTAGTTACTTTACTACCTTAACTTAATTGTTTTATTGGGTTTTTTTAAAAATAGGATTTCATTAATTTGCACTAACGGCAAGAAATACGTATGATTCAAAATCGTCTGATTTAGCATGTGAGAAAATTGAAAAATAAAATATACCATCTTTTGAACCAAAGTTCAAAAATCAGAAAAAATTTGTTAAAAGGTTGGTCATAAGTTTGTCTCTGCTGGTTTTTATAACTACAATTTATTATACTCAATAGAAAGAAATGTTTTATTTAACGACGCACTCAACACATTTTATTTACGGTTATATGGCGTCAGACATATGATTAAGGACCAAACATATTTTGAGAGAGGAAACCCGCTGTCGCCACTTCATGGGCTACTCATTTCGATTAGCAGCATGGGATCTGTTATACCACAGCCTTTATTACACCAGTTGTGGAGCACTGGCTGGAACGAGAAATAGCTCAGTGGGCCCACCGACGGGGATCGATCCTAGATCGATTGCGAATCATGCGAGCGCTGTACCACTGAGCGACGTCCTGCCCCACATGAAGTAAAAGTCATGTATGGGCTACTCTTTCATGGGCTACTCTTTCCGATTAGCAGCAAGGGATCTTTTATTTGCGCTTCCCACAGGCAGGATAGCACAAACCATGGTCTTTGTTGAACCAGTTATGGATCACTGGTCGGTGCAAGTGGTTTACACTTACCCATTGAGCCTTGCGGAGCACTCACTCAGGGTTTGGAGTCGGTATCTGGATTAAAAATCACATGCCTCGACTGGGGTCCGAACCCAGTACCTACCAGCCTGTTGACCGATGGCCTAACCACGACGCCACCGAGGCCGGTATATACTCAATAGATAATGCAACATAACACAATTACAACAACAGTCTATGTAGGGGAAGTGTTGTATTTCAAAGTTTGGAATGTAACACCAACTTAGCATATGGTTATACATATATTATTTTCCACCATCCATCTCTCTATAGAGAATACTACATGAGTGGCCGTTAGATACATTTATCTTACAACGAGTTATTTTAAAATGTATCTAACGAGCGGAAGCGAGTTGGATACGTTTTTAAACAACGAGTTGTAAGATGAATGGTATCTAACGGACACGAATGTATTATTCTATTTCTTACATAATCTCAAAAATAAGGTTTTAAAGGGACATTCCCGAGTTTGCTGCATTGTAAGATGTTTTCGACTAATAAAATATTTCTACGATTAAACATACATATTAAATATATTTTCTTGTTTAGAATGTCAGTGTCTGTATAGTCAATGTGTTTTTGGTCGTCTTAATATTTGTAAGAAGCCCAAACTGGAGTTTGTCTTAAAATAATTTCGTACGTACGAAAAAATAGTTTTTAGGAAATAAAATGAAATTTAACCTACTACAAATATTAGGACGATCAGAAACACGTTTAATATACTGCCACTAATATTTTATGCAGAAAAATATATTTGATATGTAATTACAGTCGTCAAAAAGTCTCTGTTAGTCGATAACATCTTAAACATTGCAGCAAACTCAGGAATGTCCCTTTAAGCAAATTTTAACATATTTTTCGACTAAAAGTTGTTTACAGCCCGTGCGCTTGTAGCTAACTTACGCGTTACAGATAAAAGATTGTCAGGTTAACTATACGTCACAGTGTAATCGATTTCGACCGTGCTGATTTTCGTTGGATTTATGACATTGGTGACCTGGTTATGTCTTGAAATTGTTAACAAATGTACATGTTAACAAGTATGTGTTATCAAAAATAACCAATGATGTTCTCACCAACGGCTGTGTAAGAAATACATTTCTAATAAATAACAAACGCATTGAATTGGACTGATCGAAGAGGCGGATCGGGGGGGGGGGGGGGGGGGCAGGGGCCCGGGTCCCCCTAAATTTTGCGACAGTTATAATTTTATGATATATTAATTTTCCTTTTTTTAAGATCCCCTCCACACCTCCCCCAAAGTTCCATTGGCATTCCGTCTCATGTCATTAGAGCCCCCCTCCCCCCCAATGGATTTTCTGGATCCGCCACTGGATCGCATATCCATTAAAATAACAGTCAATTCGTTGTGGATATGGAGATGCGGTTAAATTCTGACTGTACCATCATGCGTCAAACTGTCTATCACTATGTTGGACTTTGCAGACAAGACTGTGGTCAGTGATCAAGGCCGTGTCATTACACAATACAGTCCAATGGGCATTTGGTCAAATAGGGGTTGATTTCATGAATCTGTATCTAGTGGCTCGTTTATAGGAGGACTGCCACTCCCTAGAACATACACCCTTTTGACCGCCACAAAGAGGACTGCCACTTCCAGACTAGTTTACTAATTCAAAGCTAGCACAGGGCAAAGCTAATTGGAATACGTACAGTTGTGATGACGTGCATTCACGAATAGCTGTCAAAACAGTGATGATATCAGATGTTCGCGAAAGGTGAGCATATCCTGCCCCACTGGTGGCACCCGTCATGAGTACTGCCGCCACAGCTGTCAAGTCTGTCACTTCATCTAAAACACGAGTACTACCAACACAGCTGTCAAGTCAGTCACTTCATCTAAAACACGAGTACTACCACCACAGCTGTCAAGTCAGTCACTTCATCTAAAACATGAGTACTACCGCCACAGCTGTCAAGTCAGTCACTTCATCTAAAACATGAGTACTACCGCCACAGCTGTCAAGTCAGTCACTTCATCTAAAACACGAGTACTACCACCACAGCTGTCTAGTCAGTCACTTCATCTAAAACACGAGTACTACCAACACAGCTGTCTAGTCAGTCACTTCATCTAAAACACGAGTACTACCAACATAGCTGTCTAGTCTGTCACTTCATCTAAAACATGAGTACTACCAACATAGCTGTCAAGTCAGTCACTTCATCTAAAACACGAGTACTACCACCACAGCTGTCAAGTCTGTCACTTCATCTAAAACATGAGTACTACCACCACAGCTGTCAAGTCTGTCACTTCATCTAAAACACGAGTACTACCACCACAGCTGTCAAGTCCGTCACTTCATCTAAAACACGAGTACTACCACCACAGCTGTCAAGTCCGTCACTTCATCTAAAACATGAGTACTACCGCCACAGCTGTCAAGTCAGTCACTTCATCTAAAACATGAGTACTACCGCCACAGCTGTCAAGTCAGTCACTTCATCTAAAACACGAGTACTACCACCACAGCTGTCTAGTCAGTCACTTCATCTAAAACACGAGTACTACCAACACAGCTGTCTAGTCAGTCACTTCATCTAAAACACGAGTACTACCAACATAGCTGTCTAGTCTGTCACTTCATCTAAAACATGAGTACTACCAACATAGCTGTCAAGTCAGTCACTTCATCTAAAACACGAGTACTACCACCACAGCTGTCAAGTCTGTCACTTCATCTAAAACATGAGTACTACCACCACAGCTGTCAAGTCTGTCACTTCATCTAAAACACGAGTACTACCACCACAGCTGTCAAGTCCGTCACTTCATCTAAAACACGAGTACTGCCACCACAGCTGTCAAGTCCGTCACTTCATCTAAAACATGAGTACTATCACCACAGCTGTCAAGTCCGTCACTTCATCTAAAACATGAGTACTGCCACCACAGCTGTCAAGTCTGTCACTTCATCTAAAACATGAATACTACCACCACAGCTGTCGAGTCACTTTATCTAAAACATGAGTACTACCACCACAGCTGTCGAGTCACTTTATCTAAAACACGAGTACTACCACCACAGCTGTCAAGTCCGTCACTTCATCTGAAACACGAGTACTAGCACCACAGCTGTCGAGTCCGTCACTTCATCTAAAACACGAGTACTACCACCACAGCTGTCAAGTCCGTCACTTCATCTAAAACACGAGTACTATCACCACAGCTGTCGAGTCCGTCACTTCATCTAAAACACGAGTACTACCACCACAGCTGTCGAGTCCGTCACTTCATCTAAAACATGAGTACTACCCCCACAGCTTTCAAGTCCGTCACTTCATCTAAAACACGAGTACTACCACCACAGCTGTCAAGTCCGTCACTTCATCTAAAACACGAGTACTACCACCACAGCTGTCGAGTCCGTCACTCATCTAAAACACGAGTACTACCACCACGGCTGTCAAGTCTGTCACTTCATCTAAAACATGAGTACTACCACCACAGCTGTCAAGTCCGTCACTTCATCTAAAACACGAGTACTACCACCACAGCTGTCAAGTCCGTCACTTCATCTAAAACACGAGTACTACCACCACAGCTGTCGAGTCCGTCACTTCATCTAAAACACGAGTACTACCACCACAGCTGTCGAGTCCGTCACTTCATCTAAAACATGAGTACTACCACCACAGCTGTCAAGTCCGTCACTTCATCTAAAACACGAGTACTACCACCACAGCTGTCGAGTCCGTCACTCATCTAAAACACGAGTACTACCACCACGGCTGTCAAGTCTGTCACTTCATCTAAAACACGAGTACTACCACCACAGCTGTCAAGTCAGTCTGTCACTTCATCTAAAACACGAGTACTACCACCACAGCTGTCAAGTCAGTCACTTCATCTAAAACACGAGTACTACCACCACAGCTGTCAAGTCTGTCACTTCATCTAAAACACGAGTACTACCGCCACAGCTGTCAAGTCAGTCACTTCATCTAAAACATGAGTACTACCGCCACAGCTGTCGAGTCCGTCACTTCATCTAAAACACGAGTACTACCACCACGGCTGTCAAGTCTGTCACTTCATCTAAAACATGAGTACTGCCGCCACAGCTGTCAAGTCCGTCACTTCATCTAAAACACGAGTACTACCACCACAGCTGTCGAGTCTGTCACTTCATCTAACAAAATGAGTACTGCCACCACAGCTGTCAAGTCTGTCACTTCATCTAAAACATGAGTACTACCACCACAGCTGTCAAGTCTGTCACTTCATCTAAAACATGAGTACTACCGCCACAGCTGTCAAGTCTGTCACTTCATCTAAAACACGAGTACTACCACCACAGCTGTCAAGTCAGTCACTTCATCTAAAACATGAGTACTACCACCACAGCTGTCAAGTCAGTCACTTCATCTAAAACATGAGTACTACCACCACAGCTGTCAAGTCAGTTACTTCATCTAAAACACGAGTACTACCACCACAGCTGTCAAGTCCGTCACTTCATCTAAAACACGAGTACTGTCACCACAGCTGTCGAGTCTGTCACTTCATCTAAAACATGAGTACTACCACCACAGCTGTCAAGTCTGTCACTTCATCTAAAACACGAGTACTACCACCACAGCTGTCAAGTCCGTCACTTCATCTAAAACATGAGTACTACCGCCACAGCTGTCAAGTCAGTCACTTCATCTAAAACGATGAAAAATAAATGTGCAAGAGTTTCACCAAAGAAATAAATGAAATTATTTGAAATGACTTTCTGGGCGTGCAATCGAACTCAAACTTTACATTTTACAAGAAGAAGTAATACATATTTTTTTGGGTCATTAGTCAACTGTGAGACAGCTCGTGTTAAAATAAATATAAACACGCAAATAAAAAAAAAAAAAAAAATTAAAAAAATTAAACTCACACACGTTATGATTGATACACTTTTCCTGTTGTAAACAAACTAAAAATAACACAACAATGAAATTATAAATAGATTATCAATAACACAAATCTGATATGGAAGATGAAAACTGTTGTTAGAGCCGACTAAAGTACTGGAAGGGCGGGAACATACAACAAAAGTGCCGTTTGGATTTAACCGGAGAAGAACCTCTATTAATTAATAAGCCCTGGTAGTTTTGTTTATTTGAGGTGTGTTTTGTTTATTTGTTTGTTTGAGTTGGTAATTTATTTATTTATTTTATTATTATGTTTTATTATTATTTTTTTAAATAGTTTTTGTGTGTTTTTCGTTTTGTTTTGTATGTTGTTTGGCGATTTTTGTTTGTTTGTTTGTTTTGGTTTTGGTTTTTTCTGGGGTTTTTTTTCAGTTTTATTGTTTTATATTGGATTTTTTATTGTTTGTTGTTGGGGTTTTTTCTTCTTTTTTTGTGTTGTTGTTTTGCTTTGGGTTTGAGGGGCTGGTTGTATTTATTTATTTATTACAACCTTCCCACTAGTTAGGCCTAGAAAGAGCGCTCACCAGAGGTGTTTGGGATTAAGGTTCGAATCTCCTCGGTGCATGTATTTTTTGAACAGAACAGAACAGAACTTTATTCAACTCAGATCACCAAAACGGTGATGCATTGAGGTGGTTTACAAACATATTATACAGACGGCTGCAGTAAACACTTGACAAAATAGTTTTTTTTCCCATCCAGACTGGTATATCAAAAGGACGTGGTATGTGCTGTCTAGTCTGTGGAAAATAGCTCAGTGTCCTCTAGTGATTTACACAAAACGAACTTTTAGGTAGCACTAAACCAAATAACTTCCGGCTGGGTCAAAGTTGGAGGTGCATCAACTTTTGATAGAGAAGTTAACATCACAAGTCCTGTGACTGGTGATAAATGTGAGCGTGTTGGTTGTAAAAAAAAAGAGTTTCATCTGGGCACAAAATGTATGCAATTTTATTTTATCTAGTACCACTGTGTCAAGTAGCCTTGTGCTTGAAACATGTATGGGGTACCTGTAAAAAAAGTACTCAAATTCTGTGCGGAACATAGGGTAGTCATAGATGCTACCCGTTATCTCAGAAATGAGCAGCTTGACCCCCAGTTTTTTCTTATTCACTTTAAGGGTAAGGGGTGGTAGTATCTATATCCGTGGCGTTTACGTCGATTGATACGCTGCTGGTAGGAGTTTTAGCCACATATGCTACTGTTGTCGTCTATGGGATTTGATTTGGTAGTAGTATACACCCTTTAACTTTTTAAACTTTATATTTAGTATGGCTGTCATTAAGTGAAGAAATATTATCTCCACATTTAAATTAGACACCATACAGACAGCGTACACTGACATTTAAATATATCGTAGTCTATATTTATTACAAAATGTTTAAATAGCCATCAGTTACACGTTTACAATACAATATTTATTTCCAGTACACTGCAAATAGTCATACAATTTTGCCCAAGGCGGCATTACACATAGTTCGTTGGGGTTACCTTTTGCGACTTATCAAATATGAAAAATACTACATTAGAGGAGTAACAACAATTGAATTGATTGACTGTCATGTTGATGTCAGCTGTTACCGTCAGTACGTTGTTTTCGTTGAAAGAACATATGTCTTACGCGTCTATTTTGGAGTTCCATGTCTATTTTTGACGACTTCCGGTATACTGCGTCAACGGGACAGAGTCGCACACACATATTATATGACGTCGATTCATGTCACAGCTTCATGCCAGTTAGCAAGTAGTTATGACAGTAGTTTATGCTGGATCATGTATCACAATTTCAATGTGATCGAGTGAGTGTTTTGACTTTTGTGGGTTTTTGCAAACGTCATTGGATGCCGCGCATGCCATTCATTACTACTAGTGCTTGACTTTAACAGAAAGGAAAGAAAAACAAATTAGAAAAAAGAAGAAAAAGAAAGAAACAAAAAAGAAAAGAAAGAAGGATAAAAAAATAAATTAAAAAATAAATTTAAAAAAGATCACGGACAAAGAAGGAGGAAATAAATAAGAAAACAATGAGAAAACAAAAAGAAAGAAAAATAATAACCTATTTTGTATTTCAACTGAATTTCATTTCATCCATTTCAACTTATTTTCGAGCTTATATCTAATTAAAGTTCAAGCACGCTGTCCTGGGCACACCCCTCAGCTATCTGGTCTGTCTGTCCAGGTCAGAGGATTAATTGTTAGTTGTTAGTAGTTAGTGAGAGAAAAGCGAGTGTAGTGGTCTTACACCTACCCATTGAATCGTTAAAACTCGCTCTGGGTGGAAGCCGGTACCAAGCTGCGAACCCAGTACTGACCAGCCTTGTGTCCGATGGCTTAATCGCGACACCACTGAGGCCGGTTTGAGACTAAAATCTCGCCACTTGATTCAATGTGTTTTACTAATAAAATATACAAACAGAAAATTTAATACAGTGTTAATATATTCCATTGAGCTCTATCATGTGCAAGGTTAGATTTTGCAAGCGAGTCTTTGTTATGTTTTGTTGTGTTAATCTGGCATAGTTAACATGACAAATAATGACCAAGGACCTAATTCACTAAACTCTCGCAACTTTGCGATCTCGCAGTGCCATGCTAAAAGACTTGCAAAGAGGATGCTTTGTTGTCTAACAGAGCCTAAGAGACCTAAGAGAGTGAATTAGGCTTGTGATTCAAACTGAAGACTTTTACTCCAAACTGTCATGGTCGAAGAACGTTAAGATATCACTACGCTCAACCACATTTTGAGGTAGAGCTCAGGCGCTTCATACGCCTACACATATAAACCCATAATATTACATCTCGTAGCAAACAGACCTTTTGACATGCAGAAATGAAAATGTCTGTGCTAATGCTAGACCCAAGCGCAGAAATAACAAGGCGTGGTTCGGCAATCAATGCAGGTTATTTAGAAGGAAATACACGGAGGCCAGGACAGCCTACAAGAAACAGAAAACAATTGAGAACAAACGACGACTTCTAAACGCCAGCAAACAGTACAAGAATATAATAATGAAACACTTGAGAAGACACAATTGAGAACAAACGACGACTTCTAAACGCCAGCAAACAGTACAAGAATATAATAATGAAACACTTGAGAAGACACAACTGGAACTTACCGATCTTAACCAATATGACACACGAACTTTTTGGAAACTGTTAAAGGAAAATAGAGATAACTGTAATTCACCACCTGTAGAAACACTTCATCAGTACTTTAAAGATGTAAACAGCAGTGATGACTCCACTCCCGAACCAGAATATACAACAGAGTCGGAAAATAACAGTACATTAAATTCCTCCATATCACAGGAAGAAATACTTACTGCTGTAAAAAAAATCTTAAAAATAACAAAGCTTCAGGTTTAGATAAAATAATTAATGAATATATTAAGCAAACTATTGATTGTATGATTCATATATATGTAAAACGTTTTCATTCAGTATTTGAAAACGGTATTTTTCCTGACTCATGGTTAGTTGGTATAATCAAACCAATTTACAAAAGTGGTGATAAAAAGAATCCAGAAAATTATAGACCTATTACATTACTTAGCTGTCTTGGAAAACTCTTTACCGCTGTGTTGAATAAAAGACTAAAAATTCAAGCAGGATTCAGGAAAGACTATTCTACAAATGACTATATCTTCACACTCTATGGACTGATCGAACTGATGAAAGCACGAAAGAAAAAACTTTTTTGTACATTTATAGATTTTAGTAAAGCATTTGATTCAGTTTGGAGGATTGGACTTTGGGGTAAATTAATTCAAAATGGTATAAATGGGCATTGTTTTCAAGTAATCTATAATATGTATCAGAACATTAAGTCTTGTGTCAGCGCACATAATTCACTAACAGATTATTTTCCTTGCTGTATTGGCGTTAGACAAGGTGAAAATTTATCTCCCCTGCTATTCTCCTTGTTTCTTAACGATATAGAAGATACATTTAAAAGGAATGACTGCCATGGCATCGGTATAAATGAAATATTCAGTGATTCCTTAATATATACGTCAATTGTTCTCTTTGTTTTACTTTATGCCGATGACACGGTACTCCTTGCAGATAATTACCAAGATATGCAAAAAACACTAAATGTTTTTCATTCTTATTGCACGAAATGGAAACTAACAGTAAATTGTAAGAAGACAAAAGTTTTAATTTTTAATGGCAATAAGAAAGATTGTAAGAAAGTATTTTATCTTGGAAATACGAAGCTTGATAATGTAGAAAGTTACAAATATCTTGGTATTATATTCCACAAATCAAACAGATTTACTAAGGCAAGAAACATGTTATATACACAGGCACAAAAGGCTATGTACTTCGTTCTAAGACAAGGCATATATTATAATATTTCCATACAGTGTCAGCTAAAATTATTTGATTGCATGGTTTTACCAGTCCTTTTATATGGTAGCGAAATTTGGGGTTTTGAAATTCTGTCATTAATGGAAACATTATGTAACCAGTTTTTAAAATTGTTATTACCTGTAAGGAAATCAACACCATTGTACATGCTATATGGAGAACTTGGACGGTATCCAGTTTATATCACTGTAAAATTAAAAATGATTTCTTTCTGGTATCGATTAATCACTGGAAAACAGTCCAAGTTATCATTACTAGTCTATAAATTATTACTAAATGATGTGAACAATAATGTTTTTAATCACAAATGGATTATGTTTGTAAAATCAATTTTAGATGATGTTGGTTGTACATATATATGGTCCTCACAGTGCAATGGTATTACTAATTGTTCCTTGTTGAAAATATCTATTTCCACAAGGCTTACAGATCAATACTTACAATCATGGTACACCCACGTTAATAACTCATCCAAAGCTTCAAATTATAAATTATTAAAAAATACTGTTGCATTTGAGACATATCTCACACTTATAGAGAAAAAACACTGGTGTCCATTATTACGATTCAGATTTTCAAATCATAATCGTCCTGTTGAAATTGGCAGATGGAAAAATGTATCACTAAACAATCGAATATGTCCATTATGGAAAAATTACGACATCGGAGATGAGTTTCATTATATATTTATATGCATGTTTTTTAAGAATGAAAGAAATCGCTATTTACCCACTTTCTGTCAATCAAAACCAAATATATATAAATTTTATAAATTATTTAACTCAAAAAAAGCTGGTGTCCTTAAAAAACTTTCTATATTTTGTAACTTAGTTATGGATACTTTCAAACCCTCTGGCTGATTTTCTGTGTGTTTTTGTATTTATGTATGTTATTGTACTTTCACCATCTTGTCACAATGTATTAATTGTTCTATGTAAACATGTCCTCATATGCCGTAGAATACGGCCTGAGTGTAAATAAAGTTCAGTTCAGTTCAGCTAGTTAAGATATCCCTACGCTCAACCACATGTTGAGGTAGCACTCAGGCGCTTCATACGCCTGCACATATAAACCCATAATATTACATCTCGTTGTAGCAGACGACAGACCTTTTGACATGCAGAAATGAAAATGTCTGTGCTAGTTAAGATATATATCCCTACGCTCAACCACATGTTGAGGTAGCGCTCAGGCGCTTCATACGCCTGTACATATATAAAGCCATAATTTTTAGTCTTGAGCAGTACTTAATAAGGAGTAGGACAAAGGAAAACCGGCTCCAAATTTCTTGCACCCAGGGGGAGTTGGACAATCCCAAATTCCTTACCGCTGGCGGAGGCACACTGGGCACTGGACAGAAAGAGATGAAAGAGAAAAGACACCAAGAGGAATACAGCTTAAGACAAGAGATGGAACCCACGGACCAGAACACGACGGGCAGCCTTACCCCTGGCTATGTATACACAATTGCTACGAGTCTCCCCATGGTTATCATGCCACAAACTGAACAGTCCAGGCCCTTTTAATGGCCCGATGGGCAACCTAGGGAGACATACCAACTCCGGTCAGGTCTTAATCACTGAGCTACTCTCGGCCTACTAACATCCAAATCTACTCGTAGCTCCTAACCCTTTCCACCGTTCCAAATTGCGCCTAACTTCCTTCATCAAAAACACGCACACTTTCTCTTTGGACTTAATCCTACGTGGCATCTCAAATTCCATAGCTCCCTTGCACCTGCCAGTGCAGGCGGTCCCTCCTCTCCCCTCCCCCCACCTTTCCTGTCTTGGACAGAGAAACCGGCCGAGGCCGGTACCTGTGCCGAAGATAGGCGTGCGCTACAACAGCTTGCTCTGAATGTGCACGTTAAACTCTCTGACCTGACTTGACAGTCTTGAGAGTGGCAGTCCTCTTACATGCAGTGGGATGAAAGATCTTGTTACGGATCTCCTAGATCAGTGGCGGTCCTCCTGCTAGTGGATCATGAAAGCTGTCACAACTTGGCCTAAAACATCCTTTCCACTCTGACTTTTGCAGAGATACGATTTTGATCACGGATTGTGGGTGTGGGTAATTTTTGGCATGCTTCCATCAGAGAACTGTTCAAGCATGCCTGTTATGGGCACAACCTCTGACTTCGCCAGAGAGTTGTGTTCAAGACAGGGAGATCACGGATTACGGTTTTCAACGTAGGCTATATCATCAACTGTCCACGTATACCTTTAAAGACACACGTTTCCGTTTTAAACTATTTAAGGGGGCAGGACGTAGCCCGGTGGTAAAGCGCTCGTTTGGTGTGTCGGTGGGCCCATTTGGGCTACTTCTCATCCCAGCCAGTGCACCACGGCTGGTATATCAAATACCATAGTATAGGGTATCCACGAGTACTCGAGTCCTCGGGCACGGGTCGAGTCTAACAGGACTCAAGTACCCGTGCAAGTGAGACAATGCATAGCATTAATTTCAGCAGACCTGCCTCGGTAGCGTCGTGGTTAGGCCATCGGTCTACAGGCTGGTAGGTACTGGGTTCGGATCCCAGTCGAGGCATGAGATTTTTAATCCAGATACCGACTCCAAACCCTGAGTGAGTGCTTCGCAAGGCTCAGTGAGTAGGTGTAAACCACTTGCACCGACCAGTGATCCATAACTGGTTCAACAAAAGCCATGGTTTGTGCTATCCTGCCTGTGGGAAGCGCAAATAAAAGATCCCTTGCTGCTAATCGGAAAGAGTAGCCCATGAAGTGGCGACAGCGGGTTTCCTCTCAAAATCTGTGTGGTCCTTAACCATATGTCTGACGCCATATAATCGTACATAAAATGTATTGAGTGCGTCGTTATATAAAGCATTTCTTTCTTTATTTTTAATCTGGCCGTCAGCCCGTCACAATATTAATACTGAACGTATCAACCGGTTTCTAAATGCGCTGGAATTAAGATGCATAATTCTATTCTACTTTATTCCTTAGTCTCATTATCATCTGGTAAATGTCGGGTACTCGGGTCCGGGTCGAGTCTGACCCTCGAGTAATGGAGTCCAATATTGTGGACTCCTGGATTGCATACCATGGTATGTGCTATCCTGTCTGCAGAATGTTACATAAAAGATCCATTGCTACTAATGGAAAAATGTCGGGGGTTTCCTCTCAAAGACTATATATTACAATTACCAAATGTTTGACATCCAATAGCGGATGATTAAGAAATCAATTCTCTATAGTGGTGTCGTTAAAACAAACTTTGAATTTATAAAACTATTTTTAAAAACTCAACAACTTTATTTGCAATTGGTGTAGACGTTACAGACAACTCCAGCAAAAACATATACATTATTATAATATTAATTTAAAGGGACATACCCTAGTTTTTAACGGGCATATTTTTCACTATTTGAGCCGTTTATGATCACTAAAATAAAACTTTACTGTTCATTGTTTAGATTATCTATTTCCGTACAACCGAAGTGTTTCTAGTTATCATGGTGTTTCTAATACCACAAAATGCATTTTTCATGTTTTTCCAAACTCACGTGCATCTGAGAAGTAACTGTTATGGAGTCGCGTTTTAGTTAATTTTTAAGGGTATTTCAACATCACAGACTCTTGTTTCACTCTGTTGTATCCAGATTTGTTAAAGGTTTGTAAATTAACCAAACTGAGGGCCGATTTCTCGTCGCCGGTTTAAACCTGATTCGCGGTTTAAACTCGGTTCAAACTCGCCTCAACTAAAATTCTCATTTCTCGTTGCAAATCAAATTTAAATCTTGGATCAAAATCTTCTTGAACCAGGTTCAAGTTAAACCTCCAAATTGGGCGTTTAAAGCCTTGATCCATGGAAATATGGCGGACTCGGACGTTGACGATATGGAAATAATGCTATAAAATAGGCGTATATTCAACATACTGCGTGTTTTTAGATTACAGTTTAACCCATTTGACGTATACAGTGACGAAGAATTTCTGCAGCGGTTCCGTTTTACCAAAGAAGGTGTGCATAACTTGGAAATTATCTTTCGTAATCAATTACAACGTATAAAACGGGGCCATAATATTACACTTATGCAAAGACTATTGGTCACGTTGAGGTTTCTTGCAACAGGATCATTTCAAATAGTATGTGCGGATTTAACTTCTATGAGTATAGCAAATGCAAACCGTGCTATCTGTCGCACCATTTTAGTCATTGCAGCATGACACAAGGAATACATCATCTGGAGACGAGATAGATGCTACGAAACAAAAAAAATTCAACAGCAGTGTGTGTTTGTGTGTGTGTGGGGGGGGGGGGGGGGGGGGGGGGGGGATAAAATATTATTTTTGAAATTCAATACGAAACCATTCCTGTCATGTTATGCTTTAGAATACCTTTCCAAAGATCTATAACACATGCGTTTAGCATCATTTATTACCCCTCCCAAGGTCACATGTAGGTTTATAACAATTCATAATTAGAAAATTGGTCATAAATGTTTTAACATCTTGTTATAAAGTGTTTTTTATTACTTGAATATGCTTTAATGAGTTACTAAAATGTTAGGGTTTTTCTGTCCCACGACTGGTACAGCCAAAGGCCATGGTATGTGCTGTCCTGTTTGTGGGAAAGTGTATATAAACATATCTTGCTCGTAATGGAAACTGTACCGACTTTCGTCTGAAAACGTGTTAGAATTACCAAACGTTTGACATCCAACAGCCGATGATTAATTAATCAGTGTGTTCTAGTGGTGTTGTTAAACAAAACATTTTTTTAATATATCTGGACAATATTGAATATACAGATTGTCTGCAAGTCTGAAAGTCGGTATGTTTTCTAAAGTATCCAACTATAACTGCAGAATATGAATCAGTTCTCTTTTCTAGCAAAGTCTTTAGAACAATATTATACATCTTTGCTGTTTTGACGCAAGACTCGGCGACTTTTTTCCAGCATCCTTTTAATTGTTTAGTTGTACGATTTCGGGTGCCTTGAATTGTATTGAATTTAGTGGTTATTGTCGTCCACGCACGTTCTATTTCCCTGTTACTTCTGCTGTTTGTTGGGTTTTTTTTTATCCTCGACAACATCCCTATGTCCCTAATAATAGAAATAAGTATTTCTCGTTCATATAAGGTATAATTATTACTACGGGCGGTCATTACTGGCAAAAAGAAACAAAACATGAACATATGAAGGGGTACATGAAATGTCCGCTTCATGGAACAGCCTGGTTTAGTTGAGCGAGATAATGATTTCGAACGTGAAATAGGATCTGAAATGAATCATGGTTTATTATGAACTAGGCTTAGTTGATCTTGACTGAAGGTTTAAACCTAGCTGCTTTGAGCGGTCAACGAGAAATCGGGCCTTAGTGTCCATTTGTACGGGTTGAAAAACTAGGTCGAGTCTAGGTGAAAATTATGCCTTAGTGTTTAAAAACTAGGGTCGGTCTCTTTAAAGATAATAATCAGACAGAGAGATCCGTTCACTCAAGATATACACAGTTAGTTACATTTAGTTTTGTTTAACGACACCACTAGAGCACACTGTTTTTATTAATCATCGCAAATTTGATTTTAAAAATTTGATAATTTTGACGTATTGTCTTAGAGAGGAAACCCGCTACATTTTTCCATTAGGTCAGGTCATAGTGTTTAACGTGCACATTCAGAACAAGCTGTTGTAGCGCACGCCTGTCATGGGTGCAGGTGTCGGTCTGGGCCGGCTCCTCCGACCAGGACAGGAAAAGGGTTTGGGGTGGATGGAAGAAGGGGACCACCCGGGCAGGTAGCGGGGGGAGGGGGGAGGTCATTTTTGGTGCTATTGAATTTTGAGTATCCTGTAGAGTAAGTAAAAATATAAAAAAATTGTGCAGATTTTAAAAAGTAATTTTGATACATTTTAGATCGGTTCATCGAAAGAAAAACGGGGAGCTAATGCTTAATTTTGATTTTAGTTAGTTTGCCGAATAGTGTCCCACCGATGGGGATTGATCCTAGACCGACCGCACATCAAACAAACGCTTTACCACTGGGCTACGTCCGCCCCAAGACAAACAAGGCAGATATGAACTTTGATAAAAATAGTTCACGTTCGCAAAGTTATCAATTTTATTCATGTGACAGAATTTCTAACTTTTGATAATTGTAATGTGCTCAAGGAAATGTAGTAAATTCATTTCCCGAGGATATTATGCGTTAATGTCTTGTAAACAGAAAATCAAAACGCTTTCTCCGTATTATTGTTGCAAAAACCTGTCTGTTTTAATCAAATTCTGAATGGCTGCCGATGGCTAATGGGAAAAGAAAGGAACACTTGTTTAATAATTTGTACACGAGAAGACCCCCCCTCCCCTCCCTCCCCCCCGATAGCTAATTATAGATGCAATCTTGGCATATTTTATCGATTATTAATAGAAAAGGAGTGTCTGAATGCCCGAATTAAACGAAAGTGCACGAATCTGGATAATAAGATTTATCATGCAACCAATGCTTCCTACTGACCTGTTAACCCCTACCTGATAATTCGAAGTGTTGTCATGTCACTAGAAAGAGTTATCATGTCACTAGGAAGTGTTGTCATGTCACTAGAAAGAGTTATCATGTCACTAGGAAGTGTTGTCATGTCACTAGGAAGTGTTATCATGTCACTAGGAAATGTTATCATTTTTCAAACATCCATCTACAACAATAATTGTTGAACTGCATAAATAAATACAACATTTACACTTCCTGTAACATCAAATTACCTCTTATTTTTCAATTCTCCATTATTCGCTCCCATTCGGAACTAGCCAGCGTTTTTAATTTAAATATTTTGAAACAAAAACGCAAGTAGTTTCCTGCAAAGAATGTTTATATTGGGAATAGCGTCTGACGTCAGTCACTAGCAGCCAGTGGTGTAGATCTTCAGGTCATACATAAACTTGAGTTTATTTTCACAGAAAAAGGTACAAACATTGTAATATGACACAACAGACTTTGAAATATAATCAAAGTATTTTATTTAAAATTTGGAAATACACAACTTTTAGGCTGGCTATGTCATTCCCAAGATGCTTTTGGGCACCTGCTATTGTCCGACTTCCGGAAGTAGTTTCTACACGATAAAACTAATAGTTTCCATACCGCTTTTGACCAAAACATATTACAAAAATATAACTTGAAAGGGGTTGCTCGATAACAAAACGTAACAACCTGATATTCTATATTTATCCAGATTAGCATTACTGCCATACAGCTATCTAGTGTTGCAAATGAATTACTACGCATTTTTACATGTATTATATTTAATTTTGCAAGTAGAATGATGGAAATACATGGTAAAAAGGTCTCAAGTTAGCACATTTTGCCAGAATATCTGTATATTTTATTTGTTATACAGTTGGTATACACTATAAAAAGCCCCATGTTGAAATCAGTGCAGGGTACTCCTTCCCTCCCCTCCCTCCCAATTTGGTTTTCTTAAATGGAACTGCGATTTTCAGCAAAAAATAAGGTTGCTAATAAAAACAATAATCAAGTCCCATAAATGATATGTGAAACCGCATTTTTTCTCATGCAGATTAAATGAGATGTACCACACTTTTTATGGGTGTACTGCCTTGGTGTGTTGATATGCTGCTTACATCAGTTTTATTAGTAAACGTTAACGGCAATAGGAATTGATTTGATTTGTTTAATTCAATTTAATACCGGGATTTGCCTATTTAAGCCCAGACTTAAATGCGGAAAATACCACTATGATAAAAAAGAATTATTAAAATTGATTATTAATCATCGGCTATTGAATGTCAAACGTATGGTTATTCTGACATATAGTCTTAAGAGAGGAAACCCGCTATATTTTTCCATTAGTAGTAAGGGATATTTTATATGCCCCATTCCACAGACAGGATAGCACATACCAAAGCCTTTGATAGTTTCATCTGAAAAATGGGCCCAGGGCCTAAATTAAGAAGTTGGAAAAAATATGTTTACTATATTAGAGAAAAAAAGGTGTAAGTTTGCATACCAACGAAGTACATATATCGTTCTATGACAACCTTCATCACATGCAGACCATGTTTCAATATCGGAAGAGGAGGAATTCTAGCCACCCCATTTTAATATTTGAGGAAAGGGAAGAGGGGAGTGTTTCTGATGTCTATCAATATAACTGTTCGTGTAAGGTTAGTTTAATGGAGACATGACTTTTAGTGGTACAGCGCTCGCATGATTCGCAATCGATCTAGGATCGATCCCCGTCGGTGGACCCACTGAGCTATTTCTCGTTCCAGCCAGTGCTCCACAACTGGTGTAATAAAGGCTGTGATATAACAGATCCCATGCTGCTAATCGAAATGAGTAGCCCATGAAGTGGCGACAGCGGGTTTCCTCTCTCAATATCTGTGTAGTTCTTAACCATATGTCCGACGCCATATAACCGTAAATAAAATGTTTTGAGTGCGTCGTTAAATAAATTCATTTCATATATATATATATATATATATATATATATATATATATATATATATATATATATATATATATATATATATATATGTATTGTAATGTATTTATGTATGTATGGAATAACTGTAAACTGTCAATTCAAATACACAGATTTGTATTCGTATTTCGGAGACGTTTGTGCCACATGTTATTATTGTCGCTTATATGATTTAATTTTATGGTATACCACTGGATACAAAAAACCCACAGCTACAGTATCGGTAGTGTCATATCTATAATTAAAATGTATGTCATCATTGGCGAAAATGCTTGCCTCGAACATTTCGCTGCAAAACTATTACTGCAAAGAGTTGGCATCAATATTTTTTACAGTGTGTATAACAAATAAATATAGTTTAGGCTATACTGTAAAATACAAAGTACATGTTTATATTCAAAACGTTAGTAGAATTACGTTTTGTAATAAAATAAATTAAATTTGGTCAATAATCTATTATGTACGGAAGAGCATTAGGGCTAAGCGAAAAAAAACTAATTAGGATTTTTTTTCGAGTTGTTAACTAGAAATTTTGAGAAACTAACTTGAAATTTCCAGTTACTATCTCGAAATTTCGAGACATTAACTTGACATTTTCGAAATAAAGTCACGAAATGTCTAGTTAACATCTCGAAAAAAACTAATTAAATGTTTTTCGCTTGGCCCTAATGCTCTTGCGTATCGTATCATACACGGTTAGTGCAGATGCTTTTTTACGTTTTTCAAAATATACCACGAGAAAATTGGAATATTTGAAATTACGCATATCGAACAACAAATGTGGCGGGCGGGTATGTTATTTTAGAATTTATTTTATTGAACATTTGCTTTGAAAATTGGGTCTTTAAATGTTATTTCAAAGCTTGCCTTTGAGGCAGTGAAAAATAGCGTATAAGATTGAGTCCACGTATATACTATACATTTGGCGCCGATACAATCTTCCAAGATAACAATGTGCATTAAAAACTTCCCTCACATTCGGTAGGCGTGTATGTGTGTGTGTGTGTGTATGTGTATGTGTGTGTGTGTGTGGGGTGGGGGGTGTGGGGGTGTGTGTTTCGAAACCCCTCCTGCTCACATATGGTTTTTTTAACAATATATTTTCCGGGGAAGCATGACTCGACCCCCCCCCCCCCCCCCCCCGACTCCCACCCCAACCCCATAAACTTCGCTTGCGTCCACCTCACCCTGTTAAAGCCGTGTGCGAAAATAAATTATAATTTGTGTGTGTGTGTGTGTGTGTGTGTGTGTGTGTGTGATTCACCGGGGGGTCGTTTCGAAACCCCTCCACCTCTGCTCAAGCAATATGGTTTTATTTTAACAATATTATTTCTGAACCGGGGAAGCATGACTCGACCCCCCCCCCCCCCCCAACGTCTGACTCCCACCCAACCCCATAAAACTTCGCTTGCAACAGTCCACCTCACCCTGTTAAAATGTCTGCACAAGCTTATGTTCAGGCACGTAGTAACCACAAAAAGGGGCGAAGGGGCGGATTCCTTTTGAAGCCAAAAACATTAAAATGTGCTTGTGCTCCCTCCGCACTATAGTGTGTTCGCCCATCACATATTGGGGTGTTGCAAAAACATGGATAACTAGAACCACTCCAGGTGTACGAAAATGAATATTCTAAATAATAAAATGTAAGTACTCCTAATTTAAAATATCAAAAACGGCTTTATTAGTGAAAAACTACGTCGTAGTGTTTAAAAACTAGGGTGTGTTACTTTAATATCATCCGACTATACGAATTTGTCTTAATAAACAAGTCGGTTGAAGTGCTTGCGTCGCAGGATCGAACCACCTCGGTGGATCAATTCAACTGATTGGGTTTTTTTTCTCGTTCACCACAACTAGTCAAAGGCCCTGGTATGTGTTTTCCTGTCTGTGGGAAAGTGTATTCAAAAGATCCCTTGCTGCTAATGGAAAAATGTGGGGGGTTTCCCCTGATCACTACGAGTCAGAATTACCAAATGTTTGACATCCAATAGCCGATGATTAATTAACCAATATGCTCTAGTGGTGTCGTTAAACAAAACAAACTTTAATAAACAAGATGGAAAGAACCGAGTTATGCTCATGACGGGGTCCACAAGTGGGTCAGGATATTATATGCAGACGTTTTGCTAACACTTGAGGCTTGCTCAGCGGGAAGACCGATCGCTCGTGAGACTGGTTTTTTCGCCTAGCGTTAAAGAAATGTAATGTAATAGAAGACGATGGTACCAGTCAAATTGTTCGCAAGCGCTTGGCCTACTGAACACGCCCTGGTATCACCAGTTTGGTGAATAGTTGACGGTAGCTCGAGATGACTCGAGCTAGAATCACGAGTGCATGTCAACACCAGGGGCGTAGCGTCGTCTAGACCTGGGGTGGGTGGTGGGGTTGGTCGAATATGAACATTAGCGAACCTTTTTGTCCGCATTCCTCTGGACAACTAGGACTTTTTGAATAGCCTAATATTGCGCTGTAAAAAAAAGTTGTTTTAGCTTCAGCCTACCCTCTCAACCTACGCCTCTGTTTACAGATTTGTCCAACCTGTCTCGAAGTGGTGGCAGTGCTCTTACAGGCAAAGTGGGAAGATGTGTGATCTGAGAAGTGGCAGTCCTCATATTCCGTGCCGATACTCAATACAAATCCTTGGCACCCATACCCGAGGGAGGGGATGTTGCCGAAAATGGTTCAGTTTCATTGGATGAGCAATACTGTTAGACCAATTACGTCGTGTGTTACATTTTGGTTGCTACGGTAAATGGCCAATAATCGCGTCCTTTATTTGTCACGACGTATTGGCCCTATCTGCAAGTCTCACTACACAGATTCCACCGGTCATTGAAATTTATATAAAATTGTTCAAATAAAGATTACTAACAGAACGGGTTCCAAATGGCACTAACGACACAAACCATTTAGAAGGTACTTTATATTTTCACTCCAAAAATATTAACGCGTCAGTGTGGGATTTTTGGGGCTGCTGGGTTTGGTGGGTGTTTTTTTTTTTTTTTACCAACTCCTTGCTTTGGCAAACTGAAACATGCCCTTTTAAAAATGTTGTAACCCCCCTCCCCCCAACATAATCCCGGATCCGCCGTGACGTAACAAACAAACAAAAATAAGAAGGAAAGATAGAAGACGTCTGGGCATCTTTATTTCAAACCTTTTCGGGAGCATGCCCCCGAACCCTGTACATATCCGTGACGGGACATAGCTCGGTGGTAAAGCGCCCGCCTGATGCGCGGTCGGTCAGGGATCGATCCCCATCGGTGAGGCCATTGGGCTATTTCTCATCCCAGCCAGTGCACCATCACTGGTATATCAAAGGCCGTGATATGTGCTATCCTGTCTATAGGATGGTGCATATAAAAGATCCCTCGCTACTAATGAAAGAATGTAGCTGGTTTCCTTTCTAAGACTGTATGTCAAAATTACCGTATGTTTGACATCCAATAGTCGATGGTTAATAATTAAATATGCTCTAGTGGTGTCGTTAAACAATAACCAAACCAAAACCGTACAGATCTCGCTCCCTTTGAGACCTCGTCTCATTTGGCTTTGGCAAACTCAAACTTGCTCTTAATAAAATAGTGTGACCCACCCACCCCCACCCACCCCATAACAAAATCCTAGATCCACCGAACGTTGCTGATGGTAACGTAACAAACAGAAATGAAAATAAGAAGGAAACCAATAATCAAAGTCAAAATAAACTAAAGAGAAGAAGTTAGAAGGCTTCGCATTTATAACAATTTTATTATTTAGTAAAAAAAAACAAAAAAAAAACTACATAATGGATTTAATTGTCACAATTATTGGTGTTATATCACAGCGCACGCAGTTTGTTAGTATACAACTGTTTTTGGATATTAAATAATCTCGCGGCCTCTTTGTAAATCATGTTATCTGCCGATAACGCTTCTTTAACGTAAATATCATCACGTAAATAATGCAGGTCATTCTCGTCAAAAAACTCGGATTTTCTCTGAACAACACTTGTGGCACTATTTTCACTTGTTACGTCTTCATCCGCCACATCAGGACGAGTTTTCTTCGTTTCGTAACACTTCGTAAACGGAAGTTTGTAAACCGTCTGAAACATTTTCAGCGAGTCTGCCATCTGATCGTAAAGGCCGACAACTCCAAACCACTGTTCCAAATGTCTGACGATGTAGCTGGTCGCGTGTATGATATCTATTTTTGAAAACTTTTCCATGAGCACTTTCTGCTTTAACCAGCACGGCGAATCGTGCTTATTTCCGAACCAGACCTCGTCCGGAACTGTGACGCTAACGTTAACGGAGTCTGTACAAAAATGCGGACTGAAGATGAGCTGTTTAAAAAGTTCGCTCCCGTGGAAAAGAATCCACTGTCTGAGGGTGACCTTGTTCGCGTTAACCCCCTGACACAATTCGTCGGTCAGCTCATATTTACAATACTGGTAGTTAGACAGGGCCTGTTCGAGTGGGTTTCTAAACATCATGACGTAAGAACAGGACACATTGAGGCTCTCGCACACGCCAAACGAATAACTCCCGCGATGAATCTTTATCTTATTTCTGAATTTCTTCATCTTGTCGTCTGCTGATTCCCACGCCAGACGATTTCCACTCGACATGATTGGTGATGTCGATAAATAATTCGTGACGCTGATTCTGCGCACGCATTCCATAAGCGGTACATCCGCTGCACGTGGATTGTCTCCAAATACTAGACTTCCGGTTACGTACTCGTTGTCTTGGAAACCGTCAGATCGGTCGTGTTTCGTTCTGTGGAAGAAATTGGGCAAAGTGTTCTTCTTGGGTAGCCATGGAAACTTGAGCTTGACAATGCGGTCGTCTTCTGTTTCCTGTTGTGACGTAATGTTGTCAGTCTTCCGTTGGGCCAAGTGGAGAGATCGGACCAGTCGTTCAAGATGTTTTCTTTCCCTAGAGAAAAACAGAGAAACAACAAAATTAGAATGCAGGAATAGAGATTTAATAACACCTAAACAGGTGCATGTGTAGGAAATTGTACTGTTGTGAGTAAAAAGATTTGTTTTGTTTAACGACACCACTAAAGCACATTGATTTATTTATCAAACATTTTGCTAATTTTAACATACCGTCTGGAAACCGTGTACATTTTTTTTTGTGCATTAGACTTAGTAGAACGGATCCTTCATATGTACCATTCCAGAGACAGGATATCACATACAACAACGGTCTTTGATATACCAGTCGTGGTGAACTGGCTGGGTGGGAAAAAAATTGCCGTGATAAGTGACGTTTCTAGGGAGATTCGGGTAATGGTTACCCCCAAAATTATATGTAAAAACAAGAAGAAATAATTCGCACAAAAAAACCCACACCCCCCAAAAAACTAAACAACAACAAAACCCCACAACAACAACAAACAAACCAACAATAAAAACAACACAACAACATAAACACCGAACAAAAACCAACACAACATATATAGTATAGTTAGGCCAGGGACAGTGGGTAGAACAGTGGGTAGAACAGTGGTAAACGAAAAACATATTAGAAAACACTATCACAGATGATTATAAAGTATATGGTTAAACCAGGGAAATAGTGGGTAAAACTGTGGTAAACGAGAAACATATTAGAAAACACTATCACAGATGGTTGTAAAGTATATGGTTAAACCAGGGAAATAGTGGGTAAAACTGTGGTAAACGAGAAACATATTAGAAAACACTATCACAGATGGTTGTAAAGTATATGGTTAAACCAGGGAAATAGTGGGTAAAACTGTGGTAAACGAAAAACATATTAGAAAACACTATCACAGATGGTTGTAAAGTATATGGTTAAACCAGGGAAAGAGTGGGAAAAACTGTGGTAAATGGAAAAAGATATTTGAAAACATTATCATAGATGATTAATGGTAAACGAAATAAAATATGTGAAAACATTATCACAAATGATTATAAAACACGTTTAAAAAGACGTTTATGACATATGCTGTATCCGCCACTGTCAGGGAAATGCCGAGAATGTTGCCAGCCCTCCACCACGATAAGGAACAGCGCGTGCATGTGCAAAAACAGTGACCAACTCCCTGAAATGCCGGAAGGGCGGAAGCAAGTAAACATTGGGTGCTGGAGGCCGACAGATCGACGGCACAAAGCAAAATTTCGAGGGGGTGGGTTGCTCCCCCGTAAAATGTCAAAAACTAGATGTCCTGAAATGCAATTTCCTGCGCTCTACAAGTAAAATTCATCTCTGCGTCAATATATACCACCAAGTGTATTTTTGATTCAGAATTATTGGGAGATTGGGATCCAGAAAACCCATTTGGGAGGCCGGGGGGGGGGGGGGGGGGGTGCAGTGACATGAGGTGAAATGCCATGGGAACCTTGGGGGAGGTTTGGAGGGGGATTGTAAAAAAAATGAAAATTAATATATAATAAAATAATAACTATCGCAAAATTTAGGCCCCCCTCAACCACCCCTAGATCCACCTCTGGAATATATTATATTACTGACCCCATCACATTCTGGCATTGATCGTCTAAGCCTATAGATGTCAATACATGCTATTTACAGCCAACTTTTTCTCGTTTTCACTGAAAGCAGCTGAAATCTGATGTTCTGATTACACAATATTTACGTTTTTTTGACTGGTGTACCGCGTGGCTCACCGGCTAAAAGGTGCACGTCGTGGATAATATGACTGTTTATACGATAATCCACGGAACGACGGAATAACTGCAGATAGCATTTCACAACACGGCATTAAACTGTCATAACATTCAAACAAGAACGCGCAGATACACCGGGCCTGACTGTGGATTTTAGACTTGGAATGTAATAAGGAAAAAAGGAAATGTTTTATTTAACGACGTACTGAACACATTGTATTTACGGTTATATGGCGTCAGACATATGGTTAAGGACCACACAGATAGTGAGAGAGGAAACCCGCTGTCGCCACTTCATGGGCTACTCTTTTCGATTAGCAGCAAGCGATCTTTTATATGCACCATCCCACAGACAGGATAACACATACCATGGGCTTTAATATACCAGTCGTGGTGCACTGACTGGAGCGAGAAATAGCCCAATGGGCCCACCGACGGGGATCGATCCCAGACCGACCGCGCATCGAGCGAACGCTGTACCACTGGGCTACGTTCCGCCCCTGGAATGTAATAACACCAGCTTAGTTGGAAAAGACGCATACCCTATTTTCAGCTCGTGGAAATGGACACCCCCCCCCCCCCCCCGAGTGGATCCATCCTTTGATTGGATTTCCCCGTCCAACCCAGTGCCCCACGACATGTATATAAAATGTTTTCTGATATAATTACCTATTTTGAACTTGTACACGCCTTTTCAACTTTTTTGTTTTTCTTTCTTTTTTTTCTTCTTTTTTTTGTGGGGGGGGGGGGGGGGGGGGCGAAAATTCAGTTTATTTAAACTATGGACTTGATGGTTGTAAAGCTGCGTTCGTGACAGGTGCCACCGGTGGGGCAGGATATACTTATCCCTCGCGAACATCTGATATCATCACTGTTTTTACAGTGATTCATGAGTGCATTCCAACACAGCTGTATATCTTCCACTGAACTCTATCCTGTGCAAGTTTGGGTTTACTAAGCTAGTTTTGGAGTGGCAGTCATCCTCTAAAGGCCCTGCTACACGATACGAGTTGACTCGGATTGCAACGCCTTATCAGCAAATCGTAACGTGTGGCATGTCATACGACTGAATCGGCCCGAGTCACTCGTACGAGTCGAAGTTTAGAACCTGGGGCCTAATTCGCTAAACTCTCGCAACTTTGCGATCTCGCAGTGCAATGCTAAAAGACTTGCAAAGAGGATGCTTTGTTGTCTAACAGAGCCTAAGAGATCTTTGTAAATTAAGCCCCTGTTCTATTTTACTACGATTGATTCAGACATTTAGTGACGTTGACCAATCAGATCATGGCACAGATAACCTCGACCTTCTGAGTGTAATAACGGAAAACTCTGTTCGCGTGTCGTTGGCACAGACCCAACAGCTCAGAGTTGTATCAGGGGCACAACTCTTTGTGGGATGTGTCCAGCAAGGGATCTTTTATATGCACCATCCCACAGACATACCACGGCCTTTGATATACCACTAGCTGTGACGAGAAATAGCCCAATGGTCCACCGACGGGGATCGATCCCACACCGACCGCGCATCGAGCGAGCGCTTTAGCACGGTCCTAAATTATCAGAGAGAACTTATTAGTGTTATCATTTATTACTAAAAGTGAACAGTAACTTGAAACCAATGTGTTATTTAAATACTGCAGAGATCAACCTACTTAGCATTTTTTGTAATGAGGAACTATTGCTTTTATCCAAGTAAGGTTTAAGCACGCTGTCCTTGGCACACACCTCAGCTATCTGGGCTGTCTGTCCAGGACAGTGGGTTAGTGGTTAGTGAGAGAGAAGTCAGTGTAGTGGCCTTACACATATTCATTAAGTCGTTAAAACTCGCTCTAGGTGGGGAGCCAGTACCGGGGTCCGAACCCAGTACCTACCAGCTTTAAGTTCGATGGCTTTACAACTAAGCCACCGAGGCTGGTTCACGACAAATGGTAGCGCGATGGATACCCTTATTGTCGTTTTGAGGGACGAGATGTAACCTCGTGGTAAAGCATTCGCCTGATGCACGTTCGGTCTAGGAACGACCCCCGCCGGTGGGCCCATTTGGCTATTCCTCCTCCCAGCCAGTGCACCACGACTGGTATATCAATGGCCGTGGTATGTGCTATCCTGTCTATGGTATGGTGCATATAAAAGATCCCTTGCTACTAATGTAAACAAATGTAGCGGGTTTCCTCTCTGAAACTGTATGTCAAAATTACCAAATGTTTGACATTCAATAGCCGATGATTAATAAATCAATGTGCTCTAATGGTGTCGTTAAACAAAGCAAATGTAATGGGTTAATAGTTAGTGGTTAATGAGAGACATCCGTGTAGTGGCCTTACACATATCCATTAAGTCGTTAAACTCGCTCTAGCTGGGGAGCCGATACCGGGGTCCGAACCCAGTACCTACCAGCATTAAGTCCGATGGCTTTACACCTACGTCACCGAGGCCGGTTCACAAAACAAATGGTAGCGCGATGGATGATGCCCTTATGTTCGTTTTTGGAATTCTTAAAACCGCGAGTCCATGGCCGGGCCATGACAAGTGCCAAGAATTGACAGTTTGCCAAAACTAACAGTTTCCTGCCTCATGTTACGTGCCACATGCTCGCCTCTTTAAAACTACATCAGACACCCGACCACAAGCGAGAAGTTAACACGGAGGAGGCAGGCACGCGCCGAGAGAGGGCACGTGTTTATTGGCGGGTAATTGGTCCCCTGGTTAGCGGAAGAAAAAGTATAAACGGAACGTGCGTAAATAGTAAACCAAACGACGAAGATGAAGTCTCGATCTGCGCACACTCTTTTTGCTAGCTATGTTTTAAATCCGCCGTAGACGGCCTCAGACCACAATTAATTTCGCTATATGTTTCTATATAGCCTTAGTGGCTATAACATTTTTATTAATATCAGCAGGCCCGTGGATTTTTGTACATACCCTGAAAACGACAACCCCTGTTGTCCAGCTCTTTCTCCCAGCATATTGGTTTAAACAAACACACCCTCTAAAACAGGCCGGAGTACTCCCATTTTACACAAAAAGCACTACTTTTGCATGGGCCGGAATTACCACAAACAAGTCTTCAATGTCAACAAGTTACACATGTTTACAAACTACATGATCTCCCCTGTCACGTCAGTCAAATAGTTGCCACTTCATAGCTGTCTGCCATAAAATAATCACAGTCAAACAGCAGACTACTTGCGCGGTCAAATTTCGGGATTTTCGACAACCAAATGGGAAGATAACTGTAATCTGAGGCCAGACTCTGGGTTCTACTGACTTCGAGTTGACAAACTCAGGGCGACCAACCTAATGGAAATATTTTTCCGGAATTTTCTGGTATTTTAATTTTTAAGAGCACGAACGCCACTTTCAAATCAAAAAGTTTAAAGGGACATTTCTGAGTTTGCTGCACTGTAAGACGTTTCCGAAAATTAAAATATGTTTACGATTAAAGTTACATATTAAATATATTTTCTTGTTTAGAATATCTACGTCTGTATATTCAATGTGTTTCTGGTCGTTTTAATATTTGTAAGAAGCCTAAACTGGATTTTGTCTTCAAATAATTTCGTACGTACGAAAAAAATATATTTTAGGAAATAAAATAAAGTTTAACCTAGTACAAATAGTAGAACGATCAGAAACACGTTTAATATGCAGCCACTAATATTTTATGCAGAAAAATATGTTTGATATGTAATTACAATCGTTGAAAATTCTCTGTTAGTCGATAACATCTCAAAAATTGCATCAAACTCGGGAATGTACCTTTAAAGCACGCGAAAACGCCATTTTCAAAAATAAAAAATTAAAATAAAATAGCACCATGTTTGACATATTTAAACAACAACTAAAGAGATACATAACAATACAATGTTTTATTATTATTTATTGGATTGTCATGTATTCAGTAATAAAAGTATAAATCAATCCACGAAAGTGGCAGATGTTTTCTACTTCCTTTTAGGGATAGGCCTACTTTATGGCTTGTCTAGTAAAACATGCTAAGTATGTTAATCAGGGTAAATAAAGTTTAAATAAACAGCATTATCACACATACACACACACGCATGCGCGCACACACAAACCAAAAAACAAAAATCATGAAAACCCCCACCTAAAAGCCCCACTTTATTAGCAAATAGTGTAGTACAGTTTCACTCCCACCTACAGATTAGTAATAAAGTGTCAAACAAACTTGGGTCCAATGTTATTTTTATGTAGGTGCATTGCCATATTTGCATTATTCCATCAGTGGGGTGGAACTAATTTGTGGTTACTGAATCGGGGACGAAACGTCTGGTACCCACATTAAGACTGGATATCGTTCTGCATTACGCTTACCCTTACATTCTATTAGAGTAGCACTTTTGGGGTGCCAGTGTACGTAAAGAAACATATCGCGGCAAAATCTAACAATGGTTTGTAAAAAATTACACTGTTTATAGTTTAACTTACTTGAATAAAACGAGATCGGTAATTATATTAATGTCATGAATGTGTCACAGATTACTGGTATTATTTAGTGAAATGTTGCATGTGAAAGCATACGAAAAGAAGAGAATTGTGAATTCATTTCTTTTGTTTTCGTACGATCGCAAGTGTTATATATTCAGGGCGACCAACCTAATGGAAATATTTTTTCCGGAATTTTCTGATATTTTTATTTTTATGCGCGCGAGCGCCCTTTTGAAAACAATAATTTAAAGTGCGTGAAAACGTTATTTTCATAAAATTTATTTTAAACAGTGCGAAAAATCATCAACTTGGCGATTCTACGGAGTAGTCCAACTAATCAACTTGGCCATTTCTACGGAGTAGTCCAACTCATCAACTTGGCCATTCTACTGACTAGTCCAACTCGTCAACTTGGCCATTCTACTGAGTAGTCCAACTCATCAACTTGACGATTCTTCCGAGTAGTCCAACCCATAAACTTGGCCATTCTACTGAGTAGTCCAACTCACAAACTTGACGATTCTTCCGAGTAGTCCAACTCGTCAACTTGACGATTCTTCCGAGTAGTCCAACTCGTCAACTTGGCCATTCTACCGAGTAGTCCAACTCATCAACTTGACGATTCTACCGAGTAGTCCAACTCATCAACTTGACGATTCTTCCGAGTAGTCCAACTCTTAAACTTGGCCATTCTACTGAGTAGTCCAACTCATAAACTTGGCCATTCTACTGAGTAGTCCAACTCATCAACTTGACGATTCTTCCGAGTAGTCCAACTCGTCAACTTGGCCATTCTACCGAGTAGTCCAACTCATCAACTTGACGATTCTACCGAGTAGTCCAACTCATCAACTTGACGATTCTTCCGAGTAGTCCAACTCTTAAACTTGGCCATTCTACTGAGTAGTCCAACTCATAAACTTGGCCATTCTACTGAGTAGTCCAACTCATCAACTTGACGATTCTGAAAATTGATTAGTTGATAACGTGTGCGTCTTCCAACTCCGTTATAGTCAGACCAAACTCTCACGGTAGTTCAATATTTCAAATTCAGTTTGACACATGCCAGGGACATCATGCTTGAACCGTAATCCAATATAACTCTAGTATGATATCAGCACTCCCGGGAGGTTATTGTTAGTAACGGAAGCTGTTTTTGTTTTTCTCTAACCTTGAACCGTAATCCAATTTAACTATAGTATGATATCAGCACTGCCCGGAAGGTTATTGTTAGTAACGGAAGCTGTTTTTGTTTTTCTCTAACCTTGAACCGTAATCCAATTTAACTATAGTATAATATTAGCACTGCCCGGAAGGTTATTGTTAGCAAAGGAAGCTGTTTTGGTTCTCTGCAACCTAGAACCTTAATCCAATATAACTATAGTATGATATCAGCACTGCCCGAGGTTATTGTTAGTAAAGGAAGATGTTTTGGTTCTCTGCAACCTAGAACCTTAATCCAATATAACTATAGTATGATATCAGCACTGTCCGAGGTTATTGTTAGTAAAGGAAGATGTTTTGGTTCTCTGCAACCTAGAACCTTAATCCAATATAACTATAGTATAATATCAGCACAACCTGAGTGGTTATTGTTAGTAAAGGAAGATGTTTTGGTTCTCTGCAACCTTGAACCTTAATCCAATATACTATAGTATGATATCAGCACTGTCCGAGGTTATTGTTAGTAAAGGAAGATGTTTTGGTTCTCTGCATCCTAGAACCTTAATCCAATATAAATATAGTATGATATCAGCACAACCTGAGTGGTTATTGTTAGTAAAGGAAGATGTTTTGGTTCTCTGCAACCTTGAACCTTAATCCAATATACTATAGTATGATATCAGCACTGTCCGAGGTTATTGTTAGTAAAGGAAGATGTTTTGGTTCTCTGCAACCTCAAAAGTTCCCTGTATTCTTGTGATGTTATTTTCTCCCACTCGTTCCCAGTTTGTTTCTACAGCTGCCGTTGTCAATGTGATTAATCTTCGCTGATTACACGGAGTACACGTACAGGCAACAATACAACCAGACGTACAGCTATTTTAGTGTACGCGGTGTACGAGAGATACAAAAAATATCTATTTAAAGCAATTTGCTCAAGTGCTGCTGCACATTCCTTTCCTTTCTTACTACTAGTATTATCTTGCAGACTGCAAAAGTGGTTTGCGGATATTACAAACTCTTCTAGTCTGTTTACGTTAATAGGGAACCGTTGAAATGACCTGTAACTCTTATATTAAAAGGACTGTCTCGAGTTTGCAACCATTGTAAGATGTTTGCGATAACAGAGCCTTGTTGGCGACTACTATTTCATACTAAACACATTTTCTTGTTTAGAATACCAGTGTCTATACATATATATGTTTGCGGTCGTATACTAATGTTTGTAGCACTTTTTTTTCCTTTAATTCGTGATATATATTTTTCGTACGTACGAAATTATTGAGGTAAAATCCGCTTTGGGCTACTACAAGCACCAGAACAACAACAAACACCTTGTTTAATTTGTATGTTACGTCATCAAAAAGGCTCTAGTGGTCGGAAACATTTTACGATGGTTGTAAACTCAGGATTGTCCCTTAAAATATATGCTTAAAAAAACAAAAAACTCCAGAGAGGTTAAAATCTTTTAAACCCATATGACTATAACCGTTGGTTTTGTTTAACACACTCGGACACAAAACAAATTCACGTACCATCAAATTCTACAGACTAAATCTCATTCATTTCCTTTCTTACTGTTCAGTGAAACCAATATAAAACATTAAAGGCACACTGTCACGGATTTAAGGACCTTATTTCTCTAAAAAAAAAATGGATAATAAATAAAAAATTACATTAATTGTTGGAAACCAAATCTAGCTATCGCATCACCTTAACTGAACCATGATGGAGTGAACTCCATGTCATCCCTCTCGGCAATTTTAATTTTTGAATTATGGACCATTGCCATAATTCAATTATTTTTACAAAATGTCATTAATAAATGGAGTATGGTGGTTATGAAGATGGTTGAATAAAGTACATTTAGGGACAAATCAAATTATTTTTGTTCAGGTAATACTCTGTTAAACCATTAAATAGGTCAGCGGTCCAACTAGAAACACAAATACTGGAGACGCATACTATTATTTGTTTACGAAGCCTGTTTTAAACGTACACGCGGGTAACTACATACATTTACAATGCTTAAACACCCGCGTTTAAAGACGCATACCCTAGTTTCCAGTTTAGTTCATCTACAAACCTGTAACACATTTGGATAAAGTTACAACATGGTGAAAGAAGAGTTTGTGACGTTAAAACCGCGAAATATCTTTACAAAATAGACCACAACTCGAATCAATAACCGCTACTTCTCAGACGCACGTGCGTTTTTAAAAATATGAAAAATGCATTTTGTGGTATTAAACAGAACAGGATGACCAGAAACACTTCGGTTTAAGGGAAATGGATACTCTAAACAATAAAACAAATAATGTTTGATTTCAGTGATCATAAACGGCTTCAACAGTGAACAATGTGCTGTGGTGTTTAAAACCTGGGGTCTGTCCCTTTAAGAAAAACGGGCTTCGTAAATTCGGCCTCAAAAGTTTAGACAGAAATACCAAAATATTATAACACTAATCGTAACGTTTTCAAAACGAAAGGTATGCTGTATTTGTATAAAAGTTAAAGTTTTTTTTTTTTTTTTTTTAACGGCACCACTGGAACACATCGATTAATTAATCATCGGCCATTGGATGTCAATTGTCAAACATTTGGTAATTCTCATACGTAGTCATTAGAGGAAACCCGCTTCATTTTTCTTAATGCAGAAAGGCATCTTTTTATATGCACTTTCCCACAGACAGGATAGCTCATACCACGATCTTTGGCCAGCTGTGGTCTCTGTATAACACACCATCACTAAGAAACCTTACTACATTTATTTAGAAAAACAAAAACAATGCTAGTCTTGTGAAATGATGTTTTTTTCCTCCTTCACATGTTTGAGATATTTTTGATTACGTACTTGATGTTCTTTCTAACTCTTTCTCTCCAATTCTCTCTCCAACTCTCTCTCTCTCTCTTTCTCTCTCTCTGTCTCCTTCCTTCCCTCCCCACCCCTTCTCTCTCTCACCAACTCTCTATCTCTCTCCAACTATTTCTCTCTCCGATTCTCTCTCTCTCTCCTCCTCCCCTCTCTCTCTCTCACCAACTCTCTATCTCTTTCTAACTCACTCTCTGTCTCCGTCTCTCTCACCACGACTGGTATATCAACGGTCAAGGTATGTGCTACCCTGTATGTGGGATGGTGTATATAAAAGATCCCTTGCTACTAATGGAAAAATGTAGCGGATTTACTCTCTAAGACTTATATGTCACAATTACCAAATTGTTGACAACAAATAGCCGATGATTAATAAATCAATGGGCTCTAGTGGTATCGTTAAACAAAATAAACTTTAACTCTCCTGCACGCCGCTGTAAGCTGTGTTAAACACTATGTGTCTGGGTTTTTTTTCCCTCTCTCTCTCACTCCCACCCCTGTCTCAATCACTCCCTCTCGTGTACGCCGCTATCAGCCGTCTTAAACAATGTGCTGGGGTGTCGTTAAACAAACATTCCTTTCCTTTCCCTCTTCTCTCGCGTACGCCGCTATCAGCTGCCAGTGCCACGCCGAAGATATAGTGGCCTGTCACACACGAGTATCTGCAATCAGCACTTTCCTCCAGTGAATGATTGCATGTCAACTTCGTAACGCAGATAAATAAACACGGCACTACACATACACACGCGTGCGCGCCCGACTTCGGGCTACATCCTCAACAGTTGCACCAGCTCTGCATATAACAATAATAGTAGAAGAGAAATGTTTGTTTAACGACACTTGAGAACACGGGAAACTACGACTATTTGGTGTCTGATATAAGGTTATTTTAACATTTGGGAGGGAAAGCGAGAGACAGAGAGACAGAGAGATATAGGAAGTGAGAGAAAGGAAGAGAGTGAGAGAGAGAGAGAGAGAGAGAGAGAGAGAGAGAGAGAGAGAGAGAGAGAGAGAGAGAGAGAGAGAGAGAGAGAGAGCGAGAGAGAGAGCGAGAGAGAGAGAGAGAGAGAGCCGTCACACAGGTTATTCCTGTCTATAAAGCAGCAAGGAATCTTTTCTTTGTACGACAGTCGTAGGTCACTGAATAAGGTGGGGGAAAAAACCCAGACTACTTCACTGATTAGATCCTGCGATCCAGCGCACCTCAAACGAGCGCTCTACCACTGAGCTAGGACCTTAAATACGTTTTAGTTGGAAAAGACGTTTCACCTTATCTAAGTTATCTAACGGCCAGTCATTCATTCGTAGTTTTTTTCGTGCTTATAACCAAGGTTCAAGCACGCGGTCCTGGGCACACACTTCAGCTATCTGGAGTTTGTGATTAGTTGTTAGGGTGAGAGAAGTTAGTGTAGTGGTTTTATAACTCATTTACTATTTATCTATTTATACTAACACACTGAGTGACTGGTAACACTTTTATTTCACTGGTATTTTAAGATATTTCACTAAATGTTATATAATAACGTATTTTATCATTCAAAAAAAGTTTACCGACTATGTCAGACGAAACTAATGGGCCAGTGAACAATAATGTTTAGTACGTACAGTAGATATTGAATAGTGTTCCACTTGTATAACTTTTTTGGTTAGTAACTGACATTACCTTTTTGTATCATGCAGCATTTTACAAGCTATGAATCAAAGTAAAAATTGTACCATCACTAGACAGCATAACAAACTCCTTGCACTGTTCTGTATTCCATACTTTTCCCGCTACTCAACTTCAAAACTAGGTACCTTTCTTTATCTCGTCTATCTCACTCTCGTTCTCTCTCTCTCTCTCTCTCGTTCTCGTTCTCTCTCTCTCTCTCTCTCGTTCTCTCTCTCCTCTTTCTCGTTCTCCTCTCTCTCTCTCTCTCTCTCTCTCTCTCTCTCTCTCTCTCTCTCTCTCTCTCTCTCTCTCTCTCTCGTTCTCGTTCTCGTTCTCGTTCTCGTTCTCGTTCTCGTTCTCTCTTCTCTCTCTCTCTCTCTCTCGTTCTCGTTCTCTCTCTCTCTCTCTCTCTCTCTCTCTCTCTCTCTCTCTCTCTCTCTCTCTCTCTCTCTCTCTCTCTCTCTCTCTCTCTCTCTCTCTCTCTCTCTCTCTCTCCATCCTACTAACTCGAATAGTGTGTAACTGCGTCATCGCAACCCCTCAAGGCTTTGGGTCTCCCTAAATAATATGTAAGCAGCAATGATGAGAATTTACATCACGCCTCAAACAGCCAAGTGTTGTCAATATGTGAAGAGAAATAATCACAACGCATGCGACGTAGAAATGTCAGACCGTTACCAAGCTGTGATGGGTGGTCTCCCCTGGCTGACTGACCAGTACCGAGTCTCCGCGCGCTGTTTATTGTGTTAAGCTAAAAACAACACCGCCACCTGGCGGCCTTCATAGGAAACACCTGATATCTTAATATTTTCATTCTTTTTGGCAGCGCTATAATTGCCACCAGAATTAGGGGATATCCGGTGTATGCAGCCGTTTTGAAGATTCAAAGAGGATTTTGAAGGGAAGTAGAGGTGGGGGTGCTGGTGCTGGTGGCGATTAGGTGAGTGGGTGGGTGGGGAGTTAATAATTTAAAAAAAAAGAAGTTAATAGTTATGGAGAGATGAATACCCCCCCTCCCCCCACCGCCTTCCCCAACATATCTTCTTTTTTAAATCTTTAAATATTCTTAAAAATATAAATAAAGGACAGTTAAAATTAAATGTTCTACCATTCTCAAAATGTGACACTATTGCCAAGCACAAACAAAATTACAGTTTTAATAAACTCGATCGGTTGTTTGCGCAATCAACACAGACGTCAAAAGAAAGAAAGAAAGAAATGTTTTATTTAACAACGCACTCAACACATTTTATTTACGGTTATATGGCGTCAGACATATGGTTAAGGACCACACAGATTTTGATAGGAAACCCGCTGTCGCCACTTCATCTACTCTTTCCGATTAGCAGCAAGGGATCTTTTATTTGCGCTTCCCACAGGCAGGATAGCACAAACCATGGCCTTTGTTGAACCAGTTATGGATCACTGGTCGGTGCAAGTGGTTTACACCTACCCATTGAGTCTTGCGGAGCACTCACTCAAGATTTGGAGTCGGTATCTGGATTAAAAATCCCATGCCTCGACTGGGATCCGAACCCAGTACCTACCAGCCTGTTGACCGATGGCCTAACCACGACGCCACCGAGGCCAGTCAGACGTCAAAAGATGCTGAAGACTAAGTGTCAGAATTATGAAAAATTTGACATCCAATATCCAATCAATATGCTATAACAATATTTAGTCTCTGTCTGTGTCTCTTTCTAACTCTCTTTCTCTCCAACTCTCTCTCTCTCTCCCTCCCTCCCCGTCTCTCTTACCAACTCATTCACATACTTTCTTCCTCTCTCTCTCCAACTATCTCCCTCTCTCTCTCTCCAACTTTATCTCTCTGCAACTCACTCACTCTCTCTCTCTCCAACTTTCTATCTTATCTCTCTCCAACTTTCTATCTCTCTCCAACTTTCTATCTCTCTCTCTCCAACTCACTCACTCTCTCCCTCTCTCCAACTTTCTACTCATCGCTCTACAACTTTCTATCTTATCTCTCTCCAACTCACTCACGAACTCCCCCCCCCCCCCCCCCCCCCCTTCTCTCTCTCTCGTCAAAATGATGTTAGACACCACACTGCCATCGTAATGAAATGTACTGAGGTGTTGTCAAATAAATAAATAAATATGTATATACAAATGTACCGCGCTCTCAGCAAATCGAAATGGCGGGATAACTCAACAGTATAACCATTACACACCAAATAAACTTTAAAAAAAAACCCCACTAAAAGTACACTGGTGTCGTTAAACAAACATTCCTTTCTTTTGCTCTCAGCAAGTGTATTGCGGCGACTCGACTCAATAGGGGTGACGTCACGTGCGAGCGCGCCACTGGTGTCCGCCTTATAGTCAACACTCGCCCCAGCCCTTCACCCGGACCGCACTCCGCGTGACATTTGAATTAGAGTCGCCAGCACAATGGCGCGGGGTCAATTAACTCGATGGGGTGTGCGCAGATACGAAATATGACATAATTGAACTTGATGTGAAGTAACCGCGATGCTAACAGTAATACGCTGGCTTGTGTCGTCGGGTGGTTGTCAATTATAAACTATACTAGACAAAAAAAGTTAAATCTTTTTGGCTCAATTTGTTTAATATATATATATATATATATACACACACACACACACACACACACACACACAGCATACATATACACACACACAACATACATACACATCTATCTATCTATCTATCTATATATCTATCTATATATATATATATATATATATATACACATAAACACACACACAAAATAAACTTTTAACTAAGTTTTATATATATATATATATATATATATATATATATATATATATATATATATATATAGATATATACAAGTTTATTTTGTTAAGAACACCACAAGAGCACATTGATCTATTAATCATCAGCTATTTAATGTCAAACATTTTGTAATTTTGACGTAGTCTTAGAGAGAAAATCCACTACATTTTTTTCTATTAGTAGCAAGGGACCTTTTATATGCACCACCCCCAAAACAGGATAGCACATACCACGAGTAGTGGTGCACTGGCTAGAACGAGAAATAGACCAATGGGCCCACTAATGAGGATCGATCCCAGATTGACCGCGCATCAGGCGAACGGTTTACTATTGGGCTTGGTGCCCCCCCCCCCCCATTATATTGTTTAATAAGAATGTTTCTTATGTATTTTATTGTATATAATTATATATTACGTATTACATGTATGCCTATATGTTTTACTATCGATATTGTGATTTTTAAAGGATCTCATAACTCCATAAGGCATTTCCTTTATATTGTTTATTAGGGGGCGGGACGTAGTCCAGTGGTAAAGCGTTCGCTTGATGTTTTCGGTCGGTCTATGATCGATCCCCGTCGGTGGACCCGTTGAGCTATTTCTCGTTCCAGCCAGTGCTCCACAACTGGTGTAACAAAGGCCGTGGTATATACTATCCTCTCTGGGATGGTGAATATAAAAGATCCCTTGCTGCTAATCGAAAAGAGCAGCTCGTGAAGTGGCGACAGCGGGTTTCCTCTCTTAATATCTGTGTGATCCGTAACCATATGTCTGACGCCATATAACCTAAATAAAATGTGTTGAGTGCGTCGTTAAATAAAACATTTCTTTCCTTCCTTATATTGTTTATTAAAGGGACATACCCTAGTTTTTAAACACTAAGGCATATTTTTTACTATGATGGCCGTTTTTGATAACTGAAATCAAACTTTACTTAGAATTTATGGTTTGAATTATCAATTTCTGTACATTCCAAGTATTTTTGATCATCCTGGTGTTTTTAATATCACAAAATGCATTTCTCATATTTTTAAAAACGCACGTGCGTCTGAGAAGTAACAGTTATGGATTTGAGTTTTAGTCTATTTTTAGAGGGTATTTCACCATTTCAAAGTCACAGACTCATGTTTCACTCAATTGTAATTTTATCCAGATGTGTTACAGGTTTGTAGATTAACTAAAATTAGTGTTAATTTTCACGAGTTGAAACTAGGGTCTGTCCCTTTAAGAATGTTTCTGGGGTGTCTGTCAAGGACAGTGGGTTAGTGGTTAGTGATAAAGAGGAGGATGTAGAGGTCTTACACCTACCTACCCAGTGAGTCGTTAAAACTCGCTCTGAGTGAGAGCCGGTACCGGGCTGCGAACCCAGTATCTACCAGTCTTATGTCCGATGGCTTAACCACTACATCACCGAGGCCGGTATGAGTATTTAACGACACCCCAGGCCATTCAGTGATTCTCGAACAAGGCACCCGTTCTCGTACGAGACAGTCGCGTCGTGTGTCGGCGTCTTTATTGGAGGTAACCGCATGGAAAGGTGTATTTTGAAACCGTTTCAACTGTAAATTAAATTTCACTGAGGAATTATTATTAATATATATATATTTTTTTTTAAACAAATCAAATTCATGTCGCACGTTATATTAAAAATAACGCCGTTGCTATTATTTCGTTTGTGGTTTTATTTGATTAATGTTACAAGTTTTAAATTAAATGTCTATATATAGATACAAATTAGAAACTTGAATCGATTTATAGACATCTATCATTCTGATTCTGGTTATTATTACTTTTTGGATATTGCTTTTATCAGCAAATAAGGAGCGGGACGTAGCCCAGTGGTAAAGCGCCCACTCGATGCGCGGTCGGTCTGGGATCGATCTCCGTCGGTGGGCCATTGGGCTATTTCTCGTTCTAGCCAGTGCACTACGACTGGTATATCAAAAGGCCGTGGTATGTACTACCCTGTCTGTGGGATGGTGCATATAAAAGAACTCTTGCTACTAATCGAAAAGAGTAGCCCATGAAGTGGCGACAGCGGGTTTCTCTCTCAATATCTGTGTGGTCCTGGTCCTTATCCATATGTGTGACGCCATATAACCGTAAATAAAATGTGTTAGTGCGTCGTTAAATAAAATATTTTCTTCCTTTTATCAGCAAATAGTATTGTGTCTATGGAGTACATGGGCATATTAGTTGAATGTATAATGTTTATATTTCAAAGCGAAATCAAATAAACAATTTTGGCGGGAAGCAATTTTAAAGTGACATACTCTAGTTTTTTAAACACTAAGGCACATTTTTCACTATTACAGCCGTATATTATGATCACTGAAATCAAACATTACTTATATTTCATTGTTTTAGATTATCCATTTCCGTACAACCGAAGTGTTTCTAGTTAGCTTGGTGTTTCTAATACCAAACTTTTTTTTTCTCATATTTTTAAAAACGCACGTGCGTCTGGTCCGGTTTTAGTCTATTTTAAAAAACAGAATATTTCCCTGTTTCAACGTCACAGTCTTGTTTCACTCTGTTGTAACTTTATCAAAACGTGTTATAGGTTTCTAGATCCAACTACAATTTAGTGTCCATTTTAACGGGTTGAAATTAGGGTCTGCACCTTTAAATGGTCTCACATGAGACTTCTGTTTTACCCCACCATGTAATGACGCGTTAAGTTGTTAATATAGGTAACGATCTTAAATGTCTCTTCTTCACAAAATTGTATCAAGCGGGACACGAAACACGCGAAGTGTCAGACAGAAAGATCGCAGACCGTGGGTGATGTGAAACATAGTCAAGACAAATGGGAAAACCAGTTTGACACCATGTGCTAGATTATCGCGCCAAACCGAAACCGAACCCGACTATGGACATGACTAAGCCTTAAACGCCGAGCAATCTAAGGATGACGAATTTGTTTCTGTAACTCTTGACAAATTTAAACTGTACAAAACATTCATCGTATCAGGTGATCCCGCCGAAAAGGGTCGCGGAAAGAAGTGTCTGGTCATGGGAATTTTATTATTGTATACACATTAAAGCCACTTCGTTCTAAAAACAAATAAAGGTGGGCTTATTAAATTAAAATTTAATTTAATTTAATTTATAATTTAATAAATTAAATTAAATTGTACCTTTAAAATAAGTTTAATTCAATTTAATTATGATTTAATATATTAAATTAATTTAAATTGTACCCGCGCAGTGGCTGGTATTACAGACATGTGTTAAAGGCGCAGACCGTACCTGTAGTTTTAACCCGTAAAAAATGGACACTAAGTTTAGTTAATTTACAAACCTGTAACTCATTTGGATAAAGTTACAATAGAATGAAAGAAGAGTCTGTGACGTTAAAACGAGAAACATCCTTAAAAATAAACTAGAACTCGAAATAATAAACTGCTACTTCTCAGACGCACGTGCGTTTTAAAAAATATAAAAAATGCAATTTGTTTTTGGTATTAGAAACATCAGGATGACCAGAAACACTTCGGTTCTACGGAACTGGATAATCTAAAGAATAAAATATGAGATCACAAAAGGCTCGAATAGTGAAATATATGCTGTAGTGTTTAAAAACTAGGGCCTGTCCCTTTAAATATGTATTCTCAAATCAACATCACTGGCAGGATTCTGCAAGTAAGGTTTTGATTGGTGGACATGAGCTCCAACTGGCTGGTGTTAGATCCACATGTAATAGTGGATCTAATTTTAATTAGATTGTTGTTTAACGACAGTAGAGACAAATTTATTAAACTCGCAATTCTCCTATCTCGCAGTACAAATAGACTTACAAGTTTGTTGTGTTTAACGGCACCACTAGAGCACATTGATTTATTAATCATCGGCTACTGGATGTCAAACATTTGGTAATCTGACATATAGTCTTAGAGAGGAAACCCGCTACATTTGTTTTTCATTAATAGCAAGGGATATTTTATATGCACCATCCCACAGATGGTGCCTAACACATACCACGGCCTTTGATGTACAAGTTGTGGTGCACAGCCCAATGGGCCCATCGATGGAGATCGATCCCAGACCGACCGCGCATCAAGCGAACGCTTTACCACTGGGCACTGAGAGAGACAGACACACACACAGACAGACAGACAGACATAAAGAGTCACAGACGATACCGCTGCTGCCATACCGGCTACTGCTAAAAAAAAAAAAAAAAAAAAAACCCAGCAAGGGCTGTTTTGTGTGCTCTTTCCCATTTGCAGGATGCAATATATAAATAAACAACAATAAATGTTTAAAAGGTTTATTCGGAATCATATCTTAACAGAAGCTCTTTATATAACTATCTTTCTTATTTACAAACAAATATGCGAGCGGCAGATTTGTACAGCCGAAAATATCCTTTATCGTGCAGAAAACAATGATTATTGTTGATACGAAAACCCAGCACACCGCTCGCTGTGTCTGTAAACGTCGCTGCCGAAAAACTCGACTCGAGTTGTACTTGATTTACAAGCGAACATTTCTACAAGTTGCTATTTTCGCAGAGGAGGATCTAAATCTTTCGATGAGTGGCAGGTTTAAAACATTTCAGCAGGTGCTCCCATCAGCAAGGGAGATAAGCGAGCGGAAGATAAATCTTCAGCAATCGGAGCAGTAAATTGGTCATGATCGTTAAAGGGTTTTAGTCCGCGAGGCGGAGCAAGAGATCGGCTCCGTGGTAGAGCGAGCGCTTGCCTATGAAAGCGTAATGTACAGGTTTTAGACGGCCCCGGGGATTGGGGGTTATGATGGGGTACTGTGCCCCCCCCCCCCCCACCCCTTACTTAAGGACGTCGTGGTCTATATAAATAACATTTTTTAAAATGACTTTAGCAAATCCACCCCCCACTCCGCTAGAGACTGCTCCATCCACTAGGGATTGTGGCCCCCACTCCAGATGTTGTTCCTACGGGCCTGTTTGATTCTGTCAAGCCTGTCTCGGGAGTGGAGTGGAGTGGAGTAGCAGTTCTCATCTCAACTCATCTCATTTTATTTTATTTTATTATATTATTATTTATAATGTTTTTGAAGTGTGGGGGGGGGGGGGGGAGGGGCGGAATTTAGCTCAGTCGGTTGAGTGCACCTCGGTGGATCCATTCAGCTGATTGGGTTTTTTCTCGTTCTAACCAGTGCATCACAACTGGATAAAGGCCGTGGTATGTGCTATCCTGTCTGTGGAAAGGTGCATATAAAAGATCCCTTGCTTCATTGAAAACAATGTACCGAGTCAGAATGACCAAATGTTTGACATTCAATAGCCGATGATTAATTAATCAATGTGCTCTAGTGGTGTCGTTAAAGAAAACAAACAAACTTTGTTCTTTAACTTTTTTCTTTTTTTTAAATTTGAGGGTGTGTGTGTGTGTGTGTGTGTGTGTGTGTGTGTAGCCCAGTGGTAAAGCGCTCGCCTGATGCGCAGTCGGTCTAGGATCGATCCCCGTCGGTGGGCCCATTGGGTTATTTCCCATTCCAGCCAATGCTCCACAACTGATATATCAAAAGCCGTGGGATATGCTATCCTGTCTGTGGGATGGTGACAGTAAATAAATCTAGTGACTAGATGACGTATAGATAAGTCTAGCTCATTGTGTACTAGTAGATATACGCAGCAGGACCGTAAATAAATATAGTGACTAGATGACGTCGAGGCAAGTCTTGCCCATTGTGTACTAGTAGATATACGCAGTACGACAGTAAATAAATTTAGTGACTAGATACGTCGAGTTAAGTCTAGCCCATTGTATATTAGTAGATATACGCAGCAGACAGTAAATAAATCTAGTGATTAGATACGTCGAGGTAATTCTAGCCCATTGTGTACTAGTAGATATACGCAGTACGACAGTAAATAAATCTAGTGACTAGATACGTCGAGGTAAGTCTAGCTCTAACCCATTGTGTACTAGTAGATATACGCAGCAGGACAGTAAATAAATCTAGTGACTAGATGACGTCGAGGTAAGTCTAGCTCATTGTGTACTAGTAGATATACGCAGCAGGACCGTAAATAAATCTAGTGACTAGATGACGTCGAGGTAAGTCTAGCTCATTGTGTACTAGTAGATATACGCAGACAGTAAATAAATCTAGTGACTAGATGACGTCGAGGTAAGTCTAGCCCATTGTGTACTAGTAGATATACGCAGAAGGACCGTAAATAAATCTAGTGACTAGATGACGTCGAGGTAAGTCTAGCCCATTGTGTACTAAATCTAGTGACTAGATAGATAGTACGCAGTACGACAGTAAATAAATCTAGTGACTAGATGACGTCGAGGTAAGTCTAGCTCATTGTGTACTAGTAGATATACGCAGCAGGACCGTAAATAAATCTAGTGACTAGATGACGTCGAGGTAAGTCTAGCCCATTGTGTACTAGTAGATATACGCAGCAGGACCGTAAATAAATCTAGTGACTAGATGACGTCGAGGTAAGTCTAGCCCATTGTGTAATAGTAGATATACGCAGCAGGACCGTAAATAAATCTAGTGACTAGATGACGTCGAGGTAAGTCTAGCCCATTGTGTACTAGTAGATATACGCAGCAGGACCGTAAATAAATCTAGTGACTAGATGACGTCGAGGTAAGTCTAGCTCATTGTGTACTAGTAGATATACGCAGACAGTAAATAAATCTAGTGACTAGATGACGTCGAGGTAAGCCTAGCCCATTGTGTACTAGTAGATATACGCAGCAGGACCGTAAATAAATCTAGTGACTAGATGACGTCGAAGTAAGTCTAGCTATGGCTCATTGTGTACTAGTAGATATACGCAGACAGTAAATAAATCTAGTGACTAGATGACGTCGAGGTAAGTCTAGCCCATTGTGTACTAGTAGATATACGCAGCAGGACCGTAAACAAATCTAGTGACTAGATGACGTCGAGGTAAGTCTAGCTCATTGTGTAATAGTAGATATACGCAGACAGTAAATAAATCTAGTGACTAGATGACGTCGGGGTAAGTCTAGCCCATTGTGTACTAGTAGATATACGCAGCAGAACAGTAAATAAATCTAGTGACTAGATGACGTCGAGGTAAGTCTAGCTCATTGTGTACTAGTAGATATACGCAGACAGTAAATAAATCTAGTGACTAGATGACGTCGAGGTAAGTCTAGCTATGGCTCATTGTGTATCTGCCAAGTGGCGGGCTGCACGAGTCAATGGGATTGTAAGTATACGACTACTTGACACTTCCGACAACACGTCACGGTCACACACGTAATCGTCATCTTGCTAACAGCTCCCACACCGCGGCGACTCTCATGGTGGTTGTTGGAGCCACAGGCGCGGATCTAGGTGGTGGGGGTGCTGCTAGCCCCGAGTACTCTGACCATAAAAAGGGGCGGTACGTAGCGCAGTGGTAAAGCGCTCGCTTGATGCGCGGTCGGTCTAGGATCGATCCCTATCGGTGGGTCGATTGGGCTATTTCTCGTTCCAGCCAGTGCACCACGACTGGTATATCAAAGGCCGTGGTATGTGTTGTCCTGTCTGTGGGATGGTGCATATAAAAGGTCCCTCGCTACTAATGGATAAATGTAGCGGGTTTCCTCTCTAAGACATAATGCCAAAATTATCAAACGTTTGACATCCAATAGCCGATGATTAATAAATCAATGTCGTTAAAGAAAACAAACTAACTTCTTATAATCTTCGCCAAATATTCTTTGGGCCTGGCGAGGGTCGCACACTTCCCATGCAGCACCCTAAACCGAGTTTAACGACACCACTAGAGGACACTGATTTATTAAATCATCAGCTATCGGAGGTCAAACATTTGGTAATTTTAAACATATAGTCTTAGAAATGAAACCCGCTTCATTACCGAACGGCAGCTTAAACACCACACCACCTCCTCCCCACCCTCTCCTCCGAGCTTCAAAATAAACCTCTGAACATCCAATTGCCAACTGCTAAGGTCGTGGAGGCGGTAAAATTCCAGATCTGAATTTCCTTGGGAGAATTAACAAATTGAACGCAAAATGCTTAATCGATGAAAAAGAAGACAAAAAAAACACAAAGAAGACGTGGACGAGGATGAAGATAATTACGAGGAAGAAGAGGAACACGAGAAGAAGAAAAGAAAAAGAAGAGAAGAAGAAGAAGTGATGATGAGGAGGAGAGGGTGAAAAAAGGAGAACGATTCACTGTTTAACGTAGGCCTCTGCTCAGCTGGTGTTTCTGGTCAGGTCAGGTCAGGTCAGGTCAGGTCAGGTCAGATCAGAGTGTTAAGCGTGCACATTCAAAGCAAGCTGTTGAAGCGCACACCTGTCATGTGCACAGGTGCTGGCCTCGGCCGGCTCTTCTGTCCAGGACAGAAAAGGAGTGAAGTGGGTTGGAGGAGGGGCCGCCTGCACTGGCAGGTGCAAGGGAGCACCAACAGTCCGACCTGGGTCGGTAACAGGTGGAGGGTGGTGTTTCTGGTGGAAAGTTCCTTATATATAGAATGGAGCACATTGATTTAATTAATCATCTTTGGATGTATCAATCTAATTAAAATTAGCTCCACTATTACATGTGGATCTAACACCAGCCAGTTGGAGCTCATGTCCACCAATCAAAACCTTACTTGCAGAATCCTGCCAGTGATTTAAAAATAATTTGAAAACATTCTGAATTATCCTGAGGGTATACATGTTTCGTGTGAATTACGAATGCCTTAAAACATGTTTTATTTTATAAAATAAATAATTTGTAATGTAAAACTGAAGACTGATTTAGTTAGTTTTTTTTTTATAAATCAATAAATAATTTTTAATGTAAAATTGAAGACTGATAACCCACCCCGTACGTATTGGTATGGTTCGCTGTACTGCGGCCACTAAAATGGACTCGCCCGATATTTTTAGAATTTGTATGCTCCCAAATAACGTTATAAAAGGCGAAGTGTGATTGGTCAATATTTAAATTATTATTTACAGACGAAATGTTACCTGGACATTGGGGACTACGCAGTGTTGTTAGCAATCCGATTAAAATTAGTTCTACTGGTCTAAATAAGGCATTCGTAATTCACGTGAAACATATCGTATACCCTCAGGATAATTCGGAATGTTTTCAAATTATTTTTAAATCACTGGCAGGATTCTGCAAGTAAGGTTTTGATTGGTGGACATGAGTTCCAACTGGCTGGTGTTAGATCCACATGTAATAGTGGAGCTAATTTTAATTAGATTGTTGGATGTATATATCTATATATATATATATATCTATATATATCTATATCCATCTATACATCTATCTATCAGTGTAGCTGCCCTTTTTTCAACGTGGAATCCCCTCTCTTGGCCTTAGGTCTTTAACATACTACTAAATTACTTTTCCAAATTCCGCCCACTTCAAACTTAACTCCCTCTTTCCGTCCCGGACTTAGTCACTGGCGAAGTTAAGAGATTAAGCCCGTGAGGGGCGTGTTCGAAACCTTCCTGGTATATGAGCACGTTAAACTAGTTGCCCATTTACCTTACCCAATGGCGTAGCCAGCATGAGGCAGACGAGGCGCTTGCTTCGTCTGAAATTTCCCCAGATTTATTTTATTTTTCCCATGACACTGATATTTATTTTACAGGTCTGGGTTTTTCTCGGCGTTTTTTTCTCTCTGGCTAAGCCCCAGTTACCTCTATCTTGAAAAACACCTATAACCGACCCTTGTCGGTGGTGACACTTCTGTTGTTTACGGGGTCTAGCCTGACTGGCAACAAACACCCACCCAGTGACCGGGGTCACGTGCGATTGCGTGAACAGTGATGAACTAAATATTGACATTCTCGTCTGCTCGTGTCAAAACGCGGTCTTCTGTTCATGAGATACCACGTGACCTGTCAAAACGTAATTTCAATGAGAGGTTTTCTTCACGAGACAGACGTCAATTCCGTAACACCACAAAGATACTGACCTCGATGACCGATGCATTGTGGGATGGACGCGCGCGGATCTAGGAATTTTAATAGGGGTGGTGGTGGTGTATAAATTACAGGAGCGGTTGGAGGATTGTTCTAGAGAGGGGTGTAAATTTGAAAAAAAGGCTCCTAGGGTCTGTCAAAGCACACTAAACAAAAAGGTGATTTGTTTAACGACACCACTAGAGCACATTTATTAATTAATCATCGGCTATTGCATATCAAACATTTGGTAATTCTGAGACACTGGCAACAAAAGAAACACGCTCCAATTTTCCTAATGCTGCAAGGGATCTTTTATATGCATTTTCCCCACAGACAAGGAAAAGCACATACCATGGCCTTTGACCAGTTGTGGGGAGTACACTATCATGCATTATATACTACTCAAAAGAATTTAAGGGTCAAAAATTTATAACCAAATAAGTTTCAGAGTGTATTAGATTGATGATGTAAACTACACCAAAAATTTAATTTATTGTTCTATATTTACAAAAAACCACAAATAAACGTCACTGTATACAAGAAAGTCACATGACATGCTGTCAAAGGTGAAGGTTGTCAAACATGGATTTTACACATTAGAACATTCGTTTAATAGTGTGTGAATCCACCCCTGGCGCGAATACACTCGACACATCGTTGCCTCATGCTGTTCATCAGACGTTTGAAGAACTCTTGGGGAATGGCCTGCCACTCTGCCATAAGAAGTTGACCCAGATCATGAAGGTTGACCGGAGGGGCATGATTATCCCGAACTCTCCTGCCTAATTCGTCCCAGGCGTTCTCTATTGGGGCCAAGTCAGGCGAATATGGGAGCCAAGTCAGGCGAATATGCTGGCCAATCCATCCTGGCGATACCTTGTTGTCTGAGAAAGTCCGTTACCACCCTGGCGCGGTGGGGTCTGGCATTGTCATCCTGCAGAACTGCCCCGTCGCCAATCTGCTGAAGGCCTGGGAGAACCAACGGCCGAATAATCTCATTCAGATAGCGGATTCCATTCATATTGCCATCCACCACATAGAGAGGGGTCCTGTGGTGGGTAGAGATGCCGCCCCACACCATGACGCTGCCACCACCGAACCGGTGACGTTGTCTAACGTTAACGTCAGCGAAGCGCTCCCCAGGACGTCTGTAGACACGAACCCGACCGTCGTTGAACTGGAAACTAAACCTGGACTCATCAGTGAACATCACTCGACCCCACTGAACACGTTGCCACCGCAGATGAAGTGTGCACCAGTGACGTCTGGCCGTTCTGTGACGTGGTAGGAGTGGTGGTCGAACAGCCTGGCGACGGCAGCGTAGATTATTGGCTCTCAGACGATTGCGTATGGTTTGATCAGACACTCGAGTTCCAGTCGCAGTCCGCAGATTGTCACGTAATCGGCGTGCAGTGGTTGTGCGTTGACGTATAGCCACATTGGTGATGTAGCGGTCCTCTCTATTTGTAGTGCTTCGGGGTCTTCCCGAACGTGGACGATTTCGAACAGAATTCATTGCTTGGTACCGTTGCCACAGTCGGCCAACGACACTGACTGACACCAAGTCTCAGAGCAACATTTCTTTGCGTATTGCCATCCTGAAGCCAAGCAATAGCCCTTCCTCGATCTTCGATAGTCAGTTGACGTCGTACCATTGTCGAATTTGGAGTGTGCACCGTACACGAACGCAAGCTCCAATTATACAGAAATTCAGCATTGGGAACATGGAATACACATGCAATGCGTGCAAATGAAGCGCTTTGTGAAAAAGCAAGTTATGGGCACTTAGCAGACCTTTCGATTTCGCCCTAATTTACTGGTAAATGTAAGCATGTTTTCGCCATTAGAACTAGTCGACAGTGTCAATGACAGTGGATTTTAATTCATTTATGGGTTGCTTAGACCCACTTTCGTCCAAATGGAACAATACCATGCGTGACATTATGGTCTAGCTAATATAATTGACATTCGGAAAATAATGTCGAAAATATCGTCTGACCCTTAAATTGTTTTGAGTAGTATATTTATACACAGCGTTTTTTTGTTTGTTATGGTACTTTGAAGTTCGGGGGAACAAGGCTCCATAAATACGATAGTTACGATATCATAACTAAAAATGTCAATATGTGGAAGTCACCGATATCGCAACTAAAAATGTCGATATGTCGAAGTCACCGATATCGTAACAAAATATCGATATGTCGAAGTCACCGATATCGTAACTAAAAATGTCGATATGTCGAAGTCACCGATATCGTAACTAAAAATGTCAATATGTCGAAGTCAGCGCTACGAGGCGGGATCCAACTCATAGTTCATGAGCCAGGATCCAAAATGTGGGCAATTGGTACCACCTGGGGGGGGGGGGGGGGGGGCGAATGCTCATAGCGAGTTTTGTCGAGGTCTGTAGAGTACACGCCGGGTGTGTGTGTGTTGCGTCGTAGGATAGAATTAACTCAGTTGACACTTCTATACTTGGGGTTTTCCCCGTCCCAGGCAGTGCACCACGACTGGTATATCAAAAGCCGTGGTATATGCTGTTCTATCTGTGGGGAAATGCATATAAAATATCCCTTGCTTCTAATGGAAAAATGTAACGGATTTCCTCTATGACTATATATCAAAATTACCAAATATTTGACATCCATGTGCTCTAGTGGTGTCGTTAATCAAAACAAACTTTTTTTCTGTTTTGCATAAAATGTACATCTCTAACATAGAACCATTTCTAACGACCACATACCTGACGTCGTCTCCGGACTGTTGAAACAACACCAACCACAACGTGGGCACTGCCCCGCCCAGGAGTAACAGCAACACTGACGTCACTTTACCCTTCATTTATGCGCATGCGTGTTTGTGTGGGAATTTCAAATAATCTCAGTAGTATCAGCAATTATTATGTTGGCGATTACGTCATCGCACAAGATGGTCGTCTGTCATGGCCACGTGCTCTGGGTGACGTAGTACTGTAATAAAAAATAAAAATGGTTAACATTACATTTTAGCCTCACTAATACAAAAACATCAAACATACAGATTTAGTAACCTCATAATCTCGCTTATAACATTTACTAATACAAACTACTACAGTTTAATGAATTCAGACCCGTAGCATGGTTGACATTATGGGGGGGGGGGGGGGGGGGGGGGGGGGGGCAAGATTCAAAGGTTATTTGCCCGTTACTGTAACTCTCGCCGTTAATCTTGATCCGTTAGTCTCGCTACAACAAGATGTAAAGGTTATAAAAAACCAAAAAACAAACACAAACCCAACAACCCCAAAACAGCCAAAATTATTAGGGTGGGTGAGCCCCCTGCCCCCTGCCCCGGGGGCCTGGAATTCATAATTTCATCTCATCATATCGTAACATTATTTACTAATACCAAATACAAACACAACTACAGTTTTAATAAACTCACAATCTCACATCATCATATTATAACATCATTTACTAATACCAAATACAAACACAACTAGTTTTAATAAACTCACAATCTCACCTCTCCAAATTATAACATCATTTAAATTAAGCAAATCTAGATTTGCGCGAACAAAACGCGAACAAACTGATCGTGCGCACAATTTTACAAAGCCTGCACTTCGTTCAGTAAGAAAGTGCTGAAAAACGTTCGCGTACTTCACGTTAAACCGAATCACTACATCGGAAACCAAGCAAATAGTTGGCGAACGTTAGCGTCATTCGCCCGTCTTTAAACGCAGGCCTGATGTACAATTATAACGTTGCTGGCTCTTCATATAAATCTTTTAAAATCAAGAGCGGAAAAACGTCATTCACAGGAATTATATTTTTATTGCTTTATTACGTTTTTACCTTTTTGACACCGCACCTCTACAAAATAAATCTGCATAAATTATAATCCATTTACGTCAAAAGGGAACCAATGAATTGGCAGTGGCGTAGCGCGGGGAGAAGGGAGTGGGGAGTGGGAGGGGGCACGGGGTCCATGGCTCCCCCAATCAAACCTTTTTTATTTTTTTATTTTACTATATTAAATTTTCAAAATCATACATAGTGTGGGTTCGCTCCACCCCCCCCCCCCCCCCCCCCCCCCCACCCCCCACTCCAATATAAAATCCTGGTTACGCCAGTGTGAACTTACCGGCCTCGGTGGTGTCGTGGTTAAAGCATCGGACATAAGGCTGGTAATGTAAATTAAAAAGAGGAAGAAGTTTGTTTACAAAATATCATCAAATTGCATAGATTAAATCTTGCTTTTTGATACGGGTATGAAGGCAACTGTTGAAACACCCAGAGTAAAGCACATGTAATTCTGCCTTTAGGTGGGACGGGATGTAGACCAGTGGTAGGGCACTCGCCCTATGATTGGTCTGTGTGGGATCGATCCCCTTCGGTGGCTCCATTGGGCTATTTCTCATTCCAACCAACCAGACTGGTATATCAAAGGCCGTGGTATGTGCTATCCTGTCTATAGGATGGTGCATATAAACGATTCCTTTCTACTTTCCTCTGAGACTGTATGTAATAATTACCATATATTTAACATCCAATAGTCGTGATGCGCGGTCGGTCTAGGGTCAATCCCCGTCGGTGGGCCCATTAGACTATTTCTCGTTCCAGCCAGTGCTCCACAACTGATATCTCAAAGGCCGTGGTATGTACTATCCTGTCTGTGGGATGATGCTTATAAAACGATCCCTCGCTGCTAATCGAAAAGAGTATCCCATGAAGTGGCGACAGCGAGTTTCCTCTCTTAATATCTGTGTGGTCGTTAACCATATGTCTGACGCCATATAACCGTAATTAAAATGTATTGAGTGCGTGGTTAAATAAAACATTTCCTTCCTTCCAATAGTCGATAGTTAATAAATTAATCAGTCAATGTGCTCTAGTGGTGTCGTTAAATAAAACAAAGTGTTAACGTTTCTACCATTAGTCTTCTTGTACTGTATTATCGATTACTTTAGTGGACAATGCAAGTGAAGCTGCATATATATTTTCCACCCCTCTATTAAAAATGATATATATATCTATATAGTTTGATGGCAATTTGTTAAGAAACCTTTTTATTTTCATATAATTTATTTAAAAAAACACAAAAAAATAAAACAAAGACAAAACAAAAAAACTGAGAAGATATTTGCGTTAAAACCTAATATGTTATGTGAATTTTAACTTAATTATAGTTACATTGAAATTAACCGATTAAATTTTGATTAAAACGGACTATATGATTACTGCTTACCCGCCAAAAAAAAAATACAATCTTCATTTATCCCCCCAAAAAACCCAAGAACCGCCCCCCCCCCCCCCCCCAAAAATAAATAAATTTAAACAATCAATCCTGCCCACCACCCCCCCCCCAAAAAAAAAACAACAACAAAACAACCCCAAACCACCCAAAAACAAAACAAAACCCCAAAACCACCAGAAAACCAACCAAAACCCCCAAAATGAAACCAAAACCAAAACAAAGTAGTTCCACATCTGCCGACAAACTTAATTTAAATTAGTTTGGTGGCAAATATCTCGGATTCTCGGACTACAAATTTACAATAATTTAGGAAGATAGCCAGGTGGACTCTTAAGTAAGGTAGCTGTTTATAGCGGTGCCACATTATTGAGGTGCCACCTGATACGCACGCACGTTCATTTGTAAATTATTACTGATAGGTTTCCAATAATTACTGTAAGGAATGGTTTATGTACTTTTATATATTGTATTTAATATTATATTTTATTATTGTGTGCATGAGGTCAGACTCAAATAATCTGTCTGTCTGTTTGTCTGTCTAAATAGTTTTGCCATATACACCACCATCACGTGTCATTAGTATACATGATCATTTACATGACCATAACTAGGGAGCGGGGGTGGTGGGTGGTGGTAAGGGATTATGGGAAAGGGGATGAGCAGATGCGAGAAAGATTGAGAGAGAGAGAGAGAGAGAGAGAGAGAGAGAGAGAGAGAGAGAGAGAGAGAGAGAGAGAGAGAGAGAGAGAGAGAGAGAGAGAGAGAGAGATATTACTTAACTACGTACCTCCAGTTTGTTTCTTTTGCTTCCTCTTTTACAAGTTTAAGCAAACGTATGCGTCCCATTCCTACTTGAATAGCATTTCTTCATCTTCTGTAGCGCACGTTTATTCAGTAGAAAGAACACACAGACGCGCGCGCATTGTACCTCAATCCAAGTATACGGATTTTAGACGAAACACACACACATTTCTGTCCCACTCTAACTTACGAGTTTTAGACCATCTCACCAACATGTATTTGCACACTGTAGTACTCAAGCGTAAATCGCGAAGCTTTTCATTCGAACCGACGTCACCGGGTATAGACTTTATCCGGGCTTAAAATAATTTATTTTAAAAACCCAGACAACTCTTTAATGCGTCTACTTTCTGATCTTGAGTTGTACAATATGATAAAATTCAACAAATTCAAACCAATAATATGTTTATTAGCTGTTTCTATTTGTTTATTGCTTAATACGGTTTTGACCGGCGAATGTCTAGCTCAAGGAAAGATATCTTGTATTGCACAGTAAATAAATCAAACCTGACACGCAAGCCGTTGTTTTTCGTATACTGAGCGATAAAGAAAAATACCTCCCACTTATCTACATTATTAATGATCTACGAAAGGCAAAATACGTGTATTTGGCATGTCATAGCTAGAGATTGTGGAGATACAGAGAGAAAAAGAGAGAGAGAGAGAGAGAGAGAGAGAGAGAGAGAGAGAGAGAGAGAGAGAGAGAGAGAGAGAGAGAGAGAGAGAGAGAGAACACGAGACAGACAGACAGAGAGAACGAAACAGACAGACAGAGAGAGAAGAGGTAGAGAGAGATAGTGAGAATGGGAGGGAGTTGAAAGCGGGAGGAAACGAGAGGGATGGAAGAGACACAGACCTCCATGGTAGAAGCTTATGTCTTAAGTAATTTTTGTACAGTTTTTTTTTCTTCCAGATTTCATTTCGCCAGTCTCGATTGTCCAATCATTTCACCTAACTCCACATGTCCATTTCATTGACACGTCAATCAAATCAAAACCCGTAGCCTTCGTTTCGTCGTGTTCGGATAATTCCAACTTTTGTCAACACCGTGAAATTCCCCGGACCTGTCACTTTTGATGGACAATTACAGCAAGCTTTTCGCAGATCCTGCAGGGGGCCCAATCTTCCCGTCCATTACACGTTGACGTACCTTTTGTTCGTCCATCAATAACTAAGAAATGCGTCCTTTATTCTCACCGTGTTCTATAATACGTCCATTTCCGCTTAACTGCGCCCCCTGCCGGTACTAATATGTCGGCGCTGAGTGGTTTTATTAGCTAGTCTTCGTACTTCTTGTAAAAAAATATATATGGAACTAACATTCACTAAAAATAAGGTACCAGCAGTTATTTTTACAACAACAAGTCTGGAGAGAGATAGAGAAAATGCATTCATGATGTATTATAACAGAGCAGACGATAATGTTAAAATTGTCGCGCTTAATTACTCACGGAGATAAAAGAAATTTACGACACTGAGTGAAGTTCTTATTTATGTGGTTCTATCCAAGTATTAGGGTCGTACCTAGCGGAAGACCAGGGGCGGATCCAGGAAACATTTTCCGGGGGACGGGGGTGGGAGGGGGAAACCAATTGGAAAAAGACACATGGGCCGACTCGTTGAAAGGGCATCCCCAGTTGGATCCGCCTCTGAAGGCAAGGGGATTAGTTTCCCATCCTCAACTACCAGAATTCTTTTTTTTTTGAAAATATTAAATCGTCTAACTGTAGAAGATTAAATATTACAGTACCCTGATTCTGAATCTGTTTACCCCATACCCAGTCCTTAGTTGTTTTAAACCAGAAAGAAAGAAATGTTTTATTTAACGACGCACACAACACATTTTATTTACGGTTATATGGCGTCGGACATATGGTTAAGGACCACACAGATATTGAGAGAGGAAACCCGCTTTCGACACTTCATGGGCTCCTCTTTTCGATTAGTAGCGAGGGATCTTGTTTATGCACCATCCCACAGAAAGGGTAGTACATACCACGGCCTCTGATATACCAGTCATGGTGTACTGGCTGGAACGAGAGATACCCCAATGGGCCCACCGACGTGGATCGATCCCAAACCGACCGCGCACCGAACGAGCGCTTTACCACTGGGCTACGTCCCGCCCCGTTTTAAACCAGATGCGCCCCTGACTGATTTATTGAAGGGACCGCCCTGAGTTTTGTTGTCAATAATATATTGCCGACTAACAGAGACTTTTTAATGACTAACATTACATATTATATATCAGTGGCGGATCCCGAAAATCCATTTATGAAGCGGAATGACAAGGGAACTTTGGGGGAGATTTGGAGGGGGATCGTGAAAAAATTAAAATTAATATACAGTATTATAAAATTATAACTGTCGCAAAATGTAGAGCACCCACCCCCACCCCCTAGATCCGCCTCTATATATTTCTACATAAAATATCCTAGGTTGTATATTAAACGTGTTTCCGATCGTCCTAGTGTTTGTACTAGGTCAAACCTGATTTTATTTCCTAATATATATTTTTTTCGTTCGTACGAAATTATTGGAAAAGGAAGGAAATGGTTTATTTAACGACGCACTCAACACATTTTGTTTACGGTTATATGGCGTCGGACATATGGTTAAGGACCACACAGATATTGAGAGAGGAAACCCGCCCTCGCCACTTCGATTAGCAGCAAGGAATCTTTTATATGCACCATCCCACAGACAGGGTGTACATACCACGGCCTTTGTTATACCAGTCGTGGCACACTGGCCGGAACCAGGAATAGCCCAACGGGGATCGATCCCAGACCGACAGCGCATCGAGCGAACGCTTTAACACTGGGCTACGTCCTGATCCAAATGATTTTGAGAAATTATTGGGAGACTAAATCCAGTTTAGGTTACTTACAAACATTAGGACCTCAAAACACATCGAATATACAGACACTGATATTCTAAATCCAGTATAGGAATGAATGAATGAATGAATGAATGTTTAACGACACCCCAGCACGAAAAATACAACGGCTATTGGGTGTCAAACTATGGTAATGCAAATAAATAAAGTGATGATCAACATCAATATAAAAATTCAAGGTTTAAACAAAAACAGTGTAAAGAACTGTGCAAAAATACAAATACAAATATCACAGAATTTTACGGATACTGAACCCTACTCTAAACTTCAATTTGTGCTGTATTGGCCATTCTCAAAGAGAATGTTACACCCCTGCACCACGGTGAGGTTACAGCACGCGCAGGGGCCAGTATAGGTTACTTACAAACACTAGGACCTCAAAACACATCGAATATACAGACACTGATATTCTAAACAAAAAGAAACTATATTTATATGTAATTGTAGTCTTTAAAATATTTTACCGGCCTCGGTGGCGTCGTGGTTAGGCCATAGGTCAACAGGCTGGTAGGTACTGGGTTCGGATCCCAGTCGAGGCATGGGATTTTTAATCCAGATACCGACTCCAAACCCCGAGTAAGTGAGTGCTCCGCAAGGCTCAATGGGTAGGTGTAAACCACTTGCACCGACCAGTGATCCTTAACTGGTTCAACAAAGGCCATGTTTTGTGCTATCCTGCCTGTGGGAAGCGCAAATAAAAGATCCCTTGCTGCTAATCGGAAAGAGTAGCCCATGAAGTGGCGACAGCGGGTTTCCTCTCTCAATATCTGTGTGGTCCTTAACCATATGTCTGACGCCATATAACCGTAAATAAAATGGGTTGAGTGCGTCGTTAAATAAAGCATTTCTCTTTTTTTTTTCCAGCACCCACTTTTGACCAGTCACGGAATGCGCAGTTCTAACCAGTTTTAAAATCCAGACAAGAACATTAACTTTCGATAAAGGAGAACGTTTAAGACATTAAAGATTGTCTCCCTTGTTAACAACTGAATTTATCGCAATCGGTTGAGTGCTCGTTTGAGGTGGTTTGTACGCAGGAGTTTAAGTGTGTTTTGTTTAATGACACCACTAGAGCACATTGATTTGTTAATCATTGGCTATTGGATATCAAACGTTTGGTAATATTGACATATAGTCTTAGAGAGGAAACCCGCATAATTTTTCTATTAGTAGCAAGGGATGTTTTATATGCACCATCCCACAGTCAGCATAGCACATACCACGGTCTGGTTTTCTCTCTAAAACTACGAAATGTTTGACATCCAATAGCCGATGATTAATTAATCAATGTACTCTAGTGATGTCGTTAAACAAAAAAAACAAACTTTTATAAAAGATCCCTTGCTACTAATGGAAAAATGTAGCGGGTTTCATCTGTAAGACTATGGGGCGGGACGTAGCCCAATGGTAAAGCGCTCGCTCGATGCGCGGTCAGTCTGGGATCGATCCCCGTCGGTGGGTCCATTGGGCTATCTTTCGTTTCAGCCAGTGCACCACGAATGGCATATCAAAGGCCGTGGCATGTTTTACACTGTCTGTGGGGTGGTGCATATAAAAGATCCCTTGCTGTTAATCGAAAAGAGTAGCCCATGAAGTGGCGACAGCGGGTTTCCTCTTTCAATATCTGTGTGATCCTTAACCAAATGTCCGACGCCATATAACCGTAAATAAAATGTGACGAATGCGTCGTTAAATAAAATATTTCCTTCCTTCCTTCCTCTAAGATTATATGTAAAAATTACCAAAATAATAGTTGACATCCAACAGCCGATGATTAATAAATCAATGTACTCTAATGGTGTCGTTTAAAAATCCCAAAACAAACAAACAACAACGTTTTATCTCAGAACTGGAATGACGCTAAAGTGATTTGGAGAACGATAAGCATGAACGGAACAAGACACCAAGAGTTATTCTTCTTGGATACTTCTACCATTGCCTCGGGAGCATGAAAATTCTAAAAATATCGGGCGAGACTATTTATGCAATAGACGAACTTGTTGGTCTATTTCAACATTGAAAAAACAGGGGGAAAAGTGCAATAATAAACTCTGGATTGTATACTAGTATAAACAGTATTTATGGCTATACCATGACGGGTTTTCTTTCGTCTTGAAACGAATTTTATATAAAATTTTATATTGCAATTAGTTGTTAGTGGCAACGGAGAACTCGTTCTATTGGCAAAGGCAATGATTCCAGCTCTAATAAAAGAATAGATGTTTGGCGTTAAATACCATTATATTGATCATTTTCGAGTTATCTCTCACGGCAGAGAGCAACCATAACCGCCCAAATGTTCATCTAGCTCTCGAAAGGCAGAATACTCGAACTACTGTATAACGTAGTAACGTTGCTGATAATGTTTGCAGTACATAGCCTGAAAGTTGTAGTATTATGACATCATAATGGAAGAACATCACGTGACGTCGGCTTGACAACGTCTTTATGTTTTGTTGTGTTGTAGATTATGCCATAATGGTAAACGAATAGAAAGGACGTAATGATTTTTATGTAAATATGAAGTGCAAAATCTTTAGCATTTTAAAAATCGTATAGATGCACAAGTCAGAGTCAAAAGGACGGTTGACGACTAGATGCGACACAACGACACCGGACACTGCTGCAGGACGAGGTATCTCCATTTCATTTTTCATTTATAGATATTTTCGTGCTTATAATCCAACTAAGGTTCAAGCACGCTGTCCAGGGCAAATACCGTAGCTATTTTGTCTGTCTGTTCCTGGGAACAGTGGGTTAACAGGCCCATAGGAACCGGGGGCGGGGGGGGGGGGGGGGGGGGGGGGGGCGGGAGGCACGTGCCACCCACTTGTGAGCCTTTTTTTTTTTTTTTTTACATATTAATGTTTGCCGTTGTAATCAAAATCTGATATAGAAACTGGTTCAACAAAGGCCATGGTTTGTGCTATCCTGCCTGTGGGAAGCGCAAATAAAAGATCCCTAGCTGCCTGTGGTAAAAAGAGTAGCCTATGTGGCGACAGCTGGTTTCCTCTAAAAACAGTGTCAGAATAACCATATGTTTGACGTCCAATAGCCGATGATAAGATAAAAAATCAATGTGCTCTAGTGGCGTCGTTAAATAAAAACAAACTTTAACTGATATAGTTTGTACTTGATCCGTCAGTGCCCCCTCCCTCCCCCCACCCCTCCCCCACCTCCACTCCCAAAGTCGTTCCTACAGGCCTGGTTAGTGGTTAGTGAGAGAGAAGTCGGTGTTGTGGCTTTACACCTACCAATTTAGTTATTAAAATCGCTCTGGGTGGGAGCCTGTAGTGGGATGCGAACTCAATACCTACCAGCTTTAAGTCCGATGGCCTAACCACCATTCCACTAGAGGGCCTCCACGAGTCCAGAATATCGAACTCGAGTACTCGAGGATCAAACTCGACCCGGACCCGAGTACCCGACACTTACACTAGATGATAATGAGACTAAAGTAAAATAGCATTATTCATTTTAATTCCAGCGCTGAACATGGATGCCCAATCATACCATGGACCAGGTATTGCATTCTTGACCCGGACCCGAGTACCCGACACTTACACTAGATGATAATGAGACTAAGGAATAAAATCAAATAGCATTATTCATTTTAATTCCAGCGCTGAACATGGATGCCCAATCATACCATGGACCAGGTATTGCATTCTTGACCCGGACCCGAGTACCCGACACTTACACTAGATGATAATGAGACTAAGGAATGAAGTCAAATAGCATTATGCATCTTAATTCCAGCGCTGAACATGAATGCCAAATCATGCAGTTGAATTGCATTTACAAACCGATTGATATGTTCAGTTTTGTGATGGACGGACAGCCAGATAAAAACGAGAAACTGGCACGTGATCGTATAATTATTGGGTAACTTGTATTACTTATTAATTACCGCTGAAATTAATGCTATACATTGTCTCTCTTGTACGGGTACTCGAATCCTGTGAACGGACCCCCCCCCCCCCTCCCCCGGACAATTCCCCTCTGGTATATCCCCCACCCAGTAAATTCCCCCCAGTTTTGATATACTAGTATGACATTTTAAAATGTTTATGTATTGTTTGCTTGTGTTTTGTTTCTCCTGTAAATGTATTATAATTGTAATCTTGTTTATAGAGATGAGCTGTATAGCTAAACGTTAATAAAGAATTTAACCGAAATTCATTTTATATAGTAATAAAGAACCTTTGAAGTAGAAAAGTTACTTTCTAATCCTCCTAATTCAATTTCCAGGTAAGATTAGCACTTTTGCTATTGTCTACTAAAGAGCAATGTTTGAAGTTGCAATTTGTTAATTGTTAATCCTCTTAATTTGATTAGCAAGAAAGGACTACATGAAAGAAACAATCAAGGATACTAAATGGTTATATCATCCTAAGCAATTAGTGTGAAGTCTGAAGCTGTACAATAACCTGGATACTGACATTAGAAATATTATGTTCTAGATACACACATCATGGAGAGTGTTAACTCCACCAGGGGTAAAGCTAAAATAAGGGAAAACTAAACAGTGGGTCAGTGTAAAGCTAAAATAAAAGTTTTAGATGGGGAAGTTGTAGGTTCTGTTAATGAGCATAAACATGCTCCAGTGACAGGCAGGCCAGAGGCTTAGCAGATCAGATCTGATATGAAAGACAGAGCCGGCAACACAATGGACCTCCCCCCCCCCCCCCCACACACACACACCCTTCCAACAAGTTATCAGTCAGCACGTAACTAATAGTGACAGTGTTATTTATTTATACCACTAATGACTGGGGGGGGGGGGGGATGACGGGGGGGGGGAGGTGACCGGGAGGAATACCAAGGGGAAAAGACCGGGGGCAAAATGACCGGGGGGGGGGGGGATTGCCCTGCTACCCTCTGAGTCTTTGCCAGACTCGGCCCGTGCCCAAGTACTCGAGTACTCGTGGATGACCTACACCATCGAGGTCAGTGGTATTTTGAATACATCAGTATAAATGTATAGGTTCCAATGTACCAAATCAATTCGTTTTGCTGATAATGTTAACATTTACTAATAAAACTGATACAAGCAGCGTATCAACACACCCAGACAGTGCAGTAATAAAACGTGCAGTAATAAAACGTGCAGTAATAAAACCTGCATCAATTGTTTAACAAATAAATGTGTATTTATTTATTGGCAATGGATAATAATTGGCATCATTCTACGAGGCAACCGGCCTCGGTGGCGTTGTGGCAGGCCATCGGTCTAAAGGCTGGTAGGTACTGGGTTCGGATCCCAGTCGAGGCATGGAATTTTTAATCCAGATACCGACTCCAAACCCTGAGTGAGTGCTCCGCAAGGCTCAATGGGCAGATGTAAACCACTTGCACCGACCAGTGATCCATAACTGGTTCAACAAAGGCCATGGTTTGTGCTATCCTGCCTGTGGGAAGCGCAAATTAAAGATCCCTTGCTGCCAATCGGAAGAGTAGCCCATGTAATGGCGACAGCGGGTTTCCTCTCAAAATCTGTGTGGTCCTTAACCATATGTCTGACGCCATATAACCGTAAATAAAATGTGTTGAGTGCGTCGTTAAATAAAACATTTCTTTCTTTCATTCTACGAGGCAAAACTCCATAGCGATTCGTTTGTAACCCTATATATATATATAGCCAAAAGTCAGGCTGTCCCCTTCAAACTCCCTTCAAAAATGTGAGTCCGTACTCCTATGACCACTCTGCAACACTCAGAAACGACAACTGACTGAGGGCAGGACACATTCTCTGGTGGAGGGAGGGGAGAGGGGCACAGTCTCGTGTGTGTATGGGGGGGGGGGGGGGGGGGTATGTGTGTGTGTGCGCAAGCCAAATTTGTATCTTTATTTGTATAGAGTACAACAAAAACAAAACACCCACCCAAAAGCGTACATGTTCGTCTACTGGGGGTGTACAAGCAACCCCACTCCACGGCCCCGCTTCCTACGGGCCTGACATTCCGTCCTACTGGTTGTAGGGTTTTGTTTTTTTGGGGGGTTTTTTAATCACTAGTTTGTATTTATGGTAATGTGACGTATGTAGGTATTTTATAGTCCGATATACATTTGCCGTCACAGCAACGAGCTACCGTACTAAATCAAACCAACCGGGGGCAGGACGTAACCCAGTGGTAAAGCGTTCGCTTGATGCGCGGTCGGTCTAGGATCGATCCCCGTCGGTGGACCCATTGGACTGTTTCTCGTTCCAGCCAGTGTTCCACGACTGGTATATCAAAGGCCGTGGTATGTACTACCCTGACCTGACCTGACCTAATCTTCCGTCAAAGGAGGTTTCACGGCACTATCCAACCTCAAAAACTTCTAAAAAAAAAGCCCGAGTCTCCTATGAGTTGCACCTGCCAACCTGTCATGTCCTTTTAAGGATAGAACTGGGAAGAAAAAGAATAAAAAGCTTGAACCCTGAACAGATCAATCTTTTTTAAGGGCTAAAAGCTAGGAGGCAACCACGGGAGGCCACCGACGACGGCCACCAATAGGCTGGGTTCCAACACGAGCTACTCTCGGCAAACTAAGTTCAAATTAACATGTAGGTCCCTTTTTCTTATTTTTCTTTTCTGAAATGAAACATTAAAAATGCGCCAAAATTCCTTCAAGAAATTGCGCACTACTTTCCTTTTTGACTTAATCCTACAGGATATTCAAAATTCAATAGCACCAAGATTGCTCCCCCCCCCCCCCCCCCCCCCCCCCCCCCCCCCACTACCGATTCCGGTCGGACTGCTGGTGCTCCCTTGCACGGGCGTTCGGGTCCTGGTCTGCGGGTATAGGTGTATGATTAGTATCAGTTGACGGAACACCGATGCGCGCAACGCTGTGTAGTCATTGTTCATGTATACAGAGAGAGGGTAGGAAACGAAGAACCCTCTCGTTGTGAACACGGTTTCTGGCCCTAGTCAGAAATCGTGCTCGCAACGAGCGTGCTTGAACATTAAATTGATATAAGCACGTTAATTCCCGACATCTGACCTGACAGTCATTTGTGGGCATACATACATACATACAACGAAGAAAATCGATCAGACACACACACAACTCCTACTCGCTTGAAACGACCGCAGACCAGGGGCCCATTTCACTAAACATCGTAAGTTTACGTCTGCTACTAGCAGTCATAATGGTCGTGCGTCCACACGTGTTTGGCATCTATTTCACGCAGAAAATTACATCATTACAGAAGCTGGAATATTTTAAAGACAAAAGAAAATGAAATACATGTTCTTCAAACTATATTTGTTGAACTATAATAGTAATAAGAATTGTGGTTTAGTCGTAGATTTACGTTTACGTGCAAAACTAGGCTTACGATGTTTCGTGAAATTGGGTCTTGGGGCCCCGTTCCAGGAAGCGATCTTAGCTCTAAGATCACCGTAACTGCACATCTAACATATACACGTAAGGTAATCTTAGCGCTAAGATCGCTTTGTGGAACAGGGCCCAGGACCCGAACGCCCGTGCTCCCTTGTAGGCCTACTTGAAAGCGCGGGCGGTCCCCTCCTCCACGCACCCCAACCATTCTCCTGTCCTGGGCGTGCGCTACAACAGCTTGTTCTGAATGTGCACGAAAATACCATATAACCTGAACTGACGTGATGTATCGGATTTTTTTATTAACCCAAGCTTGACCTAGTTAATGTAGCTTCTACCGAGAGGTTGTGATACAAACGACCACGCTAAGGGAAGTAGGTAAGTACAAAACATGTTCGTCAGCCTTTGTCGTATGGAAATGTTTGCTTTCCAGCAAACTACTTAGCCGCTAATAGTATATACCCGCCGCGGCAGTTATAAAACGTTGCATACAAGGCGGTTATTTCGGGGTGGGGATTGGGGACTGGGGATTGGAAACAGGACAGTTGCAGGGCAACTCGTAGACCAAGTATGGGAAAGTGTACGCTTCACTGCGCCCCGTATTTTACGAGTTGGAGGGGGGGGGGGGGGGACTAACGGGGAAAAGGGTACACGAACCAACTCGTCCAAATCGCATTCCAATGAAAAAGAAAAATTAAAGGATGAAATAAGGTGCACTTACATATTTGTTAGAAGTAAACCACCTGGTCTCCTGCCCCCCCCCCCCCCCTCTTCCCCCGGACCTGCCTCTGACGGATGTCTCTCGTTCGCTGACCCCCCCCCCCCCACCCCCCCCCCCCCCCCCCCCCCCCCCCCCCCCCCCCCCCCCCCCGTGTGGATATGACTGGCTGGACCCGGCCGAAACATGTATTACGTTTGTGTTGATATATTTTGGAGCCCCAACGTTGACTTTTATATGGAAAACCATATCTATGTGTCAATATTAATATCACTGGCGTAGGAAACGGCAGGGGGGCACGTATCCCCCACATTTTATTTATTTCATTTCAACTTATTTTCGTGCTTATATCCAATTAAGGTTCAAGTACGCTTTCCTGGGCACACACCTCAGCTATCTCGGCTGTCTGTCAAGGGTTGTCTATCAAGGACAGAGGGTTAGTTGTTAGTTGGTTAGTGGTTAGTGAAAAAGAAGAGAGGGTAGTGGCCTTACACCTACCCACTGAGCACTTAAAGTTACATTCTCTGGTTACCATATTATAACATCATGTACAAATATGAAATACAAGCTCAAATGCACTTTTAAAAAACTCGTGTGTGTTCGCTATGAACAGAGATCGTCAAAAGTATACGCTCGATTCGTCGCCTGTGCCGCCATAGCTGGGCAAAGCACAAACGACAGCCTGTTTGTCAGTTTCAGGTAACACGTGCGTTTGCCGATTTCAAATTGTAGGGTTCGTCTCAAAAAATTAAAAGAGAAATCTTGCGCTGTACGAAGAACGTTCGGTCGAAGATACGGTACTAGAGTCTTTCGTTAAAACCGAATCTTGATCTTGACAACGTATCATCGACAATCGTACCTTCCTATTTCAGAATTAATATTTTATAAAGTGTTAGTAGAACTTTCAAAGTTTAGTTTGTATACTTTTAACATATTAATCATGAATATAATATATTTTAAAAATAAAATATACTAAAGTAGACAAGGGACGTTTCCACTTCTTAATTTTACGTGTTAAAATCGACAAATTCAAATAAATATTCTTTCGTTTGGAAAGGGTAAAGTTGAGGTGGGGGGGGGGGGGGTGTTTAACGACATCAAAGTTAGAGCATATTGATTTAATAACCATACATCCGTAAACAAAATGTGCTGAGTGCGTCGTTAAATAAAACATATCCTATCCTTCCTTCCATCTGCTGTTGTATTTCTAATGTTTGGTAATTTTGACATATAATCATGTGCATGGGGAGGGTATTGGAGTTCGAAACCCTTACTTGCCAAGCTTAACAAAAAGTTGAAATGTATTTTCTGGGGGAGCACAGCCCCATATAAACTTCGCTCAACACAGTCTATAACCCCAACCCCGCTGAAATCCCTGCACACGCGCCTTGGAAACCCGCTACATTTTTTTTTAGCAAGAGATCGTTTATATGTACCATCCCACAGACAGGATAACACATACCATGGTCTTTTATATACCCGCCGATGGGGATCGATCCTAGACTGACCGCGCATTTCCAAAAAACACCTTTTTAGGTTTAAGTAATGAATAAAAATAACATATATATGACCTGGACCACAATGTCCCATCATCATCATACCAGGGGCCTAATTCACAAAGTTCTCTTAGGCTGTGCTAGACAACAAAGCATCCTCTTTGCAAGTCTTTTAGCATTACACTGCGAGATCGCAAAGTTGCGAGACTTTAGTGAATTAGGCCCCAGGTACCTAAAATAAATAAACCTAGTGCCGTAACCTCGATTAATTTGCATCTAATTTGCAAAGTTATCATATTCTTAAAGTATCACATACTTTGAATGCACTGGAAATGTACGATCCGGACCGTCTGTAAACCGGAATTCCCCCGTTAACCGGATGTTTTTATTGCCCCATTTTAAGTATCTGTACAAACGTGAACCTCTCTAAACCGGATACCTCTTAATACAGGACTTTTTACTTGGTCCCGAGGCTGTCCGGTTTAGAGTTTCACATATATATTCTACAGATCCTGAAATTTATGCGATCATAATATTAATGCGCAAAATGCAAGTTCGTGTTCTTCGCATTAATAAAATGACGCATTTATTTCTCTGTTTTATAAATGTGTCCCACGTTATTAAAAGAAAACAAACAAATATTAAAATTGTGATATATTTATAAAATACAACTGGAAAACAGTTCATTGTAGCGAGACAGATTAATTGTCCAATAGTCCAGCAAGCTATGTGTCACATGCTATTACCACAGAAAGATTAAAAGTCTAATACATTTATATTTTTATTTTCATCTGGGGATTTATTCAAGGAACGGCAGTAGAAATAATTTTAACTGATTAAATGTTTTACTTAACGACGCACTAAACACATGTTATTTACGGTTATATGGCGTCAGACATATGGTTAAGGACCACACATATTGACATGGGCTACTCAGCAAGGGATCTTTTATATACACTATCCCATAGACAAGATAGCACATACCACAGCATTTGATGTACCAGTCATGGTGCACTGGCTGGAACGAGAAATAGTCCAATGGGCCCACTGACGGTAGTAGAAAGACTGCATTTGAAATTGTTTAAGCAGTTACTTTGTGTAAAGCAGACTACTCAAACTAATTTTGCATATGGCGAATTAGGTAGATTTCCTTTGATTGTGCATAGACATTATAGAATTATTAAGTTTTTGTTCAAAATTATAAAAGGTGACAACAGAAAATTTACAACAATAGGCTGTGATATGATGGTGAGTGGTATGGTTTAACTTTTGTTCCCCATAAAAAATAACTGGACTATACGTGTTAGGAATTTGTTAAATAATACTGGCTTTTCTATAGTCCGGCAAAATCAGTGTGTAGGGAATGAAATGACGTTTTTGTCATTATTAAAGCAAAGATTAAAAGACATGTTTATACAGGGTTGGCGCTCGCGATTAAACCTTTCTTCAAGAGCATCACTATACCGACATGCTTGAAGCTCTAGTGGTATATAAGCATGTAAAAATTTACCTACCTACCTACTATACCGACATATATCAAATATGTTTTCTTATAAATCATGTTTAGACAGTATTAATGTTGGAAAATATAGAACTGTTTTAACTAGACTGCACATTGCCAAGCCCTGCAAATAAGAAAATGGGGGAAAATAGTGTCCACGGCATTTTCCACGGCATTTTCCACGGCAATGTTGCCGTTAACAATTTTGCAACTCTGGATTGTAAGTACATTTGAATGACTATTATCCTGTTCAATTATTTAGACCCAAAGTTTTTTGCAAACGTTACGTTTATTTCCTATTCGATATTTGTTTTCTTTGCATTTACATGAAAACAAACCCAAACCCCGACAGGTTTTATATACAAATCATCATATAAAATGCACGAAGTTGACTTAATTCCACTTTTTAAAAATCTCTGTGTCTTTTGAATGCACGTTATTTCTCCTATAAATAACTATGGTCATTTGCATATCAAAACATTGGGATCTGAGGCTACGTGAAGGCCATTATAGCTTGTTTCACTAAATCAAGGTTATTATTGTTTTGCAGTGTGTAACAGCATTGTCTAATCTTTCCGTTAAACATAGATGTAAACAAACAGAACATGTAACCCTTTCTTGTAGGTGCATTATATTTAATAAATTTAGCTAATGTATTATGTATTTTTATTTTATTATATCAAGTATATATTAGCATACCATACCTAACCTAACACAACTGAGGTGTAGCACAGTAATAAACACAAATCATCTCACACACCGCAGGAATGTGCTTTCCAAATTTATAAATAAATTTAATGCAGGGCCGGACCCAGAAGACCGGGCGGGGGGGGGGGGGAGATAAAATGTCCAAGGCCACCAACATCAAATAATAATTAAAATGTTATTTAATTTGCCTCTAAATTGGGAACTCATACGTATATATATATATATATATATATATATATATATATATATATATATATATATATATATATATATATATAGTGTTTAGGGTGGTGCTAGGGGCTGGGGTTTGGGGGTTGGGTGTTACATTTGTAATGCGAAAAACCAAAAGGCTATTGTTCGGACTCGTATGGGTTCAACCACTTTTTCATCCCGCAGACACAGCCCTGAATGTTCAAAATACGATAGCATTGCTTGATCAATAACATCATTATTTCGATCTATGACTGCACGTGCTATTGTAGCAATGTGTAAACCACGTAAAATACAAGTTAGGTAGGGTATATAAATTCATTGAAAATGTATTAGTCGACATTCTTGTTATTGTTATTTGAGGAAAAATATGGGTAAATCGAGAAACACTTCAGTTGATGTAAAATCGTGTATTAAGAACGTTTTCGATTATTTTGAAGATGAATATCAGCGCGGTAGACCTAGGTATGCTTCTTATCGAATTGTCGATCGAGTTGCCGCTGCACTTAAAGTTTCGGTTTCAACAGTAAAAAGAACTGTGAAAAATCTAAGCTCAACAAATCCAAGCACAGAAATCACTGTTAAAAAATGCGACCGAAAACTCATCGATATTTGATAAAGATGTTATTAGACGACGAGTATACAGATTTTATAGAGAGGGCGAATTACCTACATTACATAAGATTAACGTGTCTTTAAGAGAGGAATGTGGAATCAACATATCCATATCAACTTTACGAAGAACACTCCATGACCTCGATTTTAAATACCAACATATGTCTACAAAAGTGATTTTTGAGGACGCCAATATATCAGACAGGAGATTGTCCTATCTATATGAAATATCCAGTTTACGAGAACAGGGATATTTAATAGTGTATCAAGATGAGACCTGGGTGAATGTCAACCACACAACATCCCACCACTGGACAGATATCCACCCGGGCACAAGTACCGCCTATCACCTTCCGAAATCAGACGCTGCTGATCGAGTTCCTAAACTCTGTTCGGTGACTGGGAAGGGAAAAAGACTTATTATTTGTCATGCTGGCTGTGATAAATATGGATTGATGGATGGCTGTGAATTGATCTTTGAGGCTAAAAAAACAGACGGAGACTATCATGGTGAGATGAATCATGAAAATTTCATCAAATGGTTTGAAGAACAACTTATGCCTTCTCTACCAGAACCTTCTGTTATCGTCATGGATAACGCAAGCTACCACAACAAATTAACTGAGATTACACGATGTCCTGCACTAAACGCTAAAAAGGAAGAAATTCAGTCGTGGCTACGAAACAAAAATATACCTTTTGAGAGTAACATGACAAAGCCAGTTCTTTATGAACTTGTGAAAAAAAGTAACAAATGTGCAAAGCAATTTGTTACTGATGATATTGCTGAACGCCATGGGCACTTGTGTCTAAGACTGCCGCCAAGACATTCTGAACTCAATCCGATAGAACTGATCTGGAGTCAAGTCAAAGGGCACATAGCTCGTCATAATGATGGTAAAATGACCACGGTGCGGAGAGAACTTGCAAATGCATTGAACTCTGTCACACCTACACACTCTGACGCAGTTACACAGTGTAAACATGTAATAAAGATAAAGAAGATGATTTTAGAAAACAAAAATAGTTTTATAAGAAATAAAATACCCCCTGTGATAGTCCCCCTTAACGAAGATAGTGATGAAGAAATGAGTTCGTCGACTGATTAAGTTATTTCTCCATACCCATCAGGAGTATTACTTTAATGTATGCATGGACTCTTTAACACCAAAAACTATTTATTTCCATATCATTCACTACCAAACAACCTAACAACCTATAAACTAATCGACTAGAAATGCATATAGACTACACATACATACGAGAGAAATGTTTATTTAACGACACACTCAACGCATTTGATATACGTTTATGTGGCGTCAGACAAAACGGTTAAGGAGCATTATGACAGTGAGAAAGAAACTCGCTACCACCACATGGGCCACTGTTTCCGATAAGCAATTTTGATAAGCAATAAGGAACGTTTTATATGCACCATCCCATAGACAGGATAGCACATACCACAGCCTTTATACATCAGTTGTGGTGCACAGGCTGGAACTAGACACAACCCAATGGGTCCACCATGTGGGATCGATCAGTCGACCTACCATGAGCAAACGCTTTACCTCTGAGCTACGTCCCGCTCCATATACAAAAGAAGTCTTAAGTGGGGTTAGGGTTGTGCAGAGGGTCACACCTCCACCAATCGCATGCATACCATATTCTTCTCTCTCTCTCTCCCTATAACCATATAACCATAGATTAAAATATGTTGAGTGCGTCGTTACATAAATGACGTCTCTCTCTCTCTCTCTCTCTCTCTCTCTCTCTCTCTCTCTCTCTCTCTCTCTCTCTCTCTCTCTCTCTCTCTCCCTCCCTTCAGCGGGCGCGCTTGTGTATTCCACAATATAATTATAATATTTGATACTTATTTTTTTTTCAAACTGAGGTTTTGTCACTTGAACTCCCCACCTGAATCCGCGCCTGCTTCATCTTTACAGATATTTTCTTAAATATAGGTCATACTACGATTTGTGCGGATAGGACGATAGAACCGAACATTAGATTGAAACGCACTATAGAATGATGCTTTTGATATGCAAATGACCTTAGTTATTTATAGGAGAAATAACGTGCATTCAAAAGACACAGAGATTTTTAAAAAGTGGAATCAAGTCAACTTCATGCATTTTATATGATGATTTGTATATAAAACCTGTCGGGGTTTGGGTTTGTTTTCATGTAAATGCAAAGAAAACAAATATCGAATAGGAAATAAACGTAACATTTGCAAAAAACTTTGGGTCTAAATAATTGAACAGGATAATAGTTTGTTATTTGTGTTGTTTGCCAATATGCTGTAAGATTATTTATGCCAGTGGCGGTATTCGTTGATTAAAAGTGATATACGTTAACACGCGATTGGCACGTGCTCGTTCAAGAACAATGGGGTTACAAGTGGATGACAATTTATCATATTTAGCGTAGTCAGTCCGCAGTGACGTGCCAGTTCAATCTTTATGTTTAATTATATTACATCAAAGTGTCAGAATATATTTAATGTGATATAGAATTAAAATAATTTGCTTTAATAAAGGCATAATTTATGTTAGGATATCTGCCCCCCCCCCCTTTTCAAGCCCAAATAAATCGGTATATTTTTATTTTTTTTAAATATTTTAATTATTATTATTTTTTTTTATTAGTCCACTCGGCACTAGTAAAGGGTAGCATACTTTGCCAATATGACTTTGAAATTTTGATTAAACTATCGGAGCTTTTTTATTTTTAATAATAAAGTAAAAATACATCTTGAAAAAAAAAATCCAATATAGTCCACGGCAAAAAAAAAAAAATGCTGCAGAGAACGAAAAACTCCGCTGCAATCTCCACGGCATTGCCGATTGCCGCGGGCAATTGCTGGGGTTGCATTGCTGCTCATAAATTATTAATTGAAACTGGAAGATAGGCAAACCCTAACCCAATTGCTCTGGGAAATTTTAAATGTGCTACTTGTAATTTAATAGAAGATGAATTCTATTTTATACTTGTTTGCCCTATACCGGCCTCGGTGGCGTCGTGGTAGGCCATCGGTCTACAGGCTGGTAGGTACTGGGTTCGGATCCCAGTCGAGGCATAGGATTTTTAATCCAGATACCGACTCCAAACCCTGAGTGAGTGCTCCGCAAGGCTCAATGGGTAGGCGTAAACCACTTGCACCGACCAGTGATCCATAACTGGTGGTCATGGTTTGTGCTATCCTGCCTGTGGGAAGCGCAAATAAAAGATCCCTTGCTGCTAATCGGAAGAGTAGCCCATGTAGTGGCGACAGCGGGTTTCCACTCAAAAGCTGTGTGGTCCTTAACCATATGTCTGACGTCATATAACCGTAAATAAAATGTGTTGAGTGCGTCGTTAAATAAAACATTTCTTTCTGTTTGTCCTATGTACATATCTATCAGACTTTACATACCAAAATATTATAAAAATAACCCTAGTATGTTCAAATTTATAGAACTGTTAAATAACAACAATGAAATAATAGTAAGGCCGTTAGCTTTGTGTTGTTTTAAAGCCTTTGAAAAACAGAAACATAATTTTTTACAATTAAGTTTTCCCTCGATGTGGATATGAATGCATAAGTAGAAAGTTTGTTATATATACTCTTCAAAAGAAGAAACGCAAAACCACATTGTCGTAACATTTGGAGAATTGATTTAATTATTGAATGGCGAGTCCGATAATTACCAAATGTTGCAGGATTGTTCACAATTCACTCTAGTCCATTGTGAGTAAGTGATAGGACACACCACCAAGGTCAAGGTCATCTGGAGTCAATACCGGCTGTGGCCTCCGCGTGTGTTGACAACTGCCTGGCACCGCCTGCCCATTGAAGCAACCAGAGTACGGATGATTCCCGGGGGATGGTGGCCCACTCGGCCTGCAAGGCTGCTGCCAGCTCGGGCAGGGTCTGGGGCTGTGGTTGTCGCTGTCAGAGGCGTCGGTCCAACTCGTCCCATAGATGCTCAATTGGGTTCAAATCCGGTGATATCGATGGCCAAGGAAGGACATTAATGTTGTTGTTCTGTAGGAAAGCCGTTGTGAGACGTGCTGTGTGAGGCCTGGCGTTGTCATGTTGGAACACTGCGTTGGCGTTGGCCATAACTGGAACGATGTGTGGCCGGAGGATCTGGTCAATGTAGCCCTGTGCATTCAGGTTGCCCTGCACGTGGACCAGATCAGTTCTGCCAGTGTGTGAGATGGCTGCCCACACCATGACACTACCCCCGCCGAATCTGTCCACTTCCTGCACGCAGTTTGCCGCATAACGTTCACCACGACGCCTATACACGCGACATCTTCCATCATGACGTCGGAGCAGAAATCGGGACTCGTCACTGAACCACACCTGTCTCCATCGCAGTTGAGGCCATTGTCGATGAATCTGGCACCACTGCAGTCGGAGTCGACGGTGTTGTGGTGTTAAGATGACACCTCGAACTGGACGTCTGGCACGAATTCCTACCTCACGTAGGCGGTTCCGTACGGTCTGGTCGGATATCCTGCGCAAACCTGGTATTGCTGCGGCTGTGGAGGTGGCAGTAGTCAATCGTTCCCGAAGGTGGCGTACCCGGATGTAGCGGTCCTGCCCGGGGGTAGTGACCCGTGGTCGACCGGATCTAGGGAAGTCACGTGTTGATCCATGTTGCTGGTAACGGTCCCACAGTCTGGAGATGGTGCTTGGGGACACATGGAATGCCCTGGCAACGGCCGTTCTGGATTCGCCTGCGTCTAGTCGGCCGATGGCATTGTTTCTCTGCGGTTCACTGAGACGTGGCATGTCCTGGATTGTCAACTGTCGGCCAGATACAGAGGCCAGGCAAGCGAACACCCTGCACTTTTATACTGTCGGTGTTCATGTTGCATGTGCAGACAACGCACGTGCAGTGGTGACATGGTTTGCACGTGGCTGCGTTTTTGCGAATATTCACATTTTGGAACTTTATTGTACAGTAGCTGCGTTTTATCGAATGTAACCGTGGGAATGTGTTTGGGACATGCAATGACCTTATATTCACAAAGCATGAACCGGTAGGAAACATAAAATCGGAGTTATAACCCATTTGTATCCTTTTGCGTTTCTTTTTTTGAAGAGTATATATTATGTGTATCTATATTTTTGCATTTATTTATTTTATAAACATGTTAATACTCATGCGCGTAATGTCACTATAATGTAAGCGAATGATGTGTCAGTGTGATTTTACGTTAAATACAAGTTGTATTCTAACATTACATCTCTGTATATATGTATATATTATGTGCTCTAGGGCCATTAGGCTTAATGCTGATAAAGTTATTATCATATATTTATTGAACTTGAACTTGGAACGTTCATTATGACTTTGAAATCGTCGTTCACAGATAAGTCTACTGGTTGCAACTCGCCAGTACAGCCATGCGGAACAAAACGAATTTCCAAGTTTCTCTTACGTAGTAAATTAAAGGGACATTCCTGAGTTTGCTGCATTGTAAGATATTTCCGACTAATAAAAAAATTCTACGATTTAACGTACATATTAAATATATTTTCTCGTTTAGAATATTAGTGTCTGTATATTCAATGTGTTTTTGGTCGTCTTAATATTTGTAAAAAGCTCAAACTGGATTTTGTCTTAAATAATTAAAAAATATATATTTTAGGAAATAAAATGAAATTTAACCTAATACAAATATTAGAACGTTCAGAAACATGTTTACTATACAGCCACTAATATTTTATGCAGAAAAATATATTTGATATGTAATTACAATCGTTAAAAAGTCTTTGTTAGTCGATAACATCTTAAAAATTGCAGCAAACTCAGGAATGTCCCTTTAAGAACCGAGTCAATTCAATTGTTCATTACCGTAATCATTTGCTTATTGGTACAAACAATATACATATACACGAACAATCAATCATGACACAAGTATGGATAGTGGAGAATATCAATAGACACTCGGAGCATGATATATTAACACATTATCCAATTACACGATTTCTGTATTTAAAGGGACAAATCCTAGTTTCAACCCGTGAAAATTAACACTATGTTTATTTAATCTACAAACCTGTAACACATTTGGATAAAGTTGCATCTGAGTGAAACGTGAGTCTATGACTTAGAAATGGTGAAATACCCTCTAAAAATAGACTAAAACTAAAATCCATAACTGTTACTTTTCAGAAGCACGTGCGTTTTTAAAAATATGATAAATGCATTTTGTGATATTAAAAACTGAAGAAACGTCTTAAGCCTTCTAACCGATTTAGACGGCATTTCATAGGTTCATTACTTGATATGGGCGGGGCAAGCGTTATTGCGTGTTCGCGCCAGTTGTTTTGACGTCATTCATACAGCTCTTGGCGATGATGTCTGGCCAATTGTGTCGAAGTAATTTTGGTCACGTGACTTGTTATTAAGACGGTTTTTTGGTGTGTCTTCACGATTTAGACGGCATTTCCTCGGTTTCTCCCCAATTCAATCCTATCGGATATCAGTATTTAGAAATGCCGTCTAAATATGTTTTCTTATATCATTAAAGGGGCATTCCTGAGTTTGCTGCATTGTAAGATGTTTCCGACTAATAAAATATTTCTACGATTAAACTTACATATTAAATATATTTTCTTGTTTAGAATATCAGTGTCTGTAGATTCAATGTGTTTCTGATCGTCTTAATATTTGTAAGAAGCCTAAACTGGAAATATATATTAGGAAATAAAATGAAATCTAACCCAGTACAAATATTATAACGATCAGAAACACGTTTAATATAGAGCCACTAATATTTTATGCAGAAAAATATATTTGATATGTAATTACAATCGTTAAAAAGTCTCTGTTAGTCGATAACACCTTAAAAATTGCAGCAGCCAAGAATTTGTACACAGTGGAACATTTCGCAGATATATTCAGCTGATAAAAAGAGAATCTGCCTTGCTTGATCAAATAGCCTTTGCCTAATTAATGACAAATACTACTCAGTATTTCTACTAAGATGTTCCTGATTATCCCATATGTATCCAAAACCTAATTCATATAAAAAAAAATCCTAATAGATGTAACCCAATTATTCTTTTTTTTTATACATGTAGTTTTTAACTCACTATACATTTTATGCAAAATACATATTTTTTTTTTTTTTTTGTTTTTTTGTTGTTGTATAAATCAGTTTTAAACAATATTTAATTATACGATAATTACGTTCATAGAGCAATGGATATCTTCCTAATTCAAAATATATCATAATATTTGTTGTAGATTCTTTAACCTTTCTGGGCGGAATGTAGACCAGTGGTAAAGCGCTCGCTTGATGTTTGGTCGGTCTAGTATCGATCCCCGTCGGTGGGCCCATTGGGCTATTTCTCGTTCCAGCCAGTGCACCACGACTAGTATATCAAAGGCTGTGGTATGTGCTATCCTGTCTATTGTGATGATGCATATAAAAGATCCCTTGTTGCTAATCGAAAAGAGTAGCACATGAAGTAGCGACAGCGGGTTTCCTATTTCAGTATCTGTGTGATCCATAACCATATGTCCGACGCCATATAACCGTAAATAAAATTTGTTGAGTGCATTGTTAAATAAAACATTTCCTTTCCTTTAACCTTTAGTACATTAAAAAAAAAAGTCTAGGTGTACTTTCTCAATTACTTCTGCTTTCTGAAATCCCCATATCTCACAACCATACTTTCTTTGCGTATGACCTACTATTTAAATCCATTTGTGTACCTGTGGAATGGCTTAGCTCCAAATTTTTATGAAATCGTGACACGCTGGTCCAAAGCACCAAATTTGGTATATTTGTCAGTTAGGTCATACAAAAACATTATTCGATGAGGTGCCCGACCTACGACCCCCGAAACAGTATTTTTCAAGATGGCCGCCATCAACATTATCAGAAATAACCCTTTTCACCATAACTTTGAAACTAAAGGTCTTAAAGAAGTGGAACCACGGTCTATATCTACTACTTGACTGGTGTCACTGGTTTCATAGTGATTAAAATCATATATGTCCATATTCCAAGATGGCCGTCACCGCCATTATAAAAATATCACCCTTTTCAACATAGCTTTGAAATTACAAGACATAGAGAGGTAGAACCAGTGTCTATACCTACTATTTCAGCATCAAGGTGTTATGTGGTAATACTACAGTTATGTTGGCCAGTATCATACTTGCCCATATTCAAGATGACCGCCACCGCCATTATAAAACATCACTCATTGCAGCATAGCTTTGAAACTACAAGACATAGAGAGGTAGAACCAGTGTCTATACCTAATATTTCAGTATCAAGGTTTTATGTGGTAATATTAGAGTTATAGTTGCCAGTATCATATTTGCCCATATTCAAGATGGCCACCAACGCAATTATAAATTTTTAAAAGACACTCTTTCCATCTAAGTTTTGATTTACAAGACTTACATATGTCCACTATTTATATCAATTATTTCAGGATCAATCTATGTGGTGATACTAGTTTTATACCTGCATTTAAATAGTTAATTACTCATTCGTGATTTATTTGTTTTGTAATAAATATAACATTACATAACAATAAAGACAGTTTATGCAACATAAAAACCCACTGCTAAAAGTAAAGCAAAGACCAAACAACAAATGGAAGACATTAAGAGTGACTATAGCCTCTTCAGCCAGTTGCTCATTTCCTGCCAAGTGCGTGATGGAAACTTGAAAGAGTTCTTTATGCACGAAAACCACCCATGGCCTCCATCTTTAAGCGACCATGGCAAACGTTGATTAGCAAGTTGCAAATCCAACCTACTGGATCTTTTGTACTCCAAAACGCCGGAAGCTCCATCTAGCTTTGATGTCTAAGTATTTGACAGCCCAGTAGTGGTGCATTCACTTCCAGTTGGAGATGCTTCAACATTTGGCCAGTATAGCAAGGAGATCTTCAGACACTGGGCCTATCGGCAACTTCACAACTGTAAGCGTATTGATGTTGTATGGGATGTCTACAAGACCGATAGTCTAAAGGAGGCCAAACGTGAGAAAAGAGGCAATTGAGGGTGTCCGGAAGAAGGTTTCTGCACCGACAAAGCTACCAAAGAACTTTGGTGCTTTTCTACATGACTCAACCAATAAAGGAGGATTGTTTGCTCTACTCACTGAAAATATAGAAGCCACTGATTTTCACCAGACAAAGTAGTCTGTGTTACCTCTGGTCACTCAATTGTGACAAAGGGCAGCAGTGAGCCGATGCCAGAATCTGACCAGGAAGAGGCAGATACAAGAATATGTCTACATGTTGCAGATGCTGCACAAAAAGGAGAAAGAATGATTATGATCAGCACCGTAGACACAGATGTGGTCGTTATTCTTACTGGCATTTATTTCCAACTGGCATTTCCTCTGAGTTTTTTGGAAAGGCCAAGAAATGATGCTGGGAAGCTTGGACGTCATTTCCACCTGTGACAGAGGCATTCACTTATCCTAATGTGAACCCATTTGATCCAATAAGTATCAATTCTCGACACTTTGAAGTCAGAGAACTTTACATGCATTTTGTATGACAGTTCTTCATGCTCAAGAACTGTAAATGACCTCAGAAGAGAAATGTTCCCGCGAAAGACTCCATTGATGCAAAACCTGCCACCGACTCAGGCTTTTTGATTTAACACACAAATCGAAGTGTGTATCAGGCTAGTATCTGGTTGAGATGCTTGGAATCTGAGCAGAACCGTCCTAGACCAGAGATTTGGTTGAGTTAAAAAGAACAGCCATTGGGAGCCAGTTTGGACAACACAACCAGAAGTATCAAAACTTGCAGGCAGCTGATCAAGTGTGGAAGCAAGGCAGAACCTGTTTGTAAAAGGAAATGTGTTTGCAGAACAACAGGACTCAAATGCACTGCATTGTGCCACTGCAGAGGACTTTGTACTGATTGAAGTAATATAAGTGCTGATTCAAATAACCAATAATATGAATATCTCACGGAATGACATTGAATTATAAGTTTCAGACAATAGTTTCTTATATCATTGACATTTGAAGAACATTTTGCGTCTTATTGTTCATTCCATGGGTGGCCATCTTAGAATATGAACAAATATGATTTTAATCACAGTAAATCTAATATCATCACATATCATTCAAGTAGTAGATATAGACACTGGTTTCACTTCTTTAAGTCCTTTAGTTTAAAAGTTATGGTGACAAAACCTATATCTGATAATGGTGATGGCGGCCATCTTGAAAAATACTAATCCGGGGGTTGTAGGTCGGGCACCTCATCGAATTATGTTTTTGTATAGCCTAACTGTCAAGTATACCAAATTTGGTGCTTTGGACCAGCGTGTCACGATTGTTTTGCCAAGCCTAGGACAATGTCCTTGAACGACATATTGAATTACAAGGTTAACAATAAGCAGACCTAGCCACAAGAATAGCTCCTGTGTCCTCTGTATCTGTATCTACCGAATCCTATTTATACATGTCACAATAGGGCTAGAGTGCGATTACGTCTTTATTTGTGGTTTTTAAAAAGCTATCAATTTCGACACATCAACGGTCGCCAAGTATTTTGCAGGTGCGTGTGTAGAGGTGGCGGTTTGGGATGGTATGTGTGTGTGTGTGTGTGTGTGTGTGGTGGTGGTGGTGGGGGGGGGTTGACCCCTGCTCAAAGCGAATTATCTTTTTAGAATACATATTCTGGTGGAGCATTACTCGACTCCTCGCTAGAAACGTTACTCAGGCGGAAGGGCAAAACAAAACACAGTACATTTGTGCCCTCGAGTACTGGTGATGGAGGTGGTGGTGGTGTGTGTGTGTGTGGACCCCGACCCACTACACACCCACCCCACCTCACTGCATGCTTAATTCCCACACACGCGCTTGTATTGTGTATATATAAAATAAAAAAAATCTAAATCGGTCGTCTTTGACCTTCAGTTCGACTACACGCAAGTCTTACTTGCAGATACTAGATCGTAATCACCACCAGGGACTTGGGCTTTGTCTTGATGCCTTTAGAACATCTCCTGTACGTTGATGCACACGATCAGGCCTCGGCGGCGCAGTGGTTAAGCCATCGGAATGCAGGCTGGTAGGTACAGGATTCGCAGCCCGGTACTGGCTCCAACCCAGTGCGAGTTCTTAAAGGGACATTCCCGAGTTTGCCGACTAATACAATAGTTCTACGATTAAACTTACATATTAAATGTATTTTCTTGTTTAGAATATCAGTGTCTATATATTCAATGTGTTTCTGGTCCTTTCAATATTTGTAAGAAGCCCAAACTGGAGTTTGTCTTCAAATATTTTCGTACGTACGAAAAAATATTTTTTAGGAAATAAAATGAAATTTAACCTAGTACAAATATTAACACGATCAGAAACACGTTTAATATATAGCCACTAATATTTTATGCAGAAAAATATATTTGATATATAATTACAATCGTTAAAAAGTCTCTGTTAATTGATAACATCTTAAAGATTGCAGCAAACTCAGGAATGTCCCTTTAAGGGTTCAATGAGTAGGTGTAAGGCCACTACACACTCTTCTCTCTCACTAACCACCTAACAACTAACCCACTGTCCTGGACAGACGGCCCAGATAGCTGAGGTGTGTGCTCAGGACAGCGTGCTTGAACCTTAATTGGATATAAGCACGAAAATAAGTTGAAATGAAATAAAATGATGCATACCAACCTTGTTTGGGTGCTAGGCGTGCAAAGCTTTCTCTGCAGTATGTGACCAAGATTAAATCATTACCGAAACATCCAACAGATAAAGCGATATTTGATAACAAATATATGAAGCAATGGTCTTCGCATTAAGCAAGGGGAGGTGGTGGGTTTTTTTAGATGGGGGGATTTCCAACATTGATGTAACAGATACTTTGGAAACTCCTTCATATTTTGTTTTACCACCTTGTAGCTAACTTACGCGTCACAGACACACGGATGTCGGGTTAACTATACGTCACGTGTAATCGATTTCCATTGTGTAGTTTTTCATTGGATGTACATGTATGGTCATCACCTAGCAGCAGCCAGTCGTATGTAATGAAATTGTTAACACACGTACATACATGTAAACAACCATATGTTATAAAAAATAACGCATAGCGTTTTCATCAACGGGTGTGTAAAAATGGAAATTCAAGACAGGTACCGTGATTACATTCCTGTTTATACAGACGGATCACGGGATGGGAATTCTGTGGCTTTTTTGATCGGACACAATACTTTCCATGAGATTGCCTGACTCAACATCACTTTTTAGTGCTGAAGTTTGGGCAGTCAATAAAGCCTTGGAAGACATATAGGATTCTAGTGCATCCAAATATATTATTTTCACAGATTCACTTTCGCGTCTACAATCTTTACGTAATATGAAGCTGGACCACCCCTTAATTGGGATGGTGATACGAAAGTGCGTCTTTTTATCAGCTGCCAATAAAGACAATGTATTTTGTTGGGTGCCCAGCCATATTGGCATTAGGGTTCATTAAAAGCAGATTCTGCTGTCAAGTCTGCTTTGGATTTGCCTCATGCCGGGGTTGGTGTGCCCTATACTGATTTTAAACATAGTATCAACCAATTTATCTTTTCGATTTGGCAAAAGGATTGGAATGGTGCGATTGCCAACAACCTTCATGCTATCAAGCTAGTCCTGGGAGAGTGGCAGTCATCCTATAGGCAGCGCAGGAAGGATGAAATAGTCCTGTGTCGTGCTCGCATCGATCATACCTACTAGACACGTTCATTCTATTGAAGAAGGATCCCACACCTCAGTGTGTGTACTGTCAGTGTACTCTGACCGTGCGCCACATTTTGGTGGAGTGTACTGTCAGTGTACTCTGACCGTGCGCCACATTTCGGTGGAGTGTACTCTTCTCAAGGCAACTAGAAAAGATATAATATTTGGCCAAAGAAATGTGATAGAAGAAGTTTGCTTTGTCTAATAACACCACTAGATCACATTGATTTATTAATCATCGGCTATTGGATGTCAAACATATGGTCGTTTTGACACAGTCATAGAGAAAAAAACCCGCTACATGTTTCCATTAGTAGCAAGGGATCTTTTATATGCACCATCCCACAGACAGGATAGCACATACCACGGCCTTTGATATACTAGTCGTGGTGCTCTGGCTGGAACGAGAAATAGTCCGACGGGCCCACCGACGGGTATCGATCCCAGACCGACGGCGCATCAGGCGCGCGCTTTACCACTGGGTTACGTCCCGCCTCAAACTGTGATGGAATGGGAAAGTGCATATAAAAAATCCTTACTGCACTAGGACAAATGTAGCGGGTTTCCTCTCTAGGACTATATGTCAGAATTACCTAATGTTTGACATCCAATAGCCGATGATTAATAAATCAACAAACAAAACAAAACAAAACAAACTTTTAACTGACCTTCAGTTTGACTATTTTCAACGTTACTATTGACGTCAAAATTTAAAACGGTGCCCTGGTGACTCGTACAAACGCTGAAAGAAAAAACCAAAAAAACCCCCAAAAAACCCGACATCGCTGTCGAATATGTCTGCTAGTTTAAAGGGACATTCCCTAGTTTTTGAACACTAAGGCATATTTTTTTACTATTAGAGCCGTTTTGATAACTGAAATCATACTTTACTTAGATTTTATGGTTTAGATTATCCATTTTCATACATTTGAAGTGTTTTAGGTCATCCTGCTGTTTTTAATATTACAAAATGCATTTCAAATATTTTAGAAACGCACGTGCGTCTGAGAAGTAACAGTTATGGAGTCGATTTTTAGTCGATTTTTAGAGGGTATTTCACCATTTCAAAGTTACAGACTCATGTTTCACTCGATTGTAACTTTATCCATATGTGTTACAGGTTTGTTGATTAACTAAACTTAGTGTTGATTTCCACGGATTGAAACTAAGGTCTGTCCCTTTAAGATAGGGGTGTCGTGTTTCTTCTTGATGCGTTTGTAACCACAGCTGTCATAAATTACAACCATAAACGTATGCAATAAACACGTAAATCCGATCTTTGAAACGTGATCTAACCCAGACAACAACCTGTTTTAGATTACAGTTTGTGAATTACACGAAAGATACCCAAGTTATTTCTTTTGAAAACCAGTCGTGGTCCAGCCAGTGCACCACGACTGGTATATCAAAGGCCGTAGTATGTACTACCCTGTCTGTGGGGGTGATGCATATAAAAGACCCCTTGCTGCTAATCGAAAAGAGTAGCCCATGAAGTGGCGACAGCGGGTTTCCTCTCTCAATATCTGTGTGGTCCATAACCATATGTCTGACGCCATATAACCGTACATAAAATGTGTTGAGTGCGTCGTTAAATAAAACATTTCTTTCTTTCTTTCTTTTGAAAACGCACAGTTCCTTACACTGTGTTTTAATTTCACTGTTGAATTTTTATATTGAGGGTTATTATTTTTTCATTTATGATAGTTTGACACCCAATAGCCGATGCACTTTTCGTGTTTGGGTGTCGTTAAACATCTATTCCAGGATTCCACCTAGCATCTGGAAAATGGGAGTCATCATGACTCACAGGGTTTTATTTGTGGAGTCATGCATTCAAAAATGGGAGTCATCTATGATATATATTTCTTAAATCCCATAATTAACTAAATAACTGTCTCGTTTATATTGCATGCATATATTATATCCACTATTCTATCTGTATAATACATATACAGTTTTTCTTCTTGTAAATAATTTAGTGGGGTTTTTTCTGTCTTTTTATGTAGTCCGAAGGGACGTAGAAAGTGTGGTTCTTTCTACATCCGAATATTGTTACATATCCTCTATATAGCTGTTATTGAAAACTTGTGACACCCTGTTTCAACCGTTTCTCAACCGAAATAGTATAACAAATGGACATCCAAATCAAAAATGTACAACTTGCCGTACTCACTGAATCCCGACTAAGTACTTGCGTCATTATTAACAAAATAAATCTTCCAACGACAACATAAAACATTTGCCCGCCATTTTAAATTTGCTAAATAGAGTCAAGCAACTCGCTCTGCACATTAAGAAAAGAATTGACTTACTATGCGCCCTGCACTATCTTTTAATAGCATGAACCAATGATTTTTTAAAAATTCAAATAGGAAACTCATTGTTTGCATACATAATAGTATGGGTTTTAGAAGATGAATGCTTTTTGTTTTAATGAAAATGAGTGAAAAATTTATTTTTAACTAATTTTTGTATACGGCCGGTTGACGGACCTTTAAATATTTTTTTTCATTTTCTGTCCAAAAACCTGTATAATAAATATAATGAAGGTAACAGGGCAATCATCCAACTAACTGGTGATTATTTTGTTTTTTACATGTAATATGACCTCTAATCTGATTGAAAATGGAAACAAATAATATAAAGCAGAATTAAAATGGTTTTAAGTATCGTTTTACAACGATATATGCAAGCAAAAAGTCACCATTTTCAGCGAAACAGACTACTTACGTGTATATCTTTGGTTCCTCCATGTTGATGTTAGTGCATTATGATTATAGAATGCATGTGAAAAATGAACTGGTATGTATACATGTAGTTGTGGGCACGTAACTCCGCAACAACTCCTGTACTGTGTCTGCTATGGATATTACGGGAGTTTTGGCACAGTAACGTGTCCATAACTAGGGTCAGTAATGAGAATAGTCATGTTCATATTCACCCACCAATGTCTGAAAATTATTTTTTGTTTTTTGTTTTCATGAAATACTTTTGCTGGTGACGTGGTGTCTTTTGTGGGACCCCTGAAGCCAGTAATAAATAGATAGACCAATCAAAATCTATCAAATATTTCCTTCAGAGACAGAGAGGGCGTCAGTCAGAGATCTCACAAAATACACCATCAGGAATCACCAAACAAAATACTGTACTGACTTGGTAGGACTGTGATTTGGAATGATCTTTGTAAAGTTTGTTAGACGTGCCGATGGAGTAGAGCCGGAGTGGATGTATCATTGTCAACATGGACATGGAAAACATGCATTACAATATTCTGAATGGGTTGGGGAAGTTGACATGATGTTTGTACCTTGATTATAACGTCTCAATAATGTGTGTTTTTTAAATAGTATGAAAAGGGTGCGAAGTGGTATGAGGAGGAAGTTACAAAATAAATGTTTCAACATTTGCAACAATTTCTACTCAATAATAGAGGTCTATATATACGAAGTATTGATTATATGATATATGTCCCCAAATTACTTATAATAATCCATGTAGAATTGCTTGCATTGTCAAGGAATACATGTTTAAAAGTTTGTAAATACTGATCGGAGATGGGCGCCGCCATCTTGGATTTCGATCGGAAATTTCCGTTGATTTCCGTGAACGCTCGGAAATAGTCACATTGGGTTGTTAAACTTCCAAAATCAACAATTTTACGCCCATTTTTTGTATTTTTTCTGATTTACACTAATAAAGGTATGGATGGTTTTTCATATTACCAAACCACGATGTAGAACACCTCTCCTAACTACATTTTTACCTGAAGCAAACTTTTCACACTGAATTATTTTTAGGCAAATGCGTGTATAATTAAGTGAAAATAGAATGTTCTAGCAGATTAATGTATTAACTTTTCTCATTGGCTATGTTTCCCGTGTCAGAACCTATCAGAAAAGAGCTTTCAGACGGAGTTTGTACCCATTAAATGAGACAAATCTGGAGCCAGTTTTTGCGCAGACGCAATTCATGCCGTCACGAGTTATCGTTCCTGTTGGTTCATGCTACTTTTAATGCACCCTTTGGCTTTTAGTCACCCAATGCTGCATGTTAACCTGCTTTGTTACATAGCTGCATCTGCGCAATAATTACAACTAACTCCTATTATGAGATTTGCTCAACCATCTACATGACATTGTACATGTCTGTAAACAGACCGCGCATTTGACATTGTCGCGATCATCTAAATTTAGACAGGAACTGGCACACTACATCAGCCACACTGGTTTTAACACTTATGTTACGTAACGTACTGACACGGTTGGGAACAAGTTAAACCAGTTTAAAAAAATAAATAATAATAATGTCAAAGCGACTGACAGAGGGAATAAAATACACACAAAAAAACCTCGCGGATGATATTCGTATAAAGACCGCGTATTCGACATTGTCGCGATTATCTAAACTTAGAGAAAGGGACTGGTATACTACATTAGCCACACTGGTTTTAACACTTAAGTTACGTTAAATGTATTGAATGAATGAATGAATGTTTAACGACACCCCAGCACGAAAAATACATCGGCAATTGGGTGTCAAACTATAGTAATGCAAACAAATAATTTTAAACGTATTGATAAGATTGGGAACCAGTTAAACCGATCGGCTATTTTCGTATTGAACATCGTTCAGGGGCGTACCGAAAGTGCGAGTGTTGTAGGGGGGTCTGGGGTCATCCCCCCCCCCCCCCCCCCCGATTTTTTTTAAAACCTAGACGTCATATGGTGCACTCTGTTGACTTTGAGAACTAATTTTACACCTATAAATAAACTTGGAAATCGCAAGTTTTAATGCGACAATTTGTAAAAAAAAAAAAAATTGGTGGAAAAATGGTACAGGCAGGTACGCGCCTGTCGTTGATGTATGCTTTTCTTTTTTTCTATCTGTTTGCTGACACCAGTTTGTTTGGTATTGTGCATAAATTGAACTGGAAATTTAATTGAATTAGTCGTTAGGTTTTTATGTATAAAAAAAATGAATGTAAAAACGAATGACATCGGAAATATTTTGCGTCAACCATGACGCACACATATTTTATTTAGGAGTATTTTAGGTAAATGTTGCGTCAAATACGCAGGATTCCTGCGTCATATGAAACTCTGTATTCTATTCTATTGTTCTGAAAACCATGAATGGATGTCATTTTAATAATCATCGGCTATTTGACAATTCTGACATATACATTCTTAGAGGCAACCTGCTACATGGTTTAACCGGCCTCGGTGGCGTCGTGGTTAGCCATCGGTCTACAGGCTGGTAGGTACTGGGTTCGGATCCCAGTCGAGGCATGGGGTTTTTAATCCAGATATAGACTCCAAACCCTGAGAGAGTGCTCCGCAAGGCTCATTGGATAGGTGTAAACCACTTGCACCGACCAGTGATCCATAACTGGTTCAACAAAGGCCATGGTTTGTGCTATCCTGCCTGTGGGAAGCGCAAATAAAAGATCCCTTGCTGCCTGTCGTAAAAGAGTAACCTATGTGGCGACAGCGGGTTTCCTCTCAAAATCTGTGTGGTCCTTAACCATATGTCTGACGCCATATACCCGTAAATAAAATGTGTTGAGTGCATCGTTAAATAAAACATTTCTTTCTTTCTTTCTTTGCTACATGTTTTTTTCGATTAGTAGCAAGGGATTTTTTATATGCACCATCCCACAGACAGAATAGCATGTACCACGGTTTTTGATATACCAGTCGTGGTGCACTAGCCTACCTGGAATCGGAAATAGCCCAACAACCCTTGCAAGTAAGAAAATGTCCATTGCAAAAAAAAATGTCATTGAAAAAACCCTAAATATAGTCCAAGGTAAGGAAGTGTCGTGGAGAATGAACAACTCCACGGCAATCTCCACGGCATTGCCGATTGCCGTGGGTAATTCAAGTGTTGCCCAATGGGCCCACCACTTGGAGCTAAAAGGGGCGCGATCTAGCTCTGTACCTAGATCGTTCGCCTGAGGTGGATTGCGTCTTAGGATCGAACCACCTCAGTGGACACATTCTCTGACTGGGTTCCTTCCCGTCCCAACCAGTGCGACTGCCATGGTGTTTGCTGTCCTGTCTGTGGGAAAGTACCTATAAAAGATCTCTTGCTGCTAATGGAAAGACGTAGCGGGTTTCCTTTACGACCAGGAGTAAAAATTACCAAATGTTTGACATCCAATAACCGAATAGTCGATGATTAATATCAGTCAAAGTTCTCTAGTGGTGTCGGTAAAGAAAAATCCCTCAAACAAACAGGGTCGAATTTACAAAGCCTGCTTTAGAATTACACTCGTTTAATTACATACATTTATAGGGTGTATACCACCAAATCAAATCCCATGGACGACAATAGTAACATATGTGGCTAAAACTCCTACCTGCAGCGTATCAATCGACGTAAACGCCACGGATATAAATACTACCACCCCTCACACTTAAAGTGAATCAGAAAAAATTGGGGGTCAAGCTGCTTGTTTCTGAGATAACGGGTAGCGTCTATGACTACCCTAGTTCCGCACAAAATTCGAGTACTCTTTTTTTTACAGGTACCCCATACATGTTGCAAGCACAAGGCTACTTGACACATTGGTACTAGATGAATTAAAATTGCATATTTATTTTACCCAGATGAAACTATTATTTTTTACAACCAACACACTCACATTTATAACCAATCACAGGACTTGTGGTGTTCACTTCTCTATCAAAAGTTCGGTGCACCTCCAACTTTGACCCAGCCGGAAGTTATTTGGTTTAGTACTACCTACAGTGCTTAAATGGACAGACCCTAGCTTTAAACACTGGCGAATGTTTCATTATTAAAGCCGTGTTTGATCATTTTAGTATTTAGAATATTAATTTTTTGAACACGTGAAGCGGTTCTAGTTATCCAGGTTTGTGCAATATCCCAAAATGCATTTTTTTTTTAATTATTATAATTCTAAAAACGCACGTTCGTTTGAAAAGTAATAATTATCGAGACAAGCTCTAGTCTATTTTTGGATAGTATTTTCCCATTAAAACATCACAGACTTTAGCTTCTCTGTGTTATAACTGTATCCAAATGTGTTGCACGTTTGTAGATTAATCAAACTCGGTGTCCATTTTAACGGGTTGAAACTAGGGTCTGCGCCTTTAAACACCTGCGTTTAAGAAAAACACGCTTCGTAAATTCGGCTTTAACGTTTGTCGTTTTAATGCTAAAATGTTATGTTACAGAGAACCAGACGGCCAGCATGGACACTTTGAAAGACATTGGACTTGGTGTCGCTTCGATCGCGGCTGTCACTGCGGCTGCGTACTACATGACGTCATATCCGGAACCTGTCCATCCTTGTCTGGACATTAACAAGCAGTCAGTAGTTATGGAGGTGAGTGCTGAATGTCGTATCATATGTCCTAAGGCTCAGCCACACGATACGAGTGACTCCAACAAGAAAAGCCACGGGAATAGACGATTACATAGCAACCTATGAAATCGTAATGTTCGTCTTGTCAATCGGCTAGCAGGAGTTTAGCTTTAAAAACCAGTAGGATAAAAACAGTTCAAGTGAAACACCAGAGTTAAAAGATTAATCACATCTCAAGACAAGCCGACTGGGAGGAACATGTATAAAGAACTATTTTCTTACAGTCTCCCTAAACATGTATAATGAACTGTTTTCTTACAGTCTCCCTAAACATGTATAATGAACTGTTTTATTACAGTCTTCCTAAACAAGTATTATGAACTGTTTTATTACAGTGTCCCTAAATATGTATAATGAACTGTTTTATTTCAGTCTTCCTAAACAAGTATTATGAACTGTTTTATTACAGTGTCCCTAAATATGTATAATGAACTGTTTTATTACAGTCTCCCTAAACATGTATAATGAACTGTTTTATTACAGTCAGTATAATGAACTTTTTATTAGTCTTCTAAATATGTATAATGAACTGTTTTATTAGTCTCCTAAACATAAAACTGTTTTATGTAAACATGTATAATGAACTGTTTTATTTCAGTCTTCCTAAACATGTATAATGAACTGTTTTATTACAGTCTCCCTAAATATGTATAATGAACTGTTTTATTACAGTCTCCCTAAACATGTATAATGAACTGTTTTATTACAGTCTTCCTAAACATGTATAATGAACTGTTTTATTAGTCTTCCTAAATAAGTATAATGAACTGTTTTATTAAAGTCTTCCTAAACATGTATAATGAACTGTTTTATTAAAATCTTCGTAAACATGTATTATGAACTGTTTTATTACAGTCTCCCTAAACATGTATAATGAACTGTTTTATTAGTCTTCCTAAACATGTATAATGAACTGTTTTATTTCAGTCTTCCTAAACATGTATAATGAACTGTTTTTTTACAGTCTCCCTAAATAAGTATAATGAACTGTTTTATTAGTCTTCCTAAAGATGTATAATGAACTGTTTTATTACAGTCTTCCTAAATAAGTATAATGAACTGTTTTATTAGTCTTCCTAAAGATGTATAATGAACTGTTTTATTACAGTCTCCCTAAACATGTATAATGAACTGTTTTATTACAGTCTTCCTAAACATGTATAATGAACTGTTTTGTTACAGTCTAATGAACTGTTTTATTACCTTCCTAAACATGTATAATGAACTGTTTTATTTTAGTCTTCCTAAACATGTATAATGAACTGTTTTATTACAGTCTTCCTAAACATGTATAATGAACTGTTTTATTACAGTCTTCCTAAACATGTATAATGAACTGTTTTATTACTGTCTTCCAAAACATGTATAATAAACCGTTTTATTACAGTCTTCCAAAACATGTATAATGAACTGTTTTATGACAGTATTACAGTTGTGTTTTGTTTCTGTATGCAGGATGGTTCCCGGGTGTCGCCACTTATGCTCAACCAAAACGGCGGGAAACACATGGTGACGCTATTTGATGACGCCACAACTATCTACGATTGTTTTCAACGGGGCTTGCGGATATCACGTTAGTGCTGAAACCGTATGCTAGACTCAAAACTCAACTGTTACGACGAAGTTGGCACACTTGACGGTTGTGTTAAATTTCCCCAACTCCCTACTTACGTACAGGTGCGCTCATGTTATACAACGATAATCGAGTTGTAAGAGCGCTCAAACTAGCAACTGGGCAGTCGTAGAAGTCGTGACAGCAGAGAGTTGGCCAACATTGTGCTGACAGTTGGTAGTCTGAGTCTAGCATAATTCTCATTTAGAACGAGAATACTACAGCAGTATTAGAACTCTATACAGAAAGTCGTACGTGTCAGCTGGATTTTAAATAAATTTAAAAAGAGCGACAAACGGGCCTTGGTGGTGAAGTGGTTAACACTATCGGAATGGGCCCCATTCCACGAAGCGATCTTAGCACTACTATCGTCGTAAATACCTACCATCGCGACCATAATTTTGTTTTACGATCGCCAGCCCGTTCCACGACGCAGCGTAGCTTACTATCGTCGTAAATTTAGGTGCATTCAGTAATTATCGCTTAGCAAATAAAAGGACACAGTTACTTCATGGATGTCCGATACCAATGAATACATCCAAGATGTTCCAAAAAGTCGGTAACCAATTTATTATTTAACTAATTCGCACTTCTTCGATAACAAGATTTTAAGAATTAAAGGAGCACATACGACTACCGTAAGGTTGCTTTGTGGAACGGCTGTAAAGTTTACGGTGCTAGTTGTAAAACTCACCTTAAGTCACTACAATTAACCTTTGCTACAATTAAAGATTTTAAGAATTAAAGGGGCACATACGACTACCGTAAGGTTGCTTTGTGGAACGGCTGTAAAGTTTACGGTGCTAGTTGTAAAACTCACCTTAAGTCACTACAATTAACCTTTGCTACGATTATTTAGTGGGACGAGGCCCTGAAGGTTAGTAATAGCTCAGCTAGTAGATTTTCGAAGCCATCTTAGCACTACGATATTTGTAAAACGGCCGTATGCTATGACATGGTTCGTAATGACGTCAGAGTTTATAACGGTTTTATGATATCGTAGCGCTAATAAGATATCTTCGAAATCTGTAGCCTGATTCCCGCTCAGAGCGAGATAGAAATGTGACATAAATAGAGATTATTATACGAGCTTGTGAGTCGTACTGATTTTACGCAACGAGTGTTAGGGTTATTGCATTACCCGAGCGAGAGCGAGGGTAATGCATGAATCAAGACACGTTTTTCATCAAATCAGTACGACGCACACGCGAGTGTAATAATTTCTTTATTATCCACATTATCCAAAATATTATTTTCGTGAATAACAAGCTAGGACCATGTCAAAACGTTCCAAACGTAACTAAACAAAGACGACGAAACGACGTCATTTTTCGAAATGAAGTTATTTTGGTAAGCGTTAACACTGGGGAAACCGCATTAAGTTATGACGTCGCTTCAATAAATTACGTCATTAGCTGTGCACGTGAAATCATTATGACACACGTGGGTCATACTGGTTATATGTCCCTGAATATGATGAACTATGTGGATAATAAAGAATAACACTCGCGTACAACGATACACACATGGAGTACTAAAATGACGTCAGGGTCCATGCTTATAAAACTTCAGACTCGATCTCTAATGACGTCACACGCATACAATTTGTATGGCATTGTCATGAGATTAGTGTCTCGAACTCTCTTTTAAAGTCTCTAGTCTAGACTCTAAAAATCTGTCAAGATATATTTACCATTTGTCAATAATCACCTATATCACACACACACACACACACACACACACACACACACACACACACACACACACACACACACACACACACACACACACAGGTGCCGGTCATGGTAAGACGTATTTGGCATTTATAATTTTTGTTCTGACGGGGGCGGGGGCCTCGACTGGATCCGCGCCTGACAGCAATATTGTTTTATTTATTTCAGGACATGGTCCATGTTTGGGAAAACGTTCCGGTCCTAGTAAAGAGTACGAATGGTTAACTTACCAACAGGTGATTGGTTGTCGCTAGTTAGTCTTTTCGATGTTCACACGATTATTAATATCTTCTTCTTTTTTTTTCTCTTTTTTTTTTTGGTTAAGGCTTTTTGGGGCTGGACGTCGCCCAGTGGTAAAGCGCCCGCCTAATGCGCGGTTCGGTCTGGGATCGATCCCCATCGGTATACCCATTGGGCTATTTCTTGCTCCAGTCAGTGCATCACGACTGGTATATCAAAGGTCGTGGTATGTGCTATTCTATCTATGTCATGGTACATATGAAAGATCCTTTGCTACTAGTGAAAACATGTAGCGGGTTTTCTTTCTAAGACTATATGTCAAAATGACCAAATGTTTCACATCCAATAGTCGATGATGAATAAATCAGTGTGCTCTGGTGGTGTCGTTAAACAAAACAAACTTCTTGTTAAGGCTTAGAATCAGTGTGCTCTGGTGGTGTCGTTAAACAAAACAAACTTCTTGTTAAGGCTTAGAAAATAATACACCCCCACCCTCACCCCAACCCCCAAAACAAAAAGTAAGTAAATAAAGTAATTATTTTCAGATACCCCCCCCCCCCAAAAAAATAAAAAAAAAAAATAAAACCCACCCAAAAACAACAACAAAAAACCCCTAAAAAATCCCAAACAAACAAACAACCCTATGGCAACAGACGTCTTGAATGCAATTAACAATAACCACTAATGGCAAACACACACGAGATTATTTGTGTTTGTAACAGAACAGAACAGAACTTTATTCAACTCGGATCACCAAACGGTGATGCATTGAGGTGGTTTACAAATAATAATATAACAGTGTTATCTATCTATCTATCTATCTATCTATCTATCTATCTATGTTGTTTTCCAATTCACAAATGTGTGCAATTAATCTGTTCAGCCACACACTTTTTAAACCCCACCTCAAACATCACGTCATGCATCGTCATTTAGGGGCGTGGTACAAGTCAGTTACCACAATACGCGTATGAGCTCCCATTTTTGTAGGGAGGTGGGCGGGAGCAGAATGACTTTTGCCCGAATTAAACGAAAATGCCCGAATCTGGATAACAGCATTTATTCATATTAGCATTACTACCAAAGAGCTATATATAGGGTTGCAAACGAATCACAACTAATTGTGTGGGTAGAATGATGGAAATACATGGTAAAAAGGTCTCAGGTTATCACATTTTGTCCGAATATATGTATCATATGTGCCCGAATTTGAGGTTTTGCTCCAGCACTAACTGCATCCCCCCTTCCCCCGCCCCTGGTCTCGTACACTTATGGTTACCGCATAAACGTACAAGTGGTGTATAATATGCATAGTTATTCCCATACTTTACGAGGTGTGTCGGTGAATATCCCTACAGTTTTAGTCGTGGGGCCTCCGAGGCGAAGCACAATTGCACAATTTTGATGTTTTTGATTGACAGCAGATAGACATTCTTGCTTTCTCACTCAGTACTATTACTCCAAGAGGAAGATGGCTTTTGTTAGACGTTTTGGTTTGAAAAGCCTTATTGACACCACATAGGAGAAAGTTGCCATTTTGGCCAAAATCATATATTTGTTATTTGATTTGTTATATGATTGGTCTGGCGTTACCATGTAATGTATAATAAGCCTATGAATATGTTGTAGTAATATTTTGTTGTCTAAAGCTCGCCAAAGAATAATAATCTCGTCAATGTGGCCAATGTTTGGCCATGGTTAGTTGCCATAGGAATATTAATTGCGTTGTACTCGATATTAAAAGTATGTAAAATCTCATGAAAAGTCTCATTTAAAAAATAGTAGTCTTAAAGTGCTGTGCCAGACTATACACTAAAATTTCAAATTCCACAATTAAATGCTTTCTTAATTCATTGCAATAATATTTTACACCGATATGTAAATCAATAATTACGAAAATGCCCCATAAAAGTATTAAAACATCACTCCCGTAGAACACTGCCGGAAACGACCGAGTATTATTCTCGGTAAAAACATTTTGCCTGTAAATAGCCGTGACGTCACGAAGGGAACGCGCTTCACAGAAACCTACCACGAGATGACTTCCAGCGCAAGCGAAAGTGGGATCGACAACGATTGCCAAGCTCAGTGATCATGCGATTCTTCTTTCGATGATGAATAGTGTAGTAGTGACGACTGGACTAATATTTGTGCAACACAACAAATAATGCCTTATCAGTTTGAACCTGGAACATCTTCCGACGAACCACCGGCCTGACAAATGACGATGAAAATGGTCGTGGAGACAGCTTACCACTAATTTACAACTTTTATTATTGTTTTGTTCTTTAGCTTTTCGTGCGAATTATTTTGCTACACTGTATGTTCTAATACTTGTGATGTAGTAGAAAAGACGATAAATAACTCTTGAATTCTACGAGTCAAGTGGACCCGATATCGGTAATTTTAAGAAATAAACAAAAACAACTTTTAGTCCGTCCCATCCCTCTATGAAGATGGGTTTTTGTGTGAATAATTTCAGTTTAGTTTGACGTAAAAAAAAGAGTAAAAGTGTTTTGGAAATAACAAAACAATACTATTTTTTGTGTGCAGTTGTGAAAACAGTCTGCTCAGAAATACATAACTTATTTTAATTTTAAGAAATAAACAAAAACGACTTTTAGTCCGTCCCATCCATCTATGAAGATGTTTTTTTTGTGTGAATAATTTCGGTTTAGTTTGACGTAAAAAAAAAGAAAAGTAAAAGTGTTTTGGAAATAACAAAACAATACTATTTTTTGTGTGCAGTTGTGAAAACAGTCTGCTCAGAAATAAATAACTTATAGCACATTCCATAGTATGAAAAAAGGTTTTCTCTGTGGGAAGGTATAGTAAAATTAATTTAATGTATTTATAGTCTGTTTTACAGGGAATGCCTTTTTTCATACTATGGAATTTACAAGTCATTTATTTCTGATCCGATTGTTTTCTAAGATGCATACAAAATTAGCTTCTTTTTTTTCTTCTTTTTTTTACCAAAAAACCCTACATTTTTGTAGGATGGGACGGACTAGGCTATAGATACTTACTTGTCTGTACTTTATTGTTTTAATGTTCTCGAACTGTAAAGAAAAATCTCACAAATGAACGAGATGCAAACGACAACAAATCGGATCTCGATGATTGCACGAACCGTACATGAGAAAATAAACTGACCGGAGTTGAAAGCATAACGCAATTTGGGACATTGACGATATGCACCCCAAGGTCGTTTCGGTGTGGATGGCGTCGGCTTGTTGCCATTTGTTTTGTGTCGCAGAAAAATTGTTGGTACGGCATCTTTTTTTAAAAGCCATAACACATGGTATTCCCATATCTCGCTTAAGCCGACAACGAATCGAAACTAAAGTGTCTTCTGTCGCAACGGTCTCCGGCATTTTCTTCCTGTCCAGTATTTCCACGTTGTTTTAATCAAATTCACACACAGCTTTCTCACAGCAACATTACTAGGAAATGCGTGAAGACTAAATTTATCGGCTTTTGTATTGCCACAGCCGCCAACAACACTCCGTTTAACCATAATAAACACAAAAGAAGCAATGAACAATGGCGCCGACTATCGAAAGGGGTTCCCTTCGTGACGTCACGGATCAAATCTTACGGAAATTCCCGAAACGAATTCAGCTGGTTCTGTTTTTCAGGGGAATATTTTTAAATGGAAAATATACCGGTATATAATTTTTTTACATTTTTTTTTTTAATTTTCTAATCATATTAAATAATATGTTGATTGATATAGCTCAATACATCATACATCTGGAACAGCACTTTAAGACAAAATTGCCATTTTGGCCACGTTTTGATCAAATATGGCCAAAATCAGCTAATTATACGGACAATCTAGTACTGTGACTAACAAGCTTCTGAATATGTCACAGTACAATTGTGTACATTTGACCAAAAATATGCAGCTGTTTTCAATACTAATAGTAATGGAATTGTACTCCATATGAATTTATAATTCCAATCTCTAAAAATCCCTTTATTATAAACCCTTGGATTGGTCAAATTCGTATCACGTGATGATAAAAACTGGCATTCATAGCACCATGAATCTCAGTTTAGCACTATTTTTGGCTATATAGCCGGAACTACTTTATGAATTATGTCAACAAAGGAATCCCCGAGGAATTTCCTTGAGATTCTATTTTTAGACATCAAACAGTAATCGTCTGCTGTCAAACTTGTAAATATCTAAAAATCTTCACATATAAATTATACCATACAAAATAGGTCGTTTCAGACATTTTTATTAAAGGTTAAAAGTTATTGAAATTACTTACGTTACATGTTTATAGTGAATTCGAAATCCCACAGCTAAAAATCTATTTTGTCGATCCAAAAAAAGTGTATAATTCCAATGGAATTTGGTCTTTTACAAAAGCGATTTCAAAAACAAAATTCAGTCAGTTCATGCCAACCATTAGCAGTAACGCGCATTCAACGGCATTGTAGTATGACATACACAACACATAGCCACTGCGATCCAATCTTTAAACGACTCGGGTTTTGAAACTAGGCATATCATGTACATGTCGGGACACAGGAACGAAGCTTCAATTCGAAGCTACAACAGAGAATGTTCCACTTTCCAAAAACGAAACATCAGCATGGCACTGTCAAATGTCACGAATACTTGTGTCGCACCACTTGAAGTCACACATGCCAAAAACATCCATGATCCTGTGTTGCCACTTCCACAATTACAAGGCTAGTAAACACAGAAACTCGCGACACACCTGTTTCATCCATTTCCGGAAATATTGAAACCACTTTCTCCATGTCAAATCTATCAACACATGGAATTTTCACGCACTCAAACATTTTATAACTGTAATTTCAACGTCGTAATTGGTAAATCAAAAAATGGCGCCCATCCACAGTTCGTAGTTAAATATTCATACACCAACCGCTTCACATATAAATTATACCATACAAAATAGATCGCTTCAGACATTATTATTACAGGTTAAAAGTTATTAAAATTACTTACGTTATATGTTTCCAGTGAATTCAAAATGTTTCTAGTTGGTATTGATATTTAATGCAAAAAATTAATATGAATTGTATTAATGATTGTAACATTGTCATTCTCTGATTCGGCTATTGACGGAAAAAGCCGAAACCACCATAGGGATTCCGCTAATGCTGAGTATGAATTTCATGTTAATAAAACAGTAAATAGTTGGAAAATAGAGTTCACTTTTTATTTTAAAGAGGTTTACATTAATGACATGGTTATGTGTTTGGAATTATAAGAATTGAACGTGAATATTTTTGAGTTTCATGCTAGTATGAAACGCAAAACCGCTTTACACACTTTAGTATGAATGGCTTCGCGCTAACGCGCTACGCCATTCATACTTGGTATTTATTTTATACCAGCAATTAATTGCTGTATGTGTGTGTCACTGTGTGTGTGTGTGTGTGTGTGTGTGTGTGTGTGTGTGTGAAACAAAAACAGGATTTGTTTAATACTGAAACGGAAAAACCCGGAATTTGTAACATTATGAAACGGAAAAGGGAACAATCTGAAACGGAAAATCAGTGCCTCTAAAAATGTGTTGAGTGCGTCGTTAAATAAAACATTTGTTTCTTTCATTTTCACTAACAATTTTATTTTTACATTTTTTAAGATGCACCAAGATAAAAGAGTATCTCTCCCAAAATAATTTTTTTATGGTTGGTAAAATATTTTCTTCTATATATTTTGAATCAAATTCCATAATATTTTCTAACATATTGACTTCACCAAAAATAAGAGATCTCCACTTTGAATCTATTCATACAAGCCTTTTAATCCAAGCAATTTTTTGTGCCATAATGAATGTTTGAATATTTGGTACTTTAATTCCTCCATCTCTAATAGTATAATTCATTTGTATACGTTTAACTCTGTCAGATTTGCCCTTCCAAATAAAATTAAAAAACTTTTTTTGAAGTTCTTGAATACCATTAATAGGTGGATTTGGAATAGAGGAAAATAAATGATTTAATTTTCCAAGAACAAGAGATTTTAATACTGTGTTTCTTCCCAATGGAGTAAGAGTTTAAGGTGGTATAGAGACTTTTTTCTGTTCCATCTAATATCACTGTTGTATCGTCAGCAAACTGCGTAATTAAATATTCTATATTTCCAAGTTTTATTCCTTTTATGTTTTTATTGTTTTTCAATAACTTGGCTAATATTTCTGAACAAAGAAGAAATATATATGGGGAGATTGGATCGCCCTGTCTACACCCTCTTTCCAATTTAAAAAAAGATGATGCAAATCCAATAACCAAGACACTAGACTGACTATCTCTTTGAAATATGGAAATCCATTTCTGTATTGATTCACCAAAGCCAAAGAATTTTAAGGCTTCATTAATAAAATTCCAGTCTACTGAGTCAAAAGCTTTTTCAAAATCTATTAATAACAGTAGTCCTGGGATATTATGTAATTCTGTGTAACTGATATCATATATTAATCTTGTCACTTCACTTATAAATCTTCCAGATAAAAAACCTTTCTGTTCTTCACTTATTATAGCTGGTAAAACTAATTTTATTCTTTGTGCAATTGCAGCAGAAGCTATTTTGTAAGAAACATTTAACAATGAGATGGGTCTCCAATTTTTTTATAATGTTTTAGATTTATTTACTTTAGGAATACATATAATCAAACCTTGTTTTGGAGTAATTGAAAGTATTCCATTATTATAAGCATAATTTAAAGAGTTGATTAAGTATTTATTTAAGTCTCTCCAAATTCTTTTCAAAAATTCCACTGTAAATCCATCAGGTCCTGGACTTTTTTCATTCTTCATATTTTTTAATGCTGCAAGTAATTCATCATATTTTAACTCACCTTCAAGACTTTTGGAAGTTGTTGGATCTAGTTTTGGAGATTCACAATTTTGAAATAGTTGTTCTAAATCTATTTGAGTATTTGTGTTTTTAGAATATAATTTTTGAAAAAAGTGCTTTGTTTCATTTAGTATGCCAAGCGAATCTTTAATTACATTGCCACTAGCCGTCTCTAATTCTACAAATGATTTAGTTAGAAAATTTATTGATTCTAATTTTACAAAGTATTTAGTGGGTTTTTCCCCTTTTTCAATCCATCTAGCTTTTGCTCTAACAAAATTACCTTTAGCTTTAATACTACTAATATTTTCTAATTCAATATTTAAAATTTTAATATGATCTATTATAGGTTTTTTTAACACTAACGTCATCAGTATCGTCTAATTTTTACTTTTATTGAATCAATTCAATATCCAATTCCTTCTGTTTGTCCTGTAAATTTTTCTTTTTTTTGGACGAATAAACTATTGTTTTACCACGAATCATAAGTAGTAACGTTTCCCATAATAACTGGTCATTTATTATATATGGATTTACATTTTGCTCGTCATTCATATTTTTATATTGATCGATAGTTTCCATTATAGTTTCTTTAATTAATTTTACATATTCTTTATCTTCAAGTAATGTATATATATATATATATATAAATATATAAAACATGCTTACATTTGCACGTAAATTAGGGCGAAAGCGAAAGGTCTGCTAAGTGCTCATAACTTGCTTTTTCACAAAGCGCTTCATTTGCACGCTTTGCACGTGTATTCCATGTTCCCAATGCTGAATTTCCGTATAATTGGAGCTTGCGTTCGTGTACGGTGCACACTCCAAATTCGACAATGGTACGACTTCAACTGACTATCGAAGATCGAGGAAGGGCTATTGCTTGGCTTCAGGATGGCAATACGCAAAGAAATGTTGCTCTGAGACTTGGTGTCAGTCAGAGTGTCGTTGGCCGACTGTGGCAACGGTACCAAGCAACGAATTCTGTTCGAAATCGTCCACGTTTGGGAAGACCCCGAAGCACTACAAATAGAGAGGACCGCTACATCACCAATATGGCTCTACGTCAACGCACAACCACTGCACGCCGATTACGTGACAATCTGCGGACTGCGACTGGAACTCGAGTGTCTGATCAAACCATACGCAATCGTCTGAGAGCCAATAATCTACGCTGCCGTCGCCAGGCTGTTCGACCACCACTCCTACCACGTCACAGAACGGCCAGACGTCAGTGGTGCACGCTTCATCTGCCGTGGCAACGTGTTCACTGGACGAGTGATGTTCACTGATGAGTCCAGGTTTAGTCTCCAGTTCAACGACGGTCGGGTTCGTGTCTACAGACGTCCTGGGGAGCGCTTCGCTGACGTTAACGTTAGACAACGTCACCGGTTCGGTGGTGGCAGCGTCATGGTGTGGGGCGGCATCTCTATCCACCACAGGACCCCCCTCTATGTGATGGATGGCAATCTGAATGGAATCCGCACTCTAAATGAGATTATCCGGCCGTTGGTTCTCCCAGGCCTTCAGCAGATTGGCGGCGGGGCAGTTCTGCAGGATGACAATGCCAGACCGCACCGCGCCAGGGTGGTAACGGACTTTCTCAGACAACAAGGTATCGCCAGGATGGATTGGCCAGCATATTCGCCTGACTTGGCCCCAATAGAGCACGCCTGGGACGAATTAGGCAGGAGAGTTCGGGATAGCCATGCCCCTCCGGCCAACCTTCATGATCTGGGTCAACTTCTTATGGCAGAGTGGCAGGCCATTCCCCAAGAGTTCTTCAGACGTCTGATCAACAGCATGAGGCAACGATGTGTCGAGTGTATTCGCGCCAGGGGTGGATTCACACACTATTAAACGAATGTTCTAATGTGTAAAATCCATGTTTGACAACCTTCAACTTTGACAGCATGTCATGTGACTTTCTTGTATACAGTGACGTTTATTTGTGTGTTTTTTTGTAAATATGGAACAATAAATTAAATTTTTGGTGTAGTTTACATCATCAATCTAATACACTCTGAAACTTATTTGGTTATAAATTTTTGACCCTTAAATTCTTTTGAGTAGTATATATATATATATATATATATATATATATATATATATATATATATACACACACAGTCAAACTTGTCCTAGTGGCCACCTGTAAACAGCGGTCACCTGTCTTAAGCGGCCACTTTTCCCCCTCCCAAACCTGTATTAAGCGGCCACATTAAATGTTTATAAGTATACAAAGGGATATTTTAACAACAGCGATAAGGTGCAGCAAATAACCGATCTTCACACCTTTAGGAATACTGGTACCCATTCAGTCCCGACATCTCCACTGTGTATCAATTAAGAAAGTAGGACTCTGCAATGCATCTAATTGCCTCTGGGCAGGCTACGCTTGACATTTGTAGATTCACTTACTATGACAATACACCGCATGAAGTAGGGATTAAATAATTAAATGGAAAAAGAAAACAAACTTGTTGAGAACGGTTAATTTAATACATTCCATCTGCATTTTATTTATGAATGAGACATGTCATAAGTTGATTTACAGTCAACTGTGAAGCACACATCCATTGATTAGCAGTACAGACGGCAAAACAAAAAACAACAACAAATGTTTTAAAGACTATATATGTGGCAACCTGTAATCAGCGGTCACCTGTCTTAAGTGGCCACTTTTATCTACTATATATATATATATATATATATATATATATATATATATATATATATATATATATATATATATATATATATATATAGATAGATAGATAGATAGATAGAAATATAGATAGATAGATACATACATGCATGTATACATACATGTATATATATTGGCAATCGTCAAGCCAACTTCTAAGCAGCATGACACTATACAAGCGAAGTATAAGAAGTATATACAAGCGAAGTATAAGACGTATATACAAGCGAAGTATAAGACGTATATACAAGCGAAGTATAAGACGTATATACAAGCGAAGTATAAGACGTATATACAAGCGAAGTATAAGAAGTATATACAAGCGAAGTATAAGACGTATATACAAGCGAAGTATAAGAAGTATATACAAGCGAAGTATAAGAAGTATATACAAGCGAAGTATAAGACGTATATACAAGCGAAGTATAAGAAGTATATACAAGCGAAGTATAAGACTGTCTCTGCTTTGAGTCTTTCTGTTGTATGTTCCACCATCTGTTATCTGTTGGATATCTCTGAGACAGGTCAGGAAGAGCCCTTAATGCCTTTCTGTCAGCCAAACACTAAAACCAGGCCAACGTTTGCTGCTATGTGCAAGGATGTATATCTCACTATTTTGTGCTTTTTGTCTGTTCTGAGCACACTGACGACTTTTAGTGCAGTAATGTTAGTAATAGCTGGTAAAGAGTTTTACACACATTCAGAAATGCATTTTAAATCATTTGAATCTAATTACAGCTTAACATTCCATTGATTTTCAGGTGAACTGTTATAAGGTTGGCTTGTTTGTACATAATTTGGGCTTGTTTATTTTAGACATGCTTATTTTGGTCACAACCTTAATCGACTCAGTTTTGGTGCAGTCTAATGCTCTGTACGAGAGTCGAGCATATGGAATCGCTCTTGCTATGTGATTTAAAGGGACAGACCCTAGTTTCAGCCCACAGAAATACACACTAAGTTTAGTTAATCTACAGACCTGTAACACATATGGATAAAGTTACAACTGAGTGAAACGTGAGTCTGTGACTTTGAAACGGTGAAATACCCTCTAAAAATAGACTAAAACTCAACTCCATAACAGTTACTTCGCCGACGCACGTGCGTTTTTAAAAATATGAGAAATGCATTTTGTGATATTAAAAACACCAGGATGACCAAAAACACTTCGAATGTACGGAAATGGATAATCTAAATAAAATCTAAGTAAAGTATGATTTCAGTTATCAAAAACGGCTCTAATAGTAAAAAATATGCCTTAGTGTTTAAAAACTAACGAGTCCTTTTAACTCCTGGATTCTGTCCAAACATTCTTGTCACCAGAGTGGATTAAATATTTTGAATATTTAGCATCCACGATGACCTATAAAGGCGTGTGTTAACAGCAGTGCTGGGAAGCACGGCATTAATGCACAGCTCAGGGGTGGGGGGGGGGGGGGGGGGTGGACTAAATTGATATGGGTGGTGTCTACGTATTTTCATTAAGGTTGTATGAACAAAATATGTTGATATTTTTCAGCTTTATGCTTGGTGAAATCAATGGCATTTTCATTTTCAAATAACTACAGTTATGTACTGTATGTTTGTACTATATCAGACATTTTAATCTGGATGTCACCAATGTTGGTACTGGTCAAATCTTGTGGCCAAAACCAATGTACAGGAAACTTAAATATACATTTTATGTTACAGTTATGAGATTGACAAAAAGCTAACTAGTGTACTAAATCAAAATTAGCATCGGACAGCGCTCATTTGAATAAGTACAATCGTGATGAAGTTACGTGGATACCACGCGTAGATTTATGCGTTAACTTTGACTTGATCAGATATGTTTGTATTTCACTTCAATAAATGATGATGTTATAACAATATGGCGAGACCTTGAAGCTATAAGTGACATATAATTTAAATATTTTGTTATCGACAGGTGAGCGATCGATCGCAGGCGTTTGGCTCCGGACTAATACAGCTGGGAATAAAGCCTTCAAAAGAATCATTTCTCGGAATATACAGCAACAACCGAATTGAGGTAATGTTTATTTATTGCATGCATATGCATATGTATGTATATATATATATATATATATATATATATATATATATATATATATATATATATATATATATATATATATATATATTATATTATATTATATATATTATGTTTTATTATATTATATTATGTTTTATTTTATTTTATTACCCCAGCGGTCACTCATAACAGGGAAAATATTTTCCATATTTTCTCAGTGAGAAATATTCTGCATTGGTTTAACTAACAATACTATTGGACAATTTGACGCTTAGAAACCAATGACTTTGTCGGTACTAAATTTGACGTCATTACGATTTGACAAACCCAAAATGACGTCATGTAGTTTAAAGCGTTTGCCTTTACGGGTCTCTGTTTTTGGTGTTAAATTAATAAAACAAATGTCATTTTAATGCAATTCATTATAGATTTTGAAGCAGAATAAAGAGAACTTGTGTATTTTTTAAATTATCTTTGAACGTGATTAAATTACGTTATAGTAATTCTCAGAATAGTGCGTATTTAGTGATTTACGTCATTTCTATGCAGGTTGGCCTTCGTGCATGTGCGTGGAAAATAAAGATTTTTAGAAAAAAAATAGCTGAGGTAATAAATAGAATAACAAACTCGGTTCCAGTTATTATCAAATTTATGTCCCTCGTGAAATAATTTTAATTTGTCAACTGACAACTGAAAATTATTTCACTCGGGACATAAATTTGATAATAACTGGTAACTCGTTTATTATCCTCTATATATTATATTATATTATATTATATTATATTATATTATATTATATTATATTATATAGAAAAAAGGATAATAAACGAGTTCCCAGTTACCGTCAAATCTATGTCCCAAATGAAACATTATTTCACGAGGGACATACATTTGATTATAATTGGTACCGTTTAGTAACGCTACATGACATTACATTGTTGCGTTAACTTATATTGGGTCTAAAAAAGAAGATTGTGTGTTGCTGGGCACCCGACCCTATTTGTTTTCCCCTGCTTATTATTATTAAATGAAAATAGTGCATACATAACATTATATTTAGACGGGTCCTTAGGGGTGAATGTAGAAAAAAAAGCTGACCTACTCTACCTATTTTTTGACATTTTTTTTTAAACACTATTATATTTAAAATATATTTACTTAAATTTATTATTATATATTATATCGTCATGTTATGCCGTGTCATCTCATTATATACTGCAACTTCTGAGGTATCGGTGATGTTAATTTCAGTGGTTTATCGCTGACCGGGGAGCTATCATGTTCTCCATGGTAACCGTTCCCCTTTACGACACGCTTGGACCTGACAGCTGTCAATACATCATAAACCAGGGTAAGTCTATCTTAAACTCTACAGATCGTTGGACACTTGATTCATATCAAAAAGTACTATTGCAAACAATTTTTTTAATTACATATTTAATGACACTGTTACTAGAGTACTGTAGTACAAACATTTTGGGTAAGGTAACACCCAGGTTAAGCAAATATAATTTACGTAACCGAACAATCGGATACCTATGTAAAAATCGCTTGAAACAGACTGCAGTGTCACCGTAGTGCATTTGCTTAAATGTCAATAAACATAGTGCCGTGAGGTCGATTGATTTACATCTAATTTGCAAATTTGTTCAATTCTGAAAGTATGTGATTTGAAAAAATATCACATACTGTGATTACACTGGATATGCTAGCTATTATGCGATAAATATGATGATGATGATGATGATATATATCTATATCTATCTATCTATCTATCTATCTATCTATATATATATATATATATATATATATATATATATATATATATATATATATATAAACAAAAACAAACAAACAACCCACCAAAACCCGTTTATTTTATTATATTTTGTTTTCAACAACAGTGAACATTGAACTTGTCATTTGCGACAGTGAAGCAAAGGTGAAATTGTTGACTGACTCGGCTTCGCGGATACCGTCTTTAAAGACTATCGTTGTCATGGATACCATCAGTAACGAGCTGCAGGAACGAGCAGCTGACGTTCGTGTTAAAATAATTTGTTTTGATGACGTAGAGGTAAGAAAACCGAACTTTCAAATATGATATGCTGTAATTATATTTCCGTTATATTCATTAATATACGATTAGTCGCACCGACTTGTCGCTACAAACACCGGAACGTATAATACTAAAGTCGTTCCTATTTAGCAGGCACGGCGGTGCGGAGGTGGGGTGGGGGTGGAATGGTGGTGGTGGGCAATAATAATTCTGAATCAAAAATAATATTTGTAGTAAATCTTACGGCAGAGATACATTTTACTTGTAGAATGCAGGCAACTGTATTTCAAGACCTTTACTTTTCACAATTTTACGGAGGGTACTCTGAACAACCCTAGAAACTTTGCTTTGCGCCCTCGACTGACATTCAAGCTGGCCCTACTTTTGCTACTTTTCCCTACTTTTTTGTTAGGCTCCTACTTTTTCCTACTGTTTTTTCTTTGTTGAAAAAGCCCTATTATCCCTTCTTTTTCGTGAAAATAGTTCGAGAAATAACAGAAAAGTTTTAATTACATGATTGAACTAATCTAAATTTTGATTTTCATAAGAAGCAGTTTCTAGTATTTTTGTAGGATAAGTTTGTTGCAGTAGGTCTCCAGTGCTGCAAGAGGGATTCCATGATGAGAATGACTGGTGCATGTTGACAAGTCAGAGGCACCCACTTCAGGTTCACCTCCTCATTCTGTTGCTGAATCCCTCTTGAAGCACTGGTTTCTAAGCAAAGATACACTACATGTACATCAGAATTTGTGAAAAGGTCAGTAGTCATTTACTTGCATCAAAAAGGTACTTCTTTCCCTTAAAATCCCTACTTTTTCCTACTTTAACAAAAATGGTCCTACTTTTATCCCTACTTTTTTGTTATTAATCACTTGAAAGCCTACCTCGATCTCAGTTTGTCCCCTCCCCCCCCCCCCCCCCCCACAATGTCTGCTTGCTTCCGCCGTGCCTGTTTAGGTGATCTCGTAGTACGATTCGATCGCATGCGACAAGTCGATATAACCGCATACTGAGAACGCCGCTTTACACTTTAATGGCATCCCATTGGTTCAGCCGCAGTAACCCAACTTTGTTCATTTCTCGATGGTTGCAAGAATATCGTCATCAAGGAACGTCACAAAAGATGACGTCATGTTCTATTGGTAGTTCCTATTATTTAGTGATAACGTTATTGTTCTAGAATTCAAAAAGAATTCAAATCGAAATATGATTTTGTTTGTGATTTCAATAATAGAAGTTTTTTTTAAATTTAATTAGTAGGATTGTTTGTTATTTCTTATAGGTTCAACAGGGTATAAAAAAATAAAATAAAAATCCACAAAAAAACCCCCAAAACCCCCCAAAGAAACCCCCCACAAAAACAACAACAAAACTACAAAAACAACAATAACAACAACAACAACAAACAGTGATAAAACACACAACAAACAAAAAACAACCAAACCCCCACCAACAACAGAAAACACACAACAAACAAAAAACAACACTCCTAAAACAAGCAAATATAAATGACAAAACTGTAATAAGTGAGCAGGGCCAAGATCCCTTGGTGGAGATTTCACCCTTCTTGCACCGCCACAGAGGACTGCCACTCCCAGACTAGTTTACTAAATAAATACCTCGAAGAAGCGAAAAGATACAGCAGACAATCCTTAAAATAAATATACTCAAAGGCAAAAGTTATTGTGACATGGATTGTTTGGAGTAATAAATTTGAATGGATTTATGGATGTAAACCAGAGAAAATGTGCATGAAACAGCTCAACGAAATGCTACCAAGCAGTTGTTGCAGCGAGTGCATGCTTTGTGCAAGAAACATGGAATATTCGGGAGAAATGCTGTCCAGTGGTCACCATAAAAGGCCAGACATTCAGTCGTAAATCACTGCCACTCTGTGCAGCCTTCAGAAGTCCAGAAGTCAGAAAAACATCATTAGTGAACTGTTTGATGCAATTTTGTCATGCGACGCCTCAGTGAAAATGACAGACGGCGAGTCGCAGGGATGCTTGAATCTGGGACCTCGCTACATTTTTCCATTAGTAGCAAGATATCGTTTATATGCACCATCCCGCAGACAGGATAGCACAACCCACGGCCTTTGATACACTGGCTGGAACGAAACATAGCCCAATGAATCCACCGATCTTAGACCTGTAGTTTCTAGCTCCGTAGGAAGTTGGTTACATGGGAGGGTGTTTTTTCGAAAATAATTTAATTTCAAATGCTATCTGACACAGTTTTTGAGCATTTACAAATTAGAATTTAAATTGTTTTTATAATAACATTAACCTCTTCTCTCTACTAGGAACTTGGTGTGAAGAATCCAGCACAACATGTTGTAAGTATGCTGAGTGCACGTGTTTAAAATATGTTGTAAGTATGCTAAGTGCACGTGTTTAAAATATGTTGTAATTATGCTACGTGCACGTGTTTAAAATATGTTGTAAGTATGCTAAGTGCACGTGTTTAAAACATGTTTAACTATGCTGGGTGCATGTGTTTAAAACATGTTGTAAGTACGTTGGGTGCACGTGTTTCAAACATGTTGTAATTATGCTGAATGCATGTGTTTAAAAGATGTTGTAAGTACGTTGGGTGCACGTGTTTCAAACATGTTGTAATTATGCTGAATGCACGTGTTTAAACATGTAAGTATGCTGGGTGCACGTGTTTAAAACATGTTGTAAGTATATTGGGTGCACGTGTTTAAAACGTTGTGTGTTGGGTGCACGTGTTTAAAACATGTAAGTGTGTTGGGTGCACGTGTTTAAAACATGTTGTAAGTATGCTGGGTGCACGTGTTTAAAACATGTTGTAAGTATGTTGAGTGCACGTGTTTAAAACATATTGTAAGTATGCTGGGTGCACGTGTTTAAAACATGTTGTAATTATTCTGCGTGTATATCATGTTAAAAATACTTTGTATTTCGTCTGGGTTACATCATGTCTAAAAAAATAAAGATTCATTTCAAATAATTTAATCATTAAAGCCTCTATTAATCATAAACATGTCTCATTGGCAGCAAGTGGAAGATCGTCTTTTTGTGTTTCGCTTTTATGAAGTGAATTTTTTTTTTCACTGACGGCGGCAGCAACGGCGTCAACATTTGCGTTAAAATTTGACATTACACTTGCGTGTTTACCTTAATTTCTGCTCACCATAGTGCAGTGTTCGAAATGAGCACTTGTCCGTTTGTCCTGACAAGTGAAAATCTGCTTGGACAAGCAAAATGTACCTCAGTGGTTGTCCAGTGGACAAGTGAAAAATTTCAATGCTGTTTCATTTTGAAGAATCAAAACTAATGTCCTTGCACTTAAAATAAAATTAACAACTTATTTGGACAAGTGAAAGTGTTGGCGGACAAGTAGATTTCTAGATATATTTGTCTGGTGGACTAGTGAAAGTGTTGGCGGACAAGTAGATTTCTAGATACATTTGTCTGGTGGACTAGTGAAAGTGTTGGCGGACAAGTAGATTTCTAGATACATTTGTCTGGTGGACTAGTGAAAGTGTTAGCGGACAAGTAGATTTCTAGATACATTTGTCCGGTGGACTAGTGAAAGTGTTGGCAGACAAGTAGATTTCTAGATACATTTGTCCGGTGGACTAGTGAAAGTGTTGGCGGACAAGTAGATTTCTAGATACATTTGTCCGGTGGACTAGTGAACATTTTTTTTTATTTCTATCATTGTAGTGCATGTGAAAATAATTAAAAAATAATTAATGAAACATTTTTAATTGAAATTATTTTGCATTTGTTGGTTTTGTCTTTAGCTCTATCTCTACTATACGTCTAGATGGATAAAACTTGGAAATTGTTTTTGACTATGGATGGTTATCATCATACACGTGAAAAAAGGAATTAAAATTGAATTAATTGTAAAAATGTAATTAAATATATTTGCTTCTTGCTCAATGTTAAAGTTTCGCGTTTAGCTCTATTTCTCACGAACTGTAAGTCCTACATCAATTAAACTTGGTTTATAGTTGCACATATATGGATGTTCATCAGAATGCATTTTTTAAAATTTATTTTGTTTTTTAAAACCCATGCATTAAAGGGACATCCGTGAGTTTGCTGCATTGTAAGATGTTTCCGACTAATAAAATATTTCTACGATTAAACTTACATATTAAATATATTTTCTTGTTTAGAATATCAGTGTCTGTATATTCAATGTGTTTCTGGTCGTCTTAATATTTGTAAGAAGCCCAAACTGGATTTTGTCTTCAAATAATTTCGTACGTACGGAAAAATTATATTTTTGGAAATAAAATTAAATTTAACCTAGTACAAAATTATTAGAACGATCAGAAACACGTTTAATATACAGCCACTAATATTTTATGATTAAAAATATATTTGATATATAATTACAATCGTTAATAAGTCTTTGTTAGTCGATAACATCTTTAAAAGTGCAGCAAACTCAGGAATGTCCCTTTAACATGAACATCCATGGATGCAGCTATCAGCGGCACCGACTACGTTTGTTGTATACGAGACATTTAATTCCACGGAATTCGTGTCTCTTGCTTTCAGCCACCGAAGCCAGACGATCTGATAACGATTTGCTTCACCAGTGGAACGACAGGTGAGTTAAACATAATTTTGAGCGTTTACATATATCTCTATCTATCTATCTATCTATCTATCTGTCTATCTTATCTTATCTTATCTTGTTTTGTCTTGTCTTGTCTGTCTGTTTAATCTGTCTATCTATCTATCTATCTATCTATATCTATTTATATGTATATCTATCTATCTATCTATCTATCTGTCTGTCTGTCTGTCTGTCTGTCTGTCTATTCTATCTGTCTCTCTATCCTTGTATGCTTGTCCGTGTATGTCTATCTACATTGTATCTACCTATTTTTCCATCCAACCCCCCCCCCCCCCCCCCACTCTCTCTCTCTCTCTCTCTCTCTCTCTCTCTCTCTCTCTCTCTCTCTCTCTCTCTCTCTCTCTCTCTCTCTCTCTCTATATATATATATATATATATATATATATATATATACTAGTCTATCTTTCCATGTGTCTACCCATGTGTCTATCCATCTGACTATTCATCTGTATATATATATATATATATATATATATATATATATATATATATATATATACAGTAGAATCTTGTTGGCTCGACCTCGGAAGGGTCGATCACATCGCAACGCTCGAACCAAAAACGACGTCCCGAGTTTTTTGTCCGGTAAACCCTTATATTAACTGATGATGGGTCGAATACGTCCAGAGTAGACTATAAGGCTTCGCTCGAACTAAATTATCGGTCCCGTCTGTGTTATTAGCTATATTTCTCTTGAACTGGTGATACATCAAATATCAAATGGAAAACCACCGAAAAGGACCAACAATTGCCGCGCTTGCGCAGTTGGTTATTACAACCTTTGGATTATAATAATTTAGGCGGAACGAGTTTTAGATGGATCGGAGAATCACGACAACAGCCAAGCAATCCTTTCTTTGCCATACCTGTCATGTTGTGTGTTCAGCCAGCAGGTATCAGCAAAAGTCTTTCAAGTACAGCTAGTGTCACGGTGCCTTTTCGATGAACCGGGATACCAATCAAACAATTGGCCTCGGCGGGATGCGTTACACTGAACACGTCTACCAGACCAGTTTTCAATGAAACCAGGGGCGAGGTACTCAGCTATCATCACTTCGGCAAGGGCTTCTGCATCACAGGTACCGGCCTCGGTGGCGTCGTGGTAGGCCATCGGTCTACAGGCTGGTAGGTACTGGGTTCGGATCCCAGTCGAGGCATGGGATTTATAATCCAGATACCGACTCCAAACCCTGAGTGAGTGCTCCGCAAGGCTCAATGGGTAGGTGTAAACCACTTGCACCGACCAGTGATCCATAACTGGTTCAACAAAGGCCATGGTTTGTGCTATCCTGTCTGTGGGAAGCGCAAATAAAAGATCCCTTGCTGCTAATCGGAAGAGTAGCCCATGTAGTGGCGACAGCGGGTTTCCTCTCAAAATCTGTGTGGTCCTTAACCATATGTCTGACGCCATATAACCGTAAATAAAATGTGTTGAGTGCGTCGTTAAATAAAACATTTCTTTCTTTCTATCTGCATCACAGGAGTAATTTCTAATAAATCCTTTCACTCTGATATTTTGTTATATAACACATTGATGAAATATTTAAGTTTGCAGTTAACAAAATAATATGGTAACAGGTCGTTTCGCCCTTATTACTAGTTCACCCGAGTCGTTTTGAACAGGGTTGATTCGTACCTCTAACCGAGTCGTTTCGCCCCATTTTTCGATTCGCAATAATTTTTATTTTGTTAATAAAGTACATTTATTCATTGATTTGTCCTACATCCATTGATTTTTAGATGTCACACATTGCGTGTTTATATTTACAAATAAAAATAATATTATAATTTTGTTTATTTCCAGTATCATTTACTCAAGCCATATACATGAAATACATACAGGCCTTAGATAATATACAGACAATGTATTCACATTAATAATTAATTTATGAACAGTCACACTGTATACTACTGATGTGCTGTGGTTTCTTATTAAATATACTACATACCCAGCTGAAGTTAAACGACTCGGTACGAATGAGATTTGGGGCGAACCAACCCTGGGTGAATAGGACTAAGGGCGAAACAACGCAGAGTTCGAAGTGGTTTTAGGGCGAAACGACCCGGATTCGAATAATATGTATCTAATGCTTTCGAGACTTTTCGGCCCCGCTACACATTCGGCCCCAGACGTTTCGGCCCCGTAACCCTAGTCGTTTCGGCCCCGGTTATTGTTGTTTTATAAATCAAATTATTCAGTCACTTGTGTTTTGTTATTAAATTTTATCGTAAATATTGTAATTTCTTTCTCTCGTTCTCTTTCTTCTTTTTTTTCTTTCTCTCTTTTTGTGATTATTATTATTATTTTTAATTGAACATAATATCCGAGTGTTAAAGAATAAATAAGAGCCAACCAACTAAAACTGTATTTAGCTTTAATAATCCAAAAATGAAAATGAACTGATTTTCTTGTTTGTGTAAATACAATTTAATAAATTGCAATAAATTGTTTTGCGTTTGTTCTACTTAATTATATTTCCATGTAGACCCTTCCCATAATAGGGGCGCTTTACATGCGGCTAGAATTGGAACCACTGATGTTTGACGTCAGTAGGGGTTACATGTGTACAGAAATTAAGTACGATCACAAAGAATGTTTTCCATGCGGAGCACTCACTCAGGGTTTGGAGTCGGTATCTGGATCATTCCTCGACTGGGATCCGAACCCAGTATCCACCAGCTTGGAGACCGATGGCTTAACCACTGCGCCACTGAGGCCGGTAGGTAAATTGAAAGTAGCATCATTAAGACATGTTCTAGTTCAGTTCAGTTCAACTTTATTTTCATGCTTATATCCCATTGAAGTTCAACCAAGCTGTCCTGGACACACATCTCAGTGTTCTAACATTTAAAAGAAACAGCAAAAACACATATGGATGCACAGTTCCTGAACCTAGTCTGAGTTGTTTGTGATAGCATCGTGGGTTAGGTAAGTTCTGTCTTGTATCACTCTCTACCACTTGAATCGTTAGTGAAACAATGTTAAAACGTAATATACAAACATGAAAGTCTAAACATACTAAACGTAAGTTTCGCTTCCTTATTTTATCACCATATCATTTATCAGTGATATTCTACATGAACGCGACGACGTACATGTTTAAGTGTGTGCGTGTGTGCGTGTCACGGTGTATACTATGTATGTAGGCCTATTGTATGTACGTATGCGCGCGCGTGTGTGTGTGTGCGCGCGCGCGCAATGAATGTTATTCGACAAATTAATGTTACAAATTTGTATTTTATTTATATTATTACCGGTGTATGTGACCATCTAAAGTGTTACTATACCAATTACAGCATATATCTGTATACACGAACACTAGATCGCCGTATATTGCATTAGGGGCCGAAACGTCTGGGGCCAAAACGGTTTGGGGTCGAGCATGTACTGGGGCCGAAACGTCCTGACACCTATCTAATTCCAACTTTCTAACTGATGTTACGGAAATATCCGATGTTGACCGAATGGTTCGGTCGAACTACCCGATGGGTCGAACACTTTCTCGAGCACCGACGGGGTTCGAGCCAACGAGATTCAACTATATATATATATATATATATATATATATATATATATATATATATAATATGTCTATATGTCTGTCTACATATCAATCCAACTATCTCTGTCTGTATGTCTGTCTGTCTGTCTGTCTATATAACAGAGCACTCTGAGAACATTTTGAAAAATTGATTCTTTAGTATAGAAGTTCTAGTTTTCTCTACCAGGATAAAACCACGTATTATTGTGCCCTGAATGTGTTTGTGCTTTATAAAGTGTCACACGTTGTACAATGTATTGAGGAGTTGTATAAAGCGCCACACGTTGTACAATGTATTGAGGAGTTGTATAAAGCGCCACACGTTGTACAATGTATTGAGGAGTTGTATAAAGTGTCACATGTTGTACAATGTATTGAGGAGTTGTATAAAGCGCCACACGTTGCACAATGTATTGAGGAGTTGTATAAAGTGACACACGTTGGACAGTGTATTGAGGAGTTGTATAAAGTGCCACACGTTGTACAGTGTACTGAGGAGTTGTATAAAGTGCCACACGTTGTACAATGTATTGAGGAGTTGTATAAACTGACACACGTTGCACAATGTATTGAGGAGTTGTATAAAGTGACACACGTTGTACAATGTATTGAGGAGTTGTATAAAGCGCCACACGTTGTACAATGTATTGAGGAGTTGTATAAAGTGTCACATGTTGTACAATGTATTGAGGAGTTGTATAAAGCGCCACACGTTGCACAATGTATTGAGGAGTTGTATAAAGCGCCACACGTTGTACAATGTGTTGAGGAGTTGTATAAAGTGACACACGGTATACAGTGTATTGAGGAGTTGTATAAAGTGACACACGTTGTACAGTTTATTGAGGAGTTGTATAAAGTGCCACACGTTGTACAATGTATTGAGGAGTTGTATAAACTGACACACGTTGCACAATGTATTGAGGAGTTGTATAAAGTGTCACACGTTGTACAATGTATTGAGGAGTTGTATAAAATGCCGACATGTTGTACAATGTATTGAGGAGTTGTATAAAGCGCCACATGTTGTACAATGTATTGAGGAGTTGTATAAAATGACGACATGTTGTACAATGTATTGAGGAGTTGTATAAAGCGACATGTGGTACAATATATTGAGTTGTATAAAGTGACGACATGTTGTACAATGTATTGATGAATTGTATAAAGTGACACATGTACAATTTATTGATGAATTGTATAAAATGACACGTTGTACAATGTATTGAGGAGTTGTATAAAGTGCCACACGTTGTACAATGTATTGAGGAATTGTATAAAGTGCCACACGTTGTAAAATGTATTGAGGAATTGTATCAAGTGTCAAATGTTGTATGTATTGAGGAGTTGTATAAAGTGTCACACGTTGTACAATGTATTGAGGAGTTGTATAAAATGCCGACATGTACAATGTATTGATGAATTGTATAAAGTGACACACGTTGTACAATGTATTGATGAATTGTATAAAGTGACACACGTTGTACAATATATTGATGAATTGTATAAAGTGTAACCCGTTGTACAATGTATTGATGAATTGTATAAAGTGACACACGTTGTACAATGTATTGATGAGTTGTACAAGTGCCACACGTACAATATATTGATGAATTGTATAAAGTACCACACGTTGAACAGTGTATTGATGAATTGTATAAAGTGTCACACGTTGTACAATGTATTGATTAATTGTGTAAAGTGCCACACAGGTAATTAGTGTTGTATATTGTAAATGATAAATTAAAAACAAAAATCTTTGAAAAGGGTTCTTCAAACGGACGAGGATAGTGTGGGAGGGATCACGGGACGCCTATGACCCCCTCTAGACCCGCCAATGAAAACGGTGAGGCATCACAGGGCTAGCCTTGGGTTCCTACTTTTTGTTCGCAAAAAACATCGTCAATCTTCAAATTCTTTCGCCAATTTAAATATGTATTCGCCAATTACATTTTGGCATTTCAGTCAACAGATGATGATCAGAGCATTTTTAAATAAACATTCCTTTCTTCTAATGACAGGTGACCCGAAAGGCGTCATGCTGACCCATGCTAACCTCCTGGCCGCGTTCAGTGCCTTTATGTACCCATTACAGGTGAAGTAACTCACGTTTTGGTAGCCCATTACAGGTAAGGCAGCTCGCGTTTTGGTAGCCCATTACAGATAAGGCAACTTTCGTTTTGGTAGTCCATTACAGGTAAGGTGATGATGATGATAACTAGTTTAACGTGCCCATATACCACTAGGGTTTCGAACACGCCCATCCCGAGTCCGACCTCCGATAAGATCGGTGGCCTGACTCGGGATGTGTGTGTGGGGGGGGGGGGGGGGGGGGGTGTTAGTGTTGAAAATGGGCAGAATTTTGAAAATAGCAATTAGTAAAAATGTTAATAGAATAATTAAAAAAAAAAAAAATTACAATTAAAAAAAATTACAAGCCAAAAATAAAAAGAATTGACTGCTCGGCCGAATATTTATATAATTTGGAGCATTTTAGAAGGACAGTCCAAAAATAAATAAGAGAAAGAAGAGAGGATCGGACTATTTAATAATATTTAAAAGAAAAGTAATTTCGACATAAAATTTTGAACGAAGGTCTAAATGTTTAAAGTCCAATCTATATGTCCACGTGAGTGGCCTCGTTAAGGCCGTTAGGGTGTGGAGGTTGGCCTACGGCGAACTGATGAGCGGAGAACCGGCAAAGGCGGGGATGAAGTGCTTCCATCTCTGGTCGGCGAGGATGGTTATAACACTCCGGTAGTCGTTGCCGAAAAGAGGCCTTGACGATCCTGTGGATGGTGTGGCTATCCATCTCTCTAACTAGGACCGCTTGTCGGTAGACTCCTTCTCGGCGCTGAGTTAGTACCAACCCCGTCTTGCCGGCTGTTGACTTGATGGTGTGTAGCTCGTAAGCGCTTCCATCAGGCAGTTTTTTCAGCTCTGGTTCCACTAGTCCGCCCATCAGTGATGCCGGATCCGAGGTGTCCCCCTGCACGAACTTCAGGAAGCCGGACCTGATTTTCCCGATCTGAACTTTCCAGACGGCTTCCGAGTCGGAGGGGGACGGTGCCTGTGAAGGTGGAGGTCTTGCCTTGTCAGGCTGGTCGCTCGGCTGAGCGACGGCCTTCCTCTTCGCAACGGCTCCTGCCCGGACCGCCGCCTTCCGAACTGGCAAGACTGGTGACAGTGGCCAGATACGTGTAGGCGGTGGCGTAGAGGGAGATGGAGGTCCGTCTGCGGGCGTCTCGCACATCGGCGCGTTGAGAGCATCCCTCGGTGTTGACGGCGGGTCCGGATGAGCTGGTCCTTTCGTCTTGGGCCGAGCCGGGGGCGGCGACGCAGAAGGGACCGCCGCTGGCGGTTGAGCCGCAAGTTTTGTTCCCCCTGAGCCGCTCCTGGCGCACGTTTCTTCTTCCTCCGTCCTCTTCCCTTCCTCTTCTGCGAGCCCGAGTCGCCGTAAACCAAAGTCACGGTTGCCCGTGACCCGGTGTACGCGACGCGAAACTCCAGCAGTGATCCAAAGCTTGCAATCAATCCCCCCAGGTGGGGTGGCAAGTCGAGAGCACAGGCGACAGCGTGCAGCTTCATCGAGAGTTAGCTAGGTAAGGGAACTCGCATTTTGGTGGCCCATTACAGGTGAGGGAAATCGTGTTTTGGTAGCCCATTACAGGTAAGGTAACTCGTGTTTTGGTAGCCGTACACCAAATAGTGTCTGAGTGGGTCAAAGTTCGAGGTGTAACAATACATTGAACTATGAATGTGTTGCGATAGTCAGTGCCTCGATAGCAATGCATCGATATTTAATTCAGTTATCGATAACTATTGCAATTGTTTGCTTAACTATCGATAGTTTCGATAGTATGCATAGTGAAATGTGGTCTACGACAAACGCATGATTTCACTATCTAGTGACGTTATTACAAATAACACACACAAACAAAGTACACATACAGACATTCATACAAACATTATCGATAACTATTGCAATTGTTTGCTCAACTATCGATAGTTTCGATACAATCTAATTAAAATTAGCTCCACTATTACATGTGGATATAACAGCAGCCCGTTGGAGCTCATGTCCAGTTGACCTTTCATTCGACAAATCAAAACCTTACTTGCAAAATCATGTCAGTGATTTGAAAAGATTTTGAAAACATTTGGGATTATGCCGAGGGTATACGAAATGATTCGGGTGAATTACGAAGTATGCCGGAAACTAATTGCAATATAAAATTTTATATAAAATTTGTTTCAAGACGAAAAAAAAAACCATGATGGTATAGCCATAAAATCTGTTTATACTAGTATACAATCCAGAGTTTATTACTACACTTTTCCCCGATATTTTAAGAATTTGTATGCTCCCGAATAACGCTATAAAAGGCGAAGTGTAATTGGTCGATATTTAAATTGTTATTTATAGCAATCTGATTAAAATAGCTCTACTGGTCTCACCAGTAGATCTAACAGCATTGCGTGGACTCCCATGTCCAGGTGACATTTCATCTATAAATAACAATTTAAATATCGACCAATTACACTTCGCCGTTTATAACGTTTATCGGGAGCATACAAATTCTAAAAAAATATGTGCAGTAATAAACTCTGGATTGTATACTAGTATAAACAGATTGTATGGCTATACCTTCACGGGTTGTTTTTTTTCGTCTTGAAACGAATTTTATATAAAATTTTATATTGAAATTAGTTTCCGGCATACTTCGTAATTCACCCGAATCATTTCGTATACCCTCGGCATAAACCCGAATGTTTTCAAATTCTTTTCAAATCACTGGCATGATTTTGCAAGTAAGGTTTTGATTGTTCGAATGAAAGGTCAACTGGACATGAGCTCCAACGGGCTGCTGTTAGATCCACACGTAATAGTGGAGCTAATTTTAATTAGATTGTATTTATAGATGAAATGTCACCTGGACATAAGTCCACGCAATGCTGTTAGATCTACTGGTAGACCAATAGAGCTACTTTTAATCAGATTGGTTTCGATAGTAAGAATAGTGAACTATGGTCTATTACCAGCACATGATTCCACTACCTATACTAGTGACATTAATACAAATAGCACACAAAGTACACACACACACATACATGGATGTCTGGATAGCTCAGAACGTATCGTCGTTAGTCTGCAATTTGCGGGCGATTCGGTGCCACAGGTGTAAGTCCCAGCAACGGCATGGGGCAATTTGTGAGGCCAGAAAGGATTTAATTATCCCCTGCGTCAGTGCGTTAATATCTATGTATGTAACAGTCAACGTCGACGTACATACAATATACAGATATCCATACATCAATACATACATACATACATACATACATATTGGAAGACTGAGGTAAATAGTTTTGCGAAATATCTACTAGTATTCATATTACTGTTATGAACCGATTTTAGAATTCACAATATTATTTCAACAGTGCTTTCACTATTGCAATACTATGACAACAGTATTTTAACTATCGCAATACTATTGCAATAGTCACCCCTAGTCAGAGTTCGAGGTGCACCCAACGTTTCGTCCCACAGTTGAGGCTACAAGTCCTGCCATTGGTGATACATGTGAAAGTGTTTGTTGTGATAAAATGTTGGTTCATCTGGCCAGTAAATTCCTTTAATTTAATTTGCACTAGTGTCAATGTATCAACTACCATTGTTGCTTGAAACATGGGCGGGGTCCTACTAAAAATACCATGAGATTTTCTTTTGTGCGGAACTAGGGTAGTGATAGACGCTACCCGTTGTCTGAAATGTGCAGCTTGACCCCCAATTTTTTCTAATTTACTTTAAGGATTACGGGTGGTAGTATTTATATCCATGGTATATATATATATATATATATGTCGATTGATACACTGCAGGTAGGAGTTTTAGCCACGTATGTTACCATTGTCGTCTATGGGATTTGATTTGGTGGTATACACCCCATACCACTGGTCTACGTCCCGTCCAGAGAATGACCAATTGTTTGAAATCCAATAGTCAATGATTAATTAATCAGTGTACTAGAATAGTGGTGTTGTTAAACAAACCAAACTTTAACTTTTTCTAGAGGTGTCATTGAAAAAAACCACCTTTAAATAAATTAGTTGATTTAAATATCTTTGCACCCTGTCTCCAGTGAGAATTGTTTTTCTTTCAGTCAGTGTTTGATTTCGCCCCTCACAACAGTCATCTCTCTTATCTGCCCCTGGCGCATATGTTTGAAAGAATTGTTCAGGTGGGTAGCTTATATAGATGTGTATTAAAGGACGGGAGGGTCCAATCTAAACTGGGGTGAGGTACATACGTAATAATACTGTATCAAATAGTATTATATTGTCAGTTTATTTTGTTGTTGTTTTTTTTGTTTGTTTGTTTGTGTGTGTGTGTGTGTGTGTGTGTGTGTGTGTGTGTGGTTTTTTGTTGTTTTATGTTTGTTTGTTAGTTTGTGTGTGTGTGTGTGTGTGTGTGTGTGTGTGTGTGTGTGTGTGTGGTTTTTTGTTTTTGTTTTTTGTTGCTTTTTATTATAGTGTTACATTTACTTTAATTGGATATAAGCACGAAAATGATTCAGACTTGAGTGCAGGGGGTGGGTGTGTTAGGGTCGAAACCCCCCACGACTCAGTCAACTAAATATACCAATATTGCTCTTTTTTTTTATTATGAAATTTCCCCCCCCCCCCCTCCAATTTTTTTTTTACTAAGGAGCATGATTTGCCCCCCTGCCGTAAAATTTCGATCGCCACAATCTAGACCCCCCCCCCCCCCCCGTATAAATTCCTGCACACGTTCCTGTAGTTAAAAATGAAGATGAAATGTCACAGTTCGAGTACGCCGGGATTTTGTTCAGAGTTTTGTCTCAAATTACTAGTATCTGTTGTGGGCTCAACTTCACAAAATATCGTAAGTTTACGTCCGCGACTAGCAGTTATACCGGGCATACATTTACAAGTGTTTGGAATCAATTTTGCGAAGAAAAATTACATCATTAAGGACAAAAGAAACTGAAATATGTGTATTTCTAATTATATTTGTTGTACTATAATAGTAATAAGAATTGTGGTTTAGTCGTAGATACCGGCCTCGGTGGCGTTGTGGTTAGGCCATCGGTCTACAGGCTGGTAGGTACTAGGTTCGGATCCCAGTCGAGGCATGGGATTTTTAATCCAGATACCGACTCCAAACCCTGAGTGAGTACACCGCAAGGCTCAACGGGTAGGTGTAAACCACTTGCACCGACCAGTGATCCATAACTGGTTCAACAAAGGCCATGGTTTGTGCTATCCTGCCTGTGGAAAGTGCAAATAAAAGATCCCTTGCTGCCTGTCGTAAAAGAGTAGCCTATGTGGCGACAGCGGGTTTCCTCTCACAATCTGTGTGGTCCTTAACCATATGTCTGACGCCATATAACCGTAAATAAAATGTGTTGAGTGCGTCGTTAAATAAAAATTTCTTTCTTTTTTAGTCGTAGATTTACGTTTACGTGCAAAACTAGGCATACGATGTTTTGTGAAAGTGGGCCCTGGTCATTAGACGATGAGGTACACTGCCCCCCACACCCACCCACACCCTGGGCGAGATGTAATCCAGTGATAAAGTGCTCACCTGATGCGTAGTCGATCTAGGATCGATCCCTGTCGATATACCATTTGGCTATAGCTCGTTCCAGCCAGTGCACCACGAATGTGTATATCAAAGGCCGTGGTACGTGTTATCATGTCTGTGGGCTGGTGCATATAAACATCCCTTGGTACTAATGGAAAAAAATGTAGCGGGTTTCCTCTCTAAGACTACATGTCGAAATTATCGAATGTTTGACATCCAATAGCCGACGATTAAGAAATCAATGTGATCTAGTGGTGTCGTTAAACAAAACGTATCTTAACTCCATTTAGCTCCAATGCGCTCAATGTTCTAGATTAATAAAACTTGGTTTGTAGTTACATGTACATCCTGAACTGAGCTTTAATGTTTTTTTTAATATTAATTTTGTTTTTTAATTTTAAATTTATTACATTATATCTTTTTTTTTACGAACTAAGAATTTAGTTGCATCAAAGATGGTTATTTCTTTAATTTAATTTATCGAATCAAGTTTATGATGACCAAGGTATCAGCGGAATTCTTGTTTTGTCAGATGATGCTGTTCACAAACGGTATATCTATCGGATTCTACTCCGGCAGTGTGGCTCTGTTGTTTGACGATCTCCAGACGCTGAAACCTACAATATTCTGTACAGTGCCGCGACTAATCAACAAATTCAGAGACAAGGTAACAAACTGGAAATCTTTTTTTTGTGCGTGCGAGTGTGTGCATGCGCGTGTGTGTGTACAGACGCAGAAACCTACAATATTCTGTACAGTGCCGCGACTAATCAACAAAATCAGAGACAAGGTAGCAAACTGGAAATCTTTGTTTTGTGTTTGTGCGTGCATGCGTCCGTGTGTGTGTGTGTGTGTAGATGCAGAAACTTACAATATTATGTACAGTGCTGCGACTAATCAACAAAATCAGACAAGGTA